>NC_091287.1:190322810-190648643 GCF_032444005.1 Ranitomeya imitator
CGAAATCATGAGCAATACCAAATGCATACTGTGAGTCCGTGTATTTATTAGCCCTCCTGTCTTTGGCCAAAGTACATGCAGTAGACAGATCCTGACATTCTGCTTCTTGTGCTGACAGGGAGGGAGGGAGTGAGTGCAGCTCCGTGCACTACAGTATCTTCCGTAGTAACAGCGTATCCTGTGTGGAGTCTGCCAAAATCATCAGCATATCTTGAACAGTCTTTCAGGGCCTTGTAGAGAGGCTGCATTATGCGGGATGCGTCCGGTATCCACTGACAACAATAAATACATAGTCCAAGAAAACTTTGGAGTTCAGTCTCATCCTTTGTAGCTGACGGCTATTTCTCTTCTTTCTTCTGTGAGGTGTCTGGCACCCTGAAGGAGACAGTGACCCAAAAATATCACTTGACCAAGGCAGAACCGAAGTTTCGAGGCCGAAGCCCGACAGTTCAGATCTGCCAGATACTTGCGAAAACTAACAGTGGCAACAATGGCTTCCTGCTCTGTCTGTGCACACAACAAAAAAACAAAAAAATTACCCACATACTGAAGCAGCATAACATAAGGATATTCTAACTGCCAGGGTTAACAACACTATCCCCCCTATTTTTTTTTTTTTTTTTCTACAGGCATTATTGAGGGTGGATCTGGGCCTATCAGGGCCATCATAACCGTGGAAAGGGCATGTAAGATATACATCTCATTATACTCATCTACATAGGGGTTATATAACATAAATACCATCTGACCATCATCTTGGCTCACCAACTCTCTAGGTCTGCTCAGGTGCACTTATACGTCCATCATATTCTCTTTGTCTGTATAATGGGAAAGGTTTGTTCTCAGGGTCAGCCAATTATTTTAGCGTAGCTAGCTAGTCAGAGGGCTTCCAGGGATAATACTCCTGTATCTGTCTTACACTACCTGGTGTGGTTGGTTCTCTGGTGGTGGGGGTGACTAGATGACCGGTTGGGGGTGACATGACATGCTGGTCTACAGCTCCTTCCCAAAAGGATTACTGTCAGCCTACTCCCAAAATTAATGTCCCCACTACCCACAATCCTGTGTCAGCTTCTTATATCACTACATCACTACATGTGATCTTATCTGGACAGGAATCAGTGTAATTCACTTAGGTTGCAGCACAGATTATACAAGCATTTCTCCCGTCTGGGTTTGTCTGACCGCAATATTTACAAATCCATCTGTCCTATCTTGGTCTGAGAATTAACATGGCGAGAGAGATTTCCAGACACAGGGTTAAAATGGATATTGGAGCGTAAGACTGGATTTGTGTAAGGGAGGGGGAGCTGGAGCTGAAGTCTTCTGCTTCTTGGGCCACTGATAAGGAAGCGAGCTGCGAGCTGCGTGTCCTTGAAGCTGCGGCGGGGGGGAGGACTAGAGAGCGAGTAAAGATCGCTGCAGCTGCTGATACAGACTGGGTTAAGTTCTTCTGGAAACTTTGGCCCCCCTTTCTCTGGCCGGCAGCACAAAGAGGAGAAGTCAAAAAAAAAAAAAAAAAACAATTCGCGCAGGGGTTCACCCCTCCCATCGGCCACAGACACACAGACAAGAATTTACAGCATTCCTTAACACAAAAGAAAACAATAACACAGCTATTTGACTCCCCCCTCCCATGGGGTGTTTTGGAAAACCACAGTGATGGAATACAGCAATTCTCAGACTCAATTAATTTCTACAAAACCTTCACACAACTCATTTGCCAGAACACCCTAGAAAAACTAATAATTGAGGTATTTTATAGCCAAACACGGGCTCTGCATCCTTTCATCTTTCCTCTCCATCAACCTTTTTGCTCGTTCTTTAAACCTCGCGCAACTCGCAGATGAGCTTGCACTTGTTCTAACAGTCCTTCATCTTTCAACATACTTGACTGCCTTCTTGCCCTCCCATGACTCTACTATTGTCTTGACTTCCACAGCATCCTCATCTAACTCGTGGGGCACGGACTTCTTCTTTAAGAGACGTAACATGACTCACAGAATACTATGCCCTGCTGCAGCCCAGGATCACTGACAGCGGTAACAAAACGTGTGTCCGTAACACGGAGCTTCTCGTTCGACGTGTCATGAATAAAGAGCCTCGCGCTTGATATCCTGTCCCTAACCTGAACACCCGTGATTAACAGTCTACCCTGTCACGATATTCTAAACGTTGGGAGGCTGTCTCCTAGTGAGACCCCTCCACTGTGTTTCTGGTGGTCCCCCTCTTGGGACGTCTTAATTACCGATATGTGCAAGTGTGTGCAAGTGTTTCTGGTGGTCCCCCTCTTGGGACGTCTTAATTACCGATGTATGTGCGTGCAATATCACAGAGGCTACGTCTCCTATCCCAATCCACAAACTTCTCAATCTTTCACTCTATCACTACTAGGCAACAGTCACGGGTAGGGTGGTTGAATGGAGTACAATGACCGGTGGAGGAGGTGTGGTGTACACGAGGACGCGCAGAGTGCGACGTCTCTCAGTTGCTGGTTCGAAGCGTGGCATGGGATCGCGCTCGGTCTCACCACTCGACCAGTCACTCCCCAGACCCAAGGAGACCACAGACTAACCAATAACAGCTGAAACACTAGCAAGTGTGACACATACATAGTATGTGATCTCCACTTACCGTGTTTGGAGGGTGATCAGTCCTCGAGGTCAGCCACTACGGGTGTCGTCCACGGACGTCCAGGCATGGGTCCAGGGGGTCTCGGATCGCGGGCCACGCCCCACGTTGGTTGCGCCAAATTGTCGGGGTCGTCACGACAATACCCTTCATCCACCAGTCATTCCAAATCAGATTAGGAGCATGTTGGTACCGGATAAGAATGAGTCAGACACAATGCTGGTTCAAACTCATTGCACGCTCGTGTGTAACGTCACAGCAACTGAACTCTTTATTTCATATAGATAACATTATATAGTCCATTGGGGGAAGGTGTGCAGAGGGCGGGGTTAGGCGGGGTTTAAGCAATGTATCTAGTATTCAGTCCCTCTGATTGGCTATGACATCATCTGATGAATCTTCCTTTGTCCACATCTTGTTAAGTTTCCATTTCTCCAGAAACGATACTTTAGCTTCAGAAACGAAAGTAGATTCTTGGCAAGTACAAAAACTAAGGCAAAAGTGAATACTGGCAGCCATCTTAAATACAGTCAAATTTGCATTTAGCAAGCAAAGGGGAAAAACTTATTGTTTCACAGCATAAGAATATATAAAAGTACAAAAGGGTATAAAAACGTATATTTTTACCTTGACAATACTAATCATTGTAGTGATGATAAAGTTATTTGTTATGCAATAAAGAAAATTCTTAGTTCTAATTGCAAATGTTTTCCAGGTAAACGTAAAGCTAAAATCGATACTGACTCTGAGATAAGGCAAACTCAAGTGATGACTACCTTGATAATAAAGTAAACCCAAGTGATGACTACCTCAATAACTGCACTCCAACCTGAATGCATATTCTGCAACAAGCAAACTTCAGTAGACCTGGCGGATTGTATTTCAGAAGACCAAAGGTCTGATAGAAGACAAAGAGCCCATAGAGAACTTACAAAGACTCATTGACAATATGGACTCTATGAATTATACTAACAAACAAAAACTATATTCTATTTTCTAACACATATTTTAATATATTAATATAAATGTTTATATTTCTATGTCATAAAAATGTATCTATATCATCCCCTTATAATAATCCCTCGATAGAAATAGGGTTAGAAGGAACAGAAGGTCTGGCCCACAAGTATAATTTGAATGGATACACAGCATGTCGGTATCCCATGATATACACCGGATAAGCCATGTATTTCATGAAGTAGAGTTATCTTGCAGACCTGAGTAACATGAAGGGATCAGCTAGGGCAAGGTAGATCAGATGATAAAAAGAGGGGAATTGTTAAAGAAATGGTTAATCTTCATCTTTTAAATATCAGAAAAATAGCAGAAAAACAAGTCTTGCACAATGTTATCATCTGAGTCTCATAGCAGTGGTCGATAATTCCCAGAAGGTGTCTAGGGCATCTGGTTGTTTTTGTCCAGATTTTATTTTGTCCGAAAACACCCAAAAATGTTGAATGTTCAGCCAGAATCTCATAAAACCACAGACATGTGCAAAGACTCCCCGCATTCTTTCACCTAATCTATCTTGTATCCCAGAATGTATATGACAACCCATTGTGTAACCCATGTACAGTGGGGCAAAAAAGTATTTAGTCAGTCAGCAATAGTGCAAGTTCCACCACTTAAAAAGATGAGAGGCGTCTGTAATTTACATCATAGGTAGACCTCAACTATGGGAGACAAACTGAGAAAAAAAAATCCAGAAAATCACATTGTCTGTTTTTTTATCATATTTTTTGCATATTATGGTGGAAAATAAGTATTTGATCAGAAACAAACAATCAAGATTTCTGGCTCTCACAGACCTGTAACTTCTTCTTTAAGAGTCTCCTCTTTCCTCCACTCATTACCTGTAGTAATGGCACCTGTTTAAACTTGTTATCAGTATAAAAAGACACCTGTGCACACCCTCAAACAGTCTGACTCCAAACTCCACTATGGTGAAGACCAAAGAGCTGTCAAAGGACACCAGAAACAAAATTGTAGCCCTGCACCAGGCTGGGAAGACTGAATCTGCAATAGCCAACCAGCTTGGAGTGAAGAAATCAACAGTAGGAGCAATAATCAGAAAATGGAAGACATACAAGACCACTGATAATCTCCCTCTATCTGGGGCTCCACGCAAAATCCCACCCCGTGGGGTCAGAATGATCACAAGAACGGTGAGCAAAAATCCCAGAACCACGCGGGGGGACCTAGTGAATGAACTGCAGAGAGCTGGGACCAATGTAACAAGGCCTACCATAAGTAACACACTACGCCACCATGGACTCAGATCCTGCAGTGCCAGACGTGTCCCACTGCTTAAGCCAGTACATGTCCGGGCCCGTCTGAAGTTTGCTAGAGAGCATTTGGATGATCCAGAGGAGTTTTGGGAGAATGTCCTATGGTCTGATGAAACCAAACTGGAACTGTTTGGTAGAAACACAACTTGTCGTGTTTGGAGGAAAAAGAATACTGAGTTGCATCCATCAAACACCATACCTACTGTAAAGCATGATGGTGGAAACATCATGCTTTGGGGCTGTTTCTCTGCAAAGGGGCCAGGACGACTGATCCGGGTACATGAAAGAATGAATGGGGCCATGTATCGTGAGATTTTGAGTGCAAACCTCCTTCCATCAGCAAGGGCATTGAAGATGAAACGTGGCTGGGTCTTTCAACATGACAATGATCCAAAGCACACCGCCAGGGCAACGAAGGAGTGGCTTCGTAAGAAGCATTTCAAGATCCTGGAGTGGCCTAGCCAGTCTCCAGATCTCAACCCTTTAGAAAACCTTTGGAGGGAGTTGAAAGTCCGTGTTGCCAAGCGAAAAGCCAAAAACATCACTGCTCTAGAGGAGATCTGCATGGAAGAATGGGCCAACATACCAACAACAGTGTGTGACTACCTTGTGAAGACTTACAGAAAATGTTTGACCTCTGTCATTGCCAACAAAGGATATATTACAAAGTATTGAGATGAAATTTAGTTTCTGACCAAATACTTATTTTCCACCATAATATGCAAATAAAATGTTAAAAAAACAGACAATGTGATTTTCTAGATTTTTTTTCTCAGTTTGTCTCCCATAGTTGAGGTCTACCTATGATGTAAATTACAGACGCCTCTCATATTTTTAAGTGGTGGAACTTGCACTATTGCTGACTGACTAAATACTTTTTTGCCCCACTGTATATGTGGCAATTTATTATGTAACTCTACATTTCCTTTTGATCTTGGGCCTTTAAAAGCCCAGCCCTGAAAATAAAGACCAGAGACTATTTGGACAGACAACGAGCGGGTGTCTCTCCGATTATTGCATCATTGCGTAGGTACCTAAAACACAGAACACCTGATTAGGTTGGAAATCCCTTCTCTAACACTATGTGGTGGTAATATGTGGTTTGGTCATGGTGTGGGGATATTTGTCCCTTGTATGTGCTATTACTTGGTCACAATGTGGTGGTAATATGGTATCTGGTCATGGTGCCGTGGTATTTGTCCCCTGTATGTGGTATTTGTCATTTGAAAAATAAATAAAAATATACCTAAATTGTATTGCATATTTTAATAAATGTTTAGTAGGTTAGAGTAGGGTAGGTATATAACCCAAAAAATATATTTACTGACAAACCAATCATGAAAATTTGATCAAATAATTTTATTTATTAAAAAGGGACATAACACAACAAATAACACTTTTTTATTATTGTACAAAACAGTATCTCAATGTTTAAAAATTACTAAAAAATGCAACAAGTATGTGAGCGGGCCAGGGCACGCAGAGACTGATTGGTAAAAAATAAGATAAAACATCAATTAAATATACATAATCATAAAAGAAGTCTTGATAATCAATAAAAAGATGATAATACGGCTGAAACAAAAGGGGAAAATAAATATATACTCACACAATGAAATACAATAAAATTATTATAAATAATATTAAATAAATGATATTTCATGTGATAATAAAAAACAATACCTATATTGATCTACACACTTGATCACTGCTGATGGATTTTATATAATTCATATAATTGGTAACATGATATAAAAAGTTGATAAGCAGGATAAAAAATAAATAATAAAGAAAATAATTTAAAAAATAATAAAAATAAATAAATAAAATATAATAAATAATAAATAAGGTAATAAATAATAAAAATTACAAAATAAAAAATAATAAATAGAATCTGTATATGTGAAATCTACTATATAAAGCTGAATGTGTGTATGTGTGTATGTGTGTATGTGTGTATGTCCGGGATTGGCATCTGCACCGTCGCAGCTACAGCCACAAAATTTTGCACAGTCACACGTCTGGACCCCGAGAGCGTCATAGGCTATGTTGTGAGGCGAAATTTTAACCCCGCGCGTTCCAATTCACCAAACAATTTTGCCCCTATCTACATAATGGGGAAAAAAGTGAAAGGAAAAGTGTTGGAAGCGTCGCAGCTACAGCTACAAAATATTGCACAGTCACACGTCTGGACCCTGAGAGCGTCATAGGCTACATTGTGAGGTGAAATTTTAACCCCGCGCTTTCCAATTCACCAAACAATTTTGCCCCTATCTACATAATGGGGAAAAAAGTGAAAGGAAAAGTGTTGGAGGCGTCGCAGCTACAGCTACAAAATTTTGCACAGTCACACGTCTGGACCCTGAGAGCGTCATAGGCTACGTTGTGAGGTGAAATTTTAACCCTGCGCTTTCCAATTCACCAAACAATTTTGCCCCTATCTACATAATGGGGAAAAAAGTGAAAGGAAAAGTGTTGGAGGCGTCACAGCTACAGCCACAAAATTTTGCACAGTCACACATCTGGACACTGAGAGCGTCATAGGCTATGTTGTGAGGTGAAATTTTAACTCCGCGCTTTCCAATTCACCAAACTATTTTTCCCCTATCTACATAATGGGGAAAAGTGAAAGGAAAAGTGTTGGAGGCAAATTGACAGCTGCCAGATGTGAACAAGGGGGACTTAAAGAATGAGAGCGATGGCGCAAAAGAGTATATACCAGACAGTTGCTAAGGTGGGGCCCCGACATGGGATACTCACCACACACGGAGATATGAACACACACACAAAATGCGCCACACACTACCACGTGCTTGAACACATATACCACCCTCAGCACACATTTCACCACACCAACCTCGCCACAAAAAAGTCGAAACACAAAAGTCGCCGCTAAAAACTCGCCACGCACAAAACTCGCCACATGCAAAAACTAGGCTCACGCAAAACTCGCCACAAGTGCAAAACTCACCTCATGGAAAACTCGCCACACGCAAAACTTGCACACGCGGAAAAATTGCCACATGCACAGAATTTGCAACACATGCAAAAGTTGCCTCACACAAAACTTGCACATACTCAAAAGGCACCAGACATAAAACTCACCACGCGCAAAACTCGCCATGCGCAAAACTTGCTGCACACAACTTGCTACACTAACCTGTCACATGCAACTCGACACACAAAAAGTTGCTACACGCATGTTGCCACACAAAACTCATCTCACAAAAGTCGCTACATGCATGTCGCCACACACAACTCAACACACACAACTTGACAAACGAAACTCGCCCTAAAACACACACAAGTCTGGTATTAGCCTTCAAAAATAAAATTCTGATTAATAAGCAGACAAACTACAAGAGCAACAAATGTACCATATAGGAAATACAGCAGCAGTCAGTCACATGACCTGTCTATTATGTGTATGTGTGAGCTAATATATACTGCCAGGGGGAGGGCTTCCTGTTGGCTGGGGATTTATCAGGCTGCCAATTTATCTTACAAATACTGAGGTAAAAATACTGAGCAAATAACGTGTTAACGAGGTCTAATACAGGAGATCACACAGGTATATACTATATACAGGGGAGATGACTTACAGATATATACTATATACAGGAGAGATGACACAGGTATATACTATATAGAGGAGGAGATGACATACAGGTGCATACTATATACAGGAGGAGATGACATACAGGTATATACTATATACAGGAGGAGATGACACAGGTATATACTATATACAGGAGCAGATTACCTACAGGTATATACTATATACAGGAAGAGATGACATACAGGTATATGCTATATATAGAAGATGACATACAGGTATATACTATATACAGGAGGAGATGACACACAGATATATACTATATACAGGGGAGATGACACACAGGTATATACTATATACAGGAGGAGATGACACAGGTATATACTATATACAGGAGCAGATTACCTACAGGTATATACTATATACAGGAAGAGATGACATACAGGTATATGCTATATATAGAAGATGACATACAGGTATATACTATATACAGGAGGAGATGACACACAGATATATACTATATACAGGGGAGATGACACACAGGTATATACTATATACAGGAGGAGATGACTTACAGGTATATACTATATATAGAAGGAGATGACATACAGGTATATACTATATAAAGGAGGAGATGACATACAGGTATATACTATATACAGGGGAGATGACACAGCAGGTATATACTATATACAGGGGAGATGACATACAGGTATATAGTATATACAGGAGATGACATACAGGTGTATACTATATATAAGGGAGATGACAAACATGTATATATTGAGGTGAAAATGAGAGGTGTGAGGTGAAAATGAAAAGGTGTGAGTGCAAAATGAGAGGAGTGAGGGAAAATAGTGGAGTGATCGGAAAATGACAGATGTGAGGTCGAAATGACAAGTGTTAGGGGGGAATGAGAGGAGTTAGGGAGAAAATGAGAGATGTGAGGGAGAAAATGAGAGATGTGAGGGGGAAAATTAAAGATGTGATTGGGAAAATGAAAGGCGTGATGGGAAAATAAGAGAAGTGACGTGCTATAACTAACCACAGATATTTACTATGCCCAGGCAACGCCGGGCTCTTCAGCTAGTCTACTATATAAAGCTGAATGTGTGTGTGTGTGTGTATGTGTGTATGTCCGGGATTGGCATCTGCACCGTCGCAGCTACAGCCACAAAATTTTGCACAGTCACACGTCGGGACCCTGAGAGCGTCATAGGCTACGTTGTGAGGTGAAATTTTAACCCCGCGCGTTCCAATTCGCCAAACAATTTTGCCCCTATCTACATAATGGGGAAAAAGTGAAAGGAAAAGTGTTGGAGGAGTCGCAGCTACAGCCACAAAATTTTGCACAGTCACACGTCTGGACCCCGAGAGCGTCATAGGCTATATTGTGAGGCAAAATTTTAACCCCGCGCGTTCCAGTACACCAAACAATTTTGCCCCTATCTACATAATGGGGAAAAAAGTGAAAGGAAAAGTGTTGGAAGCGTCGCAGCTACAGCAACAAAATTTTGCACAGTCACACGTCTGGACCCCGAGAGCGTCATAGGCTATGTTGTGAGGTGAAATATTAACCCCGCGCTTTCCAATTCACCAAACAATTTTGCCCCTATCTACATAGTGGGGAAAAAAGTGAAAGGAAAAGTGTTGGAGGCGTCGCAGCTACAGAAACAAAATTTTGCACAGTCACACGTCGGGACCCTGAGAGCGTCATAGGCTTCGTTGTGAGGTGAAATTTTAAACCCGCGCGTTCCAATTCACCAAACAATTTTGCCCCTATATACAGAATGGGGAAAAAGTGAAAGGAAAAGTGTTGGAAGCGTCGCAGCTACAGCAACAAAATTTTGCACAGTCACACGTCTGGACCCCGAGAGCGTCATAGGCTATGTTGTGAGGTGAAATTTTAACCCCGCGCTTTCCAATTCACCAAACAATTTTGCCCCAATCTACATAATGGGGAAAAATGAAAGGAAAAGTGTAGGAGGCAAATTGACAGCTGCCAGATGTGAACAAGGGGGACTTAAAGAATGAGAGCGATGGCGCCAAAGAGTATATACCGTACAGTTGCTAAGGTGGGGCCTCGATATAGGATACTCACCACACACGGGGATATGAACACACACAAAATGCGCCACACACTACCACGTGCTTGAACACATATTACCCTCAGCACACATTTCACCACAAATACACCAACCTCGCCACATAAAAGTCAAAACACAAAAGTCGCCACTCAAAACTCGCCACACGCAGAACTCGCCACATGCAAAAACTAGGCTCTTGCAAAACTCGCCACAAGTGCAAAATTCTCCTCATGAAAAACTCGCCAAACGCAAAACTTGCACACGCGGAAAAATTGCCACATGCACAAAAGTTGCAACACATGCAAAAGTTGCCTCACACAAAACTTGCACATACTCAAAAGGCACCACACATAATACTCGCAAAGTGCAAAACTCGCCATGCGCAAAACTTGCTGCACACAACTTGCTACACTAACCTGTCACATGTAACTCGACACACAAAAAGTTGCTACACGCATGTTGCTACACAAAACTCATCTCACAAAAGTCGCTACATGCATGTCGCCACATGCAACTCAACACACACAACTTGACAAACGAAACTCGCCCTAAAACACACACAAGTCTGGTATTATCCTTCAAAAATAAAAATCTGATTAATAAGCAGACAAACTACAACAATTGCACCATATAGGAAATAAGGCAGCTGTCAGTCACATGACCTGTCTATTATGTGTATGTGTAAGCTAATATATACTGCCAGGGGGAGGGCTTCCTGTTGGCTGGGGATTTATCAGGCTGCCAATTTAGCTTACAAATACTGAGGTAAAAATACTGAGCAAATAACGTGTGAACGAGGTCTAATACAGGAGGAGATGACACACAGGTATATACTATATACAGGGGAGATGACACACAGATATATACTATATACAGGAGAGATGACACACAGGTATATACTATATAGAGGAGGAGATGACATATAGGTACATATATATACAGGAGGAGATGACATACAGGTATATACTATATACAGGAGGAGATGACATACAGGTATATGCTATATATAGAAGATGACATGCAGGTATATACTATATGCAGGAGGAGATAACACTCAGATATATACTGTATACTGGGGAGATGACACACAGGTATATACTATATACAGGAGGAGATGACATACAGGTATATGCTATATATAGAAGATGACATGTAGGTATATACTATATGCAGGAGGAGATGACACTCAGATATATACTATATACAGGGGAGATGACACACAGGTATATACTATATACAGGAGGAGATGACATACAGGTATATACTATATATAGAAGGAGATGACATTCAGGTATATACTATATATAGGGGAGATGACACACAGCAGGTATATACTATATACAGGGGAGATGACATACAGGTATATACTATATACAGGAGATGACATACAGATGTATACTATATATAAGGGAGATGACAAACATGTATATACTGAGGTGATGAGGTGAAAATGAGAAGTGTGAGGTGAAAATGAAAAGGTGTGAGTGCAAAATGAGAGAAGTGAGGAAAAATAGTGGAGTGATCAGAAAATGACAGATGTGAGGTTGAAATGACAAGTGTTAGGGGGGAATGAGAGGAGTGAGGGAGAAAATGAGAGGTGTGAGGGAGAAAATGAGAGATGTGAGGGGGAAAATGAAAGATGTGATTGGGAAAATGAGAGGCATGATGGGAAAATAAGAGAAGTGAGGTGCTATAACTAACCACAGATATTTACTATGCCCAGGCAACGCCGGGCTCTTAAGCTAGTCTACTATATAAAGCTGAATGTGTTTGTGTGTGTATGTGTGTATGAATGGGATTGGCATCTGCACCGTCGCAGCTACAACCACAAAATTTTGCACAGTCACACGTCTGGACCCCGAGAGCGTCATAGGCTATATTGTGAGGTGAATTTTTAACCCCGCGCTTTCCAATTCACCAAACAATTTTGCCCCTATCTACATAATGGGGAAAAAAGTGAAAGGAAAAGTGTTGGAGGCGTCGCAGGTACAGAAACAAAATTTTGCACAGTCACACGTCTGGACCCTGAGAGCGTCATAGGCTATGTTGTGAGGTGAAATTTTAACCCCGCGCTTTCCAATTCACCAAACTATTTTTCCCCTATCTACATAATGGGGAAAAGTGAAAGGAAAAGTGTTGGAGGCAAATTGACAGCTGCCAGATGTGAACAAGGGGGACTTAAAGAATGAGAGCGATGGCGCCAAAGAGTATATACCGTACAGTTGCTAAGGGGGGACCCCGACATGGGATACTCACCACACACGGGGATATGAACACACACACAAAATGCGCCACACACTACCACGAGCTTGAACACATATACCACCCTCAGCACACATTTCACCACACATACACCAACCTCGCCACATAAAAGTCGAAACACAAAAGTCGCCGCTCAAAACTCACCACGCGCAAAACTCGCCACATGCAAAAAATAGGCTCACGCAAAACTCGCCACAAGTGCAGAACTCACCTCATGGAAAACTCGCCACATGCAAAACTTGCACATGCGGAAAAATTGCTACATGCACAAAATTTGCAACACATGCAAAAGTTGCCTCACACAAAACTTGCACATACTCAAAAGGCACCAGACATAAAACTCACCACGTGCAAAACTCGCCATGCGCAAAACTTGCTGCACACAACTTGCTACACTAACCTGTCACATGCAACTCGACACACAAAAAGTTGCTACACGCATGTTGCCACACAAAACTCATCTCACAAAAGTCGCTACATGCATGTCGCCACACACAACTCAACACACACAACTTGACAAACGAAACTCGCCCTAAAACACACACAAGTCTGGTATTATCCTTCAAAAATAAAATTCTGATTAATAAGCAGACAAACTACAAGAGGAACAAATGTACCATATAGGAAATACGGCAGCTGTCAGTCACATAACCTGTCTATTATGTGTATGTGTGAGCTAATATATACTGCCAGGGGGAGGGCTTCCTGTTGGCTGGGGATTTATCAGGCTGCCAATTTATCTTACAAATACTGAGGTAAAAATACTGAGCAAATAACGTGTTAACGAGGTCTAATACAGGAGATCACACAGGTATATACTATATACAGGGGAGATGACACACAGGTATATACTATATAAAGGAGGAGATGACATACAGGTACATACTATATACAGGAGGATATGACATACAGGTATCTATAATATAACGCTGGGAGCGTCACTCTGTCCGAAGCCTCTATAGACTGCGCAAGCGCAAGCGCCGGCGCAGTCTGGGCCTCACAGAGCGACGCTCCCGGGAGATCGCGGTATGCGTAAGCACTGAACGCATACCGCGATCTCCACCGGAGAGTCAGGGACCGCCAGGAGGGAGGGTAAGTATACTCACCTTTCCCGGTTCCAGCGCTGCTTGCGGCTCCGTCTCCCGGCTCCTCTGCTCCCGGCTCCGGAGGGCACGGACTGCGCAGGCGCCGATTCCTGCTGCCGGAATCGGCGCCTGCGCAGTCCGCGCTTTCCGGCGCCATTTTCTTGAAGACACACTCCGGCTCCACTGCAGGTGTGTCTTCAAGAAAATGGCGCTGGAAAGCGCGGACTGCGCAGGCGCCGATTCCTGCTGCCGGAATCGGCGCCTGCGCAGTCCCCGCTTTCCGGCGCCATTTTCTTGAAGACATACCTGCAGTGGAGCCGGACGATAGGTGAGTATGGTATTTTTTTTTTTTTTATATGGCAGCAGCATTCGGGGGCATACACACTGGAGCGGGGGGCATATAATACAATGGTGGCGCAGGATGGGAGCAGCACATGACAGAACGGGCGCAGGATGGCCGCAGCACATGACAGAACGGGCTCAGGATGGCCGCAGCACATGACAGAACGGGCGCAGGATGGCAGCAGCACATGACAGAACGGGCGCAGGATGGCAGCAGCACAAGACAGAACGGGCGCAGGATGGCAGCAGCACATGTCAGAAAGGCCGCAGGATGGCCGCAGCACATGACAGAACGGGCGCAGGATGGCAGCAGCACATGACAGAACGGGCTCAGGATGGCCGCAGCACATGACAGAACGGGCGCAGGATGGCCGCAGCACATGACAGAACGGGCGCAGGATGGCAGCAGCACATGACAGAACGGGCTCAGGATGGCCGCAGCACATGACAGAACGGCCGCAGGATGGCCGCAGCACATGACAGAACGGCCGCAGGATGGCCGCAGCACATGACAGAACGGGTGCAGGATGGCCGCAGCACAAGACAGAACGGGCGCAGGATGGCCGCAGCACATGACAGAACGGGCGCAGGATGGCAGCAGCACATGACAGAACGGGCGAAGGATGGCAGCAGCACATGACAGAACGGGCTCAGGATGGCCGCAGCACATGACAGAACGGCCGCAGGATGGCCGCAGCACATGACAGAACGGGCGCAGGATGGCCGCAGCACAAGACAGAACGGGCGCAGGATGGCCGCAGCACATGACAGAACGGGCGCAGGATGGCAGCAGCACATGACAGAACGGGCGCAGGATGGCCGCAGCACATGACAGAACGGGCGCAGGATGGCCGCAGCACATGACAGAACGGGCGCAGGATGGCAGCAGCACATGACAGAACGGGCGCAGGATGGCAGCAGCACATGTCAGAACGGGCGCAGGATGGCCGCAGCACATGACAGAACGGGCGCAGGATGGCAGCAGCACATGACAGAACGGGCGCAGGATGGCAGCAGCACATGTCAGAACGGGCGCAGGATGGCCGCAGCACATGACAGAACGGGCGCAGGATGGCAGCAGCACATGACAGAACGGGCGCAGGATGGCCGCAACACATGACAGAACGGGCGCAGGATGGCAGCAGCACATGTCAGAACGGGCGCAGGATGGCCGCAGCACATGACAGAACGGGCGCAGGATGGCAGCAGCACATGACAGAACGGGCGCAGGATGGCCGCAGCACATGACAAAACGGGCGCAGGATGGCAGCAGCACATGACAGAACGGGCGAAGGATGGCAGCAGCACATGACAGAACGAGCGAAGGATGGCAGCAGCACATGACAAAACGGGCGCAGGATGGCAGCAGCACATGACAGAACGGGCGCAGGATGGCAGCAGCACATGACAGAACGGGAATGACAGGATGGGAGCAGCAAATGACAGAACGGGTGCAGGATGGGAGCAGCAAATGACAGGATGGGAGCAGCAAATGACAGAATGGAGGCGCAGGATGGGAGCAGCACATGACAGAACGGGGGCGCAGGATGGGAGCAGCACATGACAGGATGGGGGCGCAGGATGGAGCAGCACATACCAGGATGGAGACCATATACCAATATAAATGCTCGCCACCCGGGCGTAGAACGGGTTCAATAGCTAGTATACTATATACAGGAGGAGATGACACACAGGTATATACTATATACAGGAGCAGATTACCTACAGGTATATACTATATACAGGAGGAGATGACATACAGGTATATGCTATATATAGAAGATGACATACAGGTATATACTATATACAGAAGGAGATGACACACAGATATATACTATATACAGGGGAGATGACACAGGTATATACTATATACAGGAGGAGATGACATACAGGTATATACTATATATAGGAGGAGATGACATACAGGTATATACTATATATAGGAGGAGATGACATACAGGTATATACTATATACAGGGGAGATGACACACAGCAGGTATATACTATATACAGGGGAGATGACATACAGGTATATACTATATACAGGAGATGACATACAGGTGTATACTATATATAAGGGAGATGACAAACATGTATGTACTGAGGTGAAAATGAGAGGTGTGAGGTGAAAATGAGAGGTGTGAGGTGAAAATGAGAAGGTGTGAGTGCAAAATGAGAGGAGTGAGGGAAAATAGTGTAGTGATCGGAAAATGACAGATGTGAGGTCGAAATGACAAGTGTTAGGCGGGAATGAGAGGAGTGAGGGAGAAAATGAGAGGTGTGAGGGAGAAAATGAGAGATGTGAGGGGGAAAATTAAAGATGTGATTGGGAAAATGAGAGGCGTGATGGGAAAATAAGAGAAGTGACGTGCTATAACTAACCACAGATATTTACTATGCCCAGGCAACGCCGGGCTCTTCAGCTAGTAAAAATATATATGTGAAGTGAAAAAATATATGTATATGCCAAAAATGTAAATAAGAAAAATATGTGAATCCAATTAAAAAACCTTGTTGAAATCAATGTGAAAAAAGTATAGATAAGGATGCCGATAAATAGATGATATTATAATCAAGTGTGTAGACGCACCTATGAACCAATAAATAAATCATAAGGACATGCATACAATATATGAAATAAGAACAGCCGTTACCAACCAGGAATGCGTTTTATTGGTTCATAGGTGCGTCTACACACTTGATTATAATATCATCTATTTATTGGCATCCTTATCTATACTTCTCCCGTGCTTCCCCCATACTCTGGAACTCTCTACCCCAACACATCAGGCTCTCACCTACCACGGAAACCTTCAAAAGGAACCTGAAGACCCACCTCTTCCGACAAGCCTACAACTTGCAGTGATCCCCAGTCTACTGAAGCGCCACATTACCAGCTCTACCCTCACCTAGTGTATCCTCACCCATCCCCTGTAGACTGTGAGCCCTCGCGGGCAGGGTTCTCTCTTCTCCTGTACTTGTGTGTGCCTTGTTTACTCATGTTTATTGTACTTGTCTATATTTGCCCCATTCACATGTATAGCGCCATGGAATAAATGGCGCAATAAAAATGAATAATAATAATAATAATAATAATGCGTGCCGCAGCCCCCGCACACACCACTCCAACGCACGTTTCGCAACCGCTTCGTCGGCATCCTTATCTATACTTTTGGGTGCAGATATATAACCGGTCACATTGTTTACATCTTTATATAATCTTTATTGCACAGGTTGCACATTGGCTCAATAATTCAGACTAATTTTGCACAGGATATAGATTCATATTTTTATATCTCACATCTTTTTGCACAAGCAAAAATATTTTTTTTTCACCTTGTTCATTTATTTTTTATTATTTCACATATTTATATACATTTGGAATTAAATTATTGGCACATACAATTTTTGATATATTTTCACATTGATTTCAACAAGGTTTTTTAATTGGATTAACATATTTTTCTTATTTACATTTTTTGCATATACATATATTTTTTCAGTTCACATATATATTTTTATTTCACATATATAGATTCTATTTATTATTTTTTATTTTGTAATTTTTATTATTTATTACCTTTTATTATTTATTATTTATTTTTAATTTTTTTATTTCCTATTTATTATTTTTATTTTTTTATTTATTTATTTTTATTATTTTTTAAATTATTTTCTTTATTATTTATTTTTTATCCTGCTTATCAACTTTTTATATCATATTACCGATTATATGAATTACCGTATATACTCGAGCATAAGCCGACCCGAGTATCAGCCGACCCCCTAATTTTGCCACAAAAATCTGGGAAAACTTATTGACTCGAGTATAAGCCTAGGCTGGAAATGCAGCATTTACCGGTGAATTTCAAAAATAAAAATAGATCTTTATTGCCCCATAGCTGTGCCATATAGTGCTCTGCATGTTCATTATTGCCCCATAGCTGTGCCATATAGTGCTCTGCACCGTTCATTATTGCCCCATAGCTGTGCCATATAGTGCTCTGCACCGTTCATATTTCCCCATAGCTGTGCCATATAGTGCTCTGCACCGTTCATATTGCCCCATAGCTGTGCCATATAGTGCTCTGCACCGTTCATATTTCCCCATAGCTGTGCCATATAGTGCTCTGCACCGTTCATATTGCCCCACAGCTGTGCCATATAGTGCTCTGCACCGTTCATTATTGTCCCATAGCTGTGCCATATAGTGCTCTGCACCGTTCATATTGCCCCATAGCTCTGCCATATAGTGCTCTGCACCGTTCATTATTGCCCCATAGCTCTGCCATATAGTGCTCTGCACCATTCATATTGCCCCATAGCTCTGCCATATAGTGCTCTGCACTGTTCATATTTCCCCATAGCTGTGCCATATAGTGCTCTGCACCGTTCATATTTCCCCATAGATGCTCCACATAAATTTGTGCCATTGCTGCTGCTGCTGCTGCAATAATAAAAAAAAAATGCCATACTCACCTCTCTTGCTTGCAGCTCCCAGCGTCTGGTCCCAACGTCTCTCCGCTCTGACTGATCAGGCAGAGGGCGCCGCGCACACTATATGCGTCATCGCGCCCTCTGACCTGCACAGTCAGTGCAGATAGACGCCGGGAAGATGGAGCGGCCCCCGGCAGCTGGAACGGGGACAGGTAAATATGCGATACTTACCTGGTCCCGGCGTCCGGCTCCTTCTCCCGGACAGCTGGTCTTCGGTGCTGCAGCTTCTTTCTCTATCAGCGGTCACCGTTACCACTGATAGAGAAATGAATATGTGGCTCCACCCCTTTGGGAGGTGGAGCCGCTTATTCATTTCTCTAATAAGCGGTCCCACGTGACCGCTGAACAGTGGAAGAACTGCAGCACCGAAGACCGTGGGACGGCAGGGAGCGCCAGGATCGCTGGAAGCAGGTAAGTATGCATCAGCGCCCTCTCCCACTCACCCACCGACCCTGCCACCCATCTTGACTCGAGTATAAGCCGAGAGGGGCACTTTCAGACCAAAAATTTGGGCTGAAAATCTCGGCTTATACTCGAGTATATACGGTATATAAAATCCATCAGCAGTGATCAAGTGTGTAAATCAATATAGGTATTGTTTTTTATTATCACATGAAATATCATTTATTTAATATTATTTATAAAAACTTTATTGTATTTCATTGTGTGAGTATATATTTATTTTCCCCTTTTGTTTCAGCCATATTATCATCTTTTTATTGATTATCAAGACTTCTTTTATGATTATGTATATTTAATTGATGTTTTATCTTATTTTTTATTTTTTTCAGTCTCTGTGTGCCCTGGCCCCCTCACATACTTGTTGCATTTTTTAGTAATTTTTAAACATTGAGATACTGTTTTGTACAATAATAAAAGAGTGTTATTTGTTGTGTTATGCCCCTATTTAATAAATAAAATTATTTGATCAAATTTTCATGATTGGTTTGTCAGTAAATATTTTTGGGGGGTTATATATCTTATGAGTAATATTTACTAAATTGTTTATATTTTGAATATTTTTTGGTATTTCTTTTCTATATAGGGTAGGGCCCGACCTTGTCATGGTGGCGGCTTTAAAAATCTTTTGACTGTGGACAGTTCGAGGAGTGGAGGTGGGGCTGGGGTAGAGCCTGGGCAGAGTCTCAAGGGGGCCCCCAAAATTTTGCCAGTATGGGGCCCCAAAATTCCTAGTGGCAGCCCAGTATATGGGTTTTCAAGGTTACTACAAGTGGTCAAAAATATATATACTAAACAAGCGACCTTTTGACAGAAGGATTTGTTTACATATTCACTTTGCTTGGACAATACCATGTATGGGTACTCATTAACTGTGTCAACATGAGCTCTATAGGGCGGGGCACTGGATAAATAGGGATACACCCTGCAAAAGACTGTGACCACAAGGAACATTATTGTCTGCCACACCTGTACTCTTCCTTGGAGAATTGGCATAGTCCAAGTTTTGCTCTCCAGAATAATTTGGCCCTATAACAGACCTATACTGTTTTCAGGGTCACAGGTTTGGGGACTATTCAGCACTGCCAGCTTTTTATTCACCTTGTCTTTCCCCTCCCCTCATTTCTGTGTTGGTATAGGTTTCACTGTTGCACAGGGGCTTCCCTTCCCCTCCATTGTTTTTCGTGTTTGTTTTGTGTAATTCTATGTTGACACAGCTTTTATACACATCTAATAAAGGTTAAGTTTTACAGTATATATATCCAATTGCTACTCCCACTGACCACAAGAGTTTACACTCTATAGAAGTGATAGGGTCCCACTGACCATAAGAGCTTAAACCTAACAGGAGCGAAAGGACTCCACTGACCATAAGAGCTAACACTGTACAAGAGCGAAAGCGTCCCATTGACCATAAGAGCTTACACTGTACAGGAGCAAAAGGACACTTATGACCATAAGAGCTTAAACTCTACAGGAGCGAAAGTACTCCACTGACCACAAGAGCTTGCACTTTACAGAAGATAGAGACTTAAGGTACCTTCACACTGAACAACATTACAACGATAACGATAGCGATCCGTGACGTTGCAGCGTACTGAATAGCGATATCGTTGTGTTTGACACGCAGCAGCGATCTGGATCCTGCTGTGACATCGCTGGTCGGAGCTGAAAGTCTGGAACTTTATTTAGTCACTGGATCACCCGCTGACATCGCTGGATCGGCGTGTGTGAAGCCGATTCAGCGATGTGTTCACTGGTAACCAGGGTAAATATCGGGTTACTAAGCGCAGGGCCGCGCTTAGTAACCCGATGTTTACCCTGGTTACCATTGTGAATGTAAAAAAAAAACACTACATACTCACATCCCGGTGTCTGGTCACGTCCCTCGCCGTCAGCTTCCCTCACTGACTGTGAGCACCGGCCGTAAAGCACAGTGGTGACGTCACCGCTATGCTCTGCTTTACGGCCGGCCGGCGCTCACAGACAGTGCGGGAAGCTGACGGCGAGGGACGTGACACACCGGAATGTAAGTATGCAGTGTTTTTTTTTTTTTTCATTTACAATGGTAACCAGGGTAAACATCGGGTTACTAAGCGCGGCCTTGTGCTTAGTAACCCGATGTTTACCCTGGTTACCCGGGGACTTCGGCATCGTTGGTCGCTGGAGAGCTGTCTGTGTGACAGCTCTCCAGCGACCACACAAGGACTTTCCAACGATCACGGCCAGGTCGTATCGCTGGTCGTGATCGTTGGAAAGTTGCTGAGTGTGACGGTACCTTTACCCCGTCATGACTCTAGAGATGCAAAATGGGTCTTTCTCTGCCTCCATGCAAAAAGATATTAGCTTGCATTCTGCTGCTTCAGCACTGTGGGAAATGATGGTGCCTGGCAAGTGTTTTTTTGTAGAAAGCAAATCTCAAGATATTTGAATTGATGTGAAACTGTGAATTTCAGGAAATATTACTCCTCCACAAATCGATCCACTCATCTTTACTGAAAGTCTGCTGGGAAGGGAAGAAGTATTTCAATATGCCTGAAACTGCTAATTTCAGGAACCTTTGCTTAAATTCAATTCTACGCATAATCGATTCACTCATCTAGTGCCAATACATAATCTCTGACTAGTATAATTTTTTGATCTTTAACTTGAAGAAATCATAGAGGAAAAATTTACATTTTATAGCGCATTTTAAATCATGTTATTCTCCTGGTTGCTATGCTTTAAAAATTATGTTTTTGCTTGTGTGAGGTACGTAATTTTCTGCTTCCCTTCGTCTTTACATATGACAGCTTACCAAAAACACTGAGATAATGTGTGATCCGCTAGTGTTGCATGCATCATAAAGAACTGCTTCCCTTCTTTGGGCCTGCTATCCAGAGGAGTATACAACGTCAACACGTGCGGCAAAATGACAGTAAGTAATGGCTTTATCGTCTATTGAATCTTCCCTCATCATCATGGCTATTCTTTGTTTAAAATGACACTATTCACACACTTGTTCTCATCGCCATGGTAACCATATGCTGATGTCTCCTAATATTATCTACAAGAGAAGGACCCCCATCTCATATAAATGGTCTTGAGAAAGATGGGAATATCTGACACTTGCTGACCGCTTGCTGTGTAAATGTAGAGTTCTTGTGAGCTGCGATTATACAGTGTTATTTGAAAATAAAGACTTGTTGTCATTCACATTTAAACACATTAGATGAGACTATAAAGGACTTCTTGTAGCCAAATGTATCTGTCAGGGTAAGCTTGGTGTGCTGTCTGTTAGGGTTGGCGGAACGCACCGAGTATATATATATATATATATATATATATATATATGTATTAAATAGGTGCGTTCGCAACCCGGGGTCCACCATGCAGGAGAGGAACCTGCTGCTGGCAAATGGCGGGGCTATATGGCGGTATAAGCGAACTCTGTTAACACTACAGAGTCGCTAGAAATAAGATGCTGTGCCCTGTTAGCGTCACAGGGGATCACAGCTAACTGCTGAGCTAGAGGCAGTCAGTGGTCACGCACCCAGAAAAGCATACAAACAGTCCTCACCGGAGGAACCGGTATTCCAGGGGCTTATTTCAGCCGGGTCCCTGAATACATTCATGCAATAATGAAGGATTTGTTTTTTTTTCGGCCTTACTAACTATGTTACTATATCATACAATTATTAGGTTCTGTAGAAGGACGTAGATCTGGGTATTTATTATAATGGAATATAGGCTGAACTGGATGGACAAATGTCTTTTTTCGGCCTTACTAACTATGTTACTATGTTACTATGTAATACTCCTCACCGGAGGTGCCGGTATTCTAGGGGCTTATTTCAGCCGGATCCCTGAACACACACATACAGGCGCAACCACAATTAACAAGCTCATGACATGAAGTGATACTAGCGCATGGCCGTGCGGCCATGCAAACCTTTTATAGCTGCAGCATGCACAGGACCTTCCAAGAAGGACCAATGGAAGGCTGCCACAGAACTTGATCAGGTAAAGGGCCTTCCTGGAGGACCAATGGAAGTCGCTGCAGTACCTGAGCATGTGACCCTAGACCTCCACTGAGAGATCTTACCCTGGGCATGCTCAGTGTGGGCAAAGCAGGACTTAGTCCCAGAAAAGCCTGCTCGCCGCAGACCAGTGCATGGTACAATAGCAGAGCCTGAAAAGGCAGCAGTAACCCTTTGTACAGTATCAGACTGAGTGAGACGTTGGGACTGACGTCTCCGCTGAGCAGGCTCCACTGCGACTGATGCAGAATGGGAGACCGCAGCAGACACGGCTCAAGATTCCCCCTGTGCAGCGGCGGGAACTCGACTCCTAACATTACCCCCCTCCTAGGGCCCCCTCCTCTTTGGGCCTCGCTATGCTCAAAGGCTGCAATGAGGAGCGGAGCCCGAATGTGTTCCACAGGTTCCCAGGTTCTGTCATCTGAGCCGTGACCCTTCCAGTCCACCAGATAATATTTCTTGCCACGTACCACCTTGCACCCCATGATAGCATTCACCTCAAACTCATCTGTGGATGAACCCGATGTCCCGGCAGATGACTCAGAAAACCGGGACATATAGACGGGCTTTAAGAGAGAAACGTGAAAGGTGTTGGTGATACCAAGGTGCGGAGGAATAGCCAAACGGTAGACCACAGGGTTGACATGTTCCAGAACCTTGAAAGGGCCTATGTAGTGAGGTGCAAATTTAGTGAACTCAACTCACAGCCTGATGTTACGGGCAGAGAGCCACACTAAGTCGCCAGTAGCAAAGGTCGGAGCAGGGCGCCGGTGTGCATCAGTAGAAACCCTCATTCTCTCCTTGGAGGCCCGGATGGCATCCTGTGTGCGGTCCCAAATGTCACGTGCCTCCACCGCCCAGTCTGCCACCCTAAAATCGGTGGATGACACAGGCATGGGCACAGGAACACGCGGATGCTGGCCGTAATTAAGGAGAAAAGGAGTCTGCCCGGTAGAGTCAGCTACAGCGTTGTTCAAAGCAAATTCCACCCAAGGTAGCAAAGATGCCCAGTCATCCTGCCTGGCGGAGACAAAATGTCGTAAGTATGTGACCAGAGTCTGGTTGGCCCTCTCTACCAACCCATTCGTCATGGGATGATAAGCAGAAGAGAGATTCAGCTCAATGCTGAGTAAACGACAGAGTTCTCTCCAGAACCGAGACGCAAACTGAGGACCTCGGTCACTGATAATTTTGTCAGGCATGCCATATAGATGGAAAATATGTTTGACGAACAACGCCGCTAAAGCCCGTGCAGAAGGTAACCGTGGACGTGGAACCAAGTGCACCATCTTAGAAAAATGGTCGGTGACTACCCAGATAACTGTACAGCTACGAGACTTGGGTAAGTCTACCACGAAGTCCATCCTGACAATCTCCCAAGGCCTGTCTGTTACCGGCAGGGGTAAAGTTGCCCAGCATGCCGTTGCCGAGGAGACCGATTCTTGGCGCAGGAGACACACGCCCGAATATAGTCCCGGACGTCACGGGCCATATGCGACCACCAGTACGTCCTCGCCAAGAGCTCAGATGCCCTCTTGGTTCAAAATGTCCACCCACCCTGGACGAGTGAGCCCAAGAGAGAACCTCCGGTCGCAAATTAGATGGAACGAAAGTCTTGCCTGGGGGCACAGATTCTAGCAAAACCGGAGCCACAGTTCTCAGGCTCTCTGGAGGGACAATAGACTCCTCTTCCTCCTCCTCTGATGGCACTACAGAGCGAGAGAGAGCGTCGGCACAAACGTTCTTCTCCCCGGAAAGAAAATGGAGGGTGAAATGGAACCAGGACAAGAACAGGGACCATCTAGCCTGACGAGAATTTAGCCGCTGGGCTGTCTGTAAATATACCAAGTTCTTGTGGTCTGTGAACACCTGGAAGGGAAAACGAGGTCCCTCCAGAAGATGTCTCCACTCTGAGAAAGCCAACTTAAATAGCTAGCAACTCCCTGTCCCCGATGGAATAATTCCTCTCCGCTGGTGAAAAGGTCTTAGAGAAGAAGAAGCAAGGATGCTTCCGACCTTGAGCATCCTTTTGGAAGAGGACTGCTCCAGCACCAACGGATGAGGCATCCACCTCCATAATAAATTACTTATCTACATCGGGGTGATGTAAGATGGGGGTGCTAGCGAAGTGTGACTTAATCGAGAGAAAGGCCTTGGAGACCTCCTCCGACCACAATTTGGGATTTGCCCCCTTCTTGGTGAGGGCAACCAAGGGAGCCGCCAAAGTTCAGAAGTGGGGAATGAACTGGCGATAGTAATTGATGAACCCCATAAAGCGCTGCACCGCTTTGAGAGAATGGGGTTCCTGCCAGTCCATCACAGCCTGTAGCTTGGCAGGATCTATAGCCAATCCCTGGGCAGAGATAATATAACCAAGGAAAGGCAAGGACTCCTGCTCAAACACACACTTCTCCAACTTGGCATAGAGGGAGTTAGCCCGTAGGAGGTCAAAGACCTTGCAAACATCTCTCCGGTGGGAGTCTATATCTGGAGAGTAGATGAGAATATCATCCAGATAAACTACGACCGAGGTGGTAAGCATGTCATTTACAAAGTTTTGGAAAATGGCTGGGGCATTACAGAGCCCGAAGGGCATCACCAGATATTCATAGTGCCTATCCCTGGTGTTAAAAGCCGTCTTCCATTTGACCCACTCACAGATGCGAATAAGGTTGTAAGCACCCCGCAGATCTAATTTAGTGAAAACCCTTGCTCCCCGTAGCCTAGCAAAAAGCTCAGATATCAGGGGCAGTGGGTACTTATTCTTAAATGTGATGGTGTTAAGACCCCTGTAGTCTATGCATGGACGCAGTTCTCCACTCTTCTTCTGTATGAAGAAGAACCCAGCCCCTTCAGATGACACTGACTTTCCTAATGAATCCTCTTGCCAGATTCTCTCGGATATACTTTGACATTGCCTTCATCTCTGGGAGAGACAATGGATAGACTGGACCCCAGGGAGGCTCAGCGCCAGGCAAGAGGTCAATAGGACAGTCATAGGGGCGGTGAGGCGGAAGGGTCTCCGCAGCCCTTTTGGAGAACACATCAGCATAGGGCCAATATTGCTTGGGGAGAGAGGATAAATCTGTGGGTACCTCAGTTGTAGCAACCTGAACACCTTCCCTCTGACATCTACCCCCACAAGATTCACCCCATCCTAAAATTCTGCCTGTGGACCACTCGATATGAGGAGAGTGATGCCGTAGCCAAGGCATCCCTAACAGGATCTCATCAATTCCCTCAGGAATGACGAGCAGAGATATTATCTCCTGATGAGATGGGCACATGGACAGAGTGAAAGGGATGGTCTGGTGTGTTATCTGTGAGGGCAGTATCGACCTATTCACCACTCGTACCGTTACTGGTTGAGCTAGCATTAACAGAGGAATTGCGTGATGTTGGGCGAAGGCAGAAGACATAAAATTGCCCTCCGCCCCAGAATCCACGTAGAGCTCTACCGAGTGAGTGAATGAGCCTATTGTAATTGTCCCCTTAAAGGACAATTTGGAGGCAAACGTTGCCGTGTCTAGTGTACCTCCACCTAATACCACTAGACGCTGACGTTTCCTCGACCGCTGTGAACATCTGGTGGCAAGATGTCCAGACTGCTGGCAAACATGGCAGACCTTATGTGCAGGAGTGGTCCGGGACTTAGATCCCGCTCTTGACACTTCCATGGCCTCATGTGACTCAGGGACCTGGACTGGAGATTCCAAAGGTTTGGTGAAGGTGGGAGCCAGCCGAAACCTTTGCCTACACTGGGCCCGCTCTAACCTCCGCTCGCGAAAACGAAGGTCAATACGGGTAGACACAGCTATTATCTCCTCCAGTGTGGCAGGAATCTCCCTTGAGGCCAGAACGTCCTTCACGTGGTCAGCCAGCCCCCTCCAAAATATAGGGATGAGGGCTTTATCCGACCACTCCAGCTCCGATGCTAGGGTACGGAAGTGGACGGCAAAATGGCTGACCAAGGATGAGCCCTGAGTCAATGCCAACAGTTGGAGCACTGTATCATGGGTGACTTGAGGCCCTAAAAAGACTTGTTTCAGAGTGCTCAGGAACAGCGGAGCACTCTGCACCACATGATCGCTATGCTCCCACAGCGGCATAGCCCACTCCAACGCCCTGTCTGACAGGAGAGACACAATAAATCCCACCTTTGCCCGCTCTGTGGGGAAGCGTGCGGCCAGGAGTTCGAGATGTATAGAGCACTGGGTCACGAAACCCCTACAAGATTTACTATCACCAGAAAAATTTTCTGGCAGCGGGAGGCGAGATAGAGTCGGAACAGGGGTAGCCATGGACAAGGTTGCTGCAGCCCCCTAGCAGCCTGAACAGCAACTGTGGTAACATCCACAGCTGAGGTTGAGCGCTCGGGAGCCGCCAACCTACCCTCCAGCTGCTGGATGTACCGCAAGGATTGCTGTTTGTCCGCCATTTACTAACCAGACCCTGGCGCTAGTATTATGTTAGGGTTGGCGGAACGCACCGAGTATATATATATATATATATATATATATATATATATATATATATATATATGTATAAATAGGTGTGTGCAACCCGGGGTCCACCGTGCAGGAGAGGAACCTGCTTGTCACGATCCATGTTTGGATCTGTGGCAGATCTGGTTTCCCTCTGATTTAAACCTTTTTCCTTTCTGGTCATTGGGGGTTAATGCAGTGTACCCCCCCCCCCCCGGTGGCCGCTGGTGTTATTGCATTGCATTCCTGCTGGGTCAGCTGATGTTTGTGACCACTCCCACCATCCTTTATAAGGTTACCTGGTGCATCAGCTGACTGTTGGTTATACAGGTCCTTTGGATACCAACCTTGCTGGAATAGGAGCTTGCTGTGTGCTGTGGTTCTACAGCTGAATACTCATTCCAGGGGCCTTGCTCTGCTGTGCGGTGTATTGCAGCAGAGAAAGCTAAGTGTGGTGTTATTGTTTCTTTGTAGTTTGTGGATTCACCTTTTGGTATCGTGTTCCTCTCACTCTCATATTGGCGTCTTCCTGGCAGAATCCCGACTGCGTAAAATCAAGCAGGGGTCTTGGCCGGCTGAGGATTACTGCTCGGAGTTTAGGAGATGGGCCACTGACACACAGTGGAATGACCCTGCCCTTAGGAACCATTTTAGGCAGGGTCTGTCTCCAAGGTTGCAGGATGCTCTTGTGCAGTATGCTGCCCCCAGGTCATTGGAGGCCACCATGTCCGTTGCCATCCAGGTAGATAGACGCTTGAGGGAGAGACATACACCTAATGTGTCTCCGGTAGTCCTTGATAGGGAGGGAGACACACCTGAGCAAGTGGATGAACCCATGCAGGTCGGAGGAGTTGTTTCTCAAATGGGGTTGCCTGCGGTTCGCCGTGGTGTGGGGGCATGTTTTTACTGTGGGCAGACTAGTCATTTTATCGGTGTCTGCCCAGCTAGCGCCAAAAAACCTGTACCACGTAAGAAGCGGCATTCCCCTGGTCGTGTGGAGGGAGGCGACCGGGGAGTGTATATTTCCTCCATATCTTCTCCTCAGTGTAACCTGTCAGCTGAAGTAGTGGTTGGCGGGGTAACTGAGTGTATATCGGTGCTTGTGGACAGTGGAGCAGGTGTCAATCTGGTGGATGTTCATTTTGTATAGACCCATGGCCTGAGGTGTAGAACACTATCTAAACCCCTAAGCGTCCAGGCCATTGACTCCATACCACTCAGCCAGGGATGGGTGACCCAAGTCATGGATGATATACACCTGCGTATAGGGACTCATTGTGAGGAGTTCTTGTCATGCTATGTCTTGGGGGGGAACACCAACACCCATCATTTTAGGACTCCCTTGGTTGAAAAAACACAACCCGGTCATAGATTGGCGGTCAAGGGAAGTGGTCAGCTGGGATCAGTCGTGTGAGGGCTGCTGCCTAGGGGCAACTGTCTCTGCTGTCCTTCTACAAACTACCCCTTCCTCTCCAGTGGGGGCAGCAGAGATGCTGCCAGAGAGTAGGGGCAAGACTCTACCCTCACTACATGCTAACCCGGTGTGTCAGAGACCTCTTAGGAGGAGGGGTCAGAGGAGGTTGGTGGTTCCCTCTGAGCTTAATGGGGGTGTGAGATTGGTGACACAGGGGGACGCCTCTGTTGTCAATTCCTCAAATAATTCTCCGTCCTGTGGCAAACGTTTGCATGGGAATACACATTCAGGTCCGGACCTGTGTGTGAATGAGTACGTATGGGTGTCCACCAAAAACATCAGGTGGAAGTGAGCAACTGGGACCTGGAGTTCCAGGGTGATTGGGCCATATCGGGTTTCGGCCATTCTCAGCCCAGAGACTTTTCAGTTGGAGTTACCCCCAGTTATGCATGTACACAACTCATTCCCCAGGTCGGCGCTCTGGAGATTTGTGGCTCCTCCGGAGCCTTCACAGGTGGCATTTTCATCAGGTCACGTTTGCCATAAACTTGAGAGTCAGGTGCCTGCCTAGGTGAGCTCTGGTGGATCGAGGCGTCCTCACCATAGGTAGGTCTGGTGAGGTCTGATGTTGAGTGTCCAGAGGCCACTCATTGAAAGGGGGGTACTGTCACGATCCATGTTTGGATCTGTGGCAGATCTGGTTTCCCTCTGATTTAAACCTTTTTTCCTTTCTGGTCATTGGGGGTTAATGCAGTTTACCCCCCGGTGGCCGCTGGTGTTATTGCATTGCTGCTTGGTCAGCTGATGTTTGTGACCACTCCCTCCATCCTTTATAAGGTTACCTGGTGCTTCATCTGACTGTTGGTTATACAGGTCCTTTGGATACCAACCTTGCTGGAATAGGAGCTTGCTGTGTGCTGTGGTTCTACAGCTGAATACTCATTCCAGGTGCCTTGCTCTGCTGTGCCGTGTATTGCAGCAGAGAAAGCTAAGTGTGGTGTTATTATTTCTTTGTAGTTTGTGCATTCACCTTTTGGTATCGTGTTCCTCTCACTCTCATATTGTTTATTTGCTTTGTGGTGCTGTTTACACTGTTCACCCCCTGGGGTGGGGGTTGGGGGTTTAGTTCAGGGTTTAACAGGAGACAGGGACAGGTCGGTGACTTGGGCCTCCCTACCTTCAAGTGTACCCCCAAGTTAAGGAAAGACAGGGCTTCCCCTAGCCTGAGGGGCAGTTCAGGGGCCCAGATTCCTCATCTCCTGTTTTCCTATTTCTGCCCCGTGACACTGCTGCTGGCAAATGGTGGCGCTATATGGAGGTATAAGCAAACTATGTTAACTCCACAGAGTCGATAGAAATAAGATGCTGTGCCCTGTTAGCGTCACAGGGGAACACAGCTAACTGCTGAGCTGGAGGCAGTCAGTGGTCACACACCCAGAAAAGCATACAAACACTCTATTCTAGGGGATTATTTCAGCCGGGTCCCTGAATACATTCATGCAATACTCCTCACCGGAGGTGCCAGTATTCTAGGGGCTTATTTCAGCCGGATCCCTGAACACACACATACAGGCGCAACCACAATTAACAAGCTCATGACATGAGGTGATACCAGCGCATGGCCGTGCGGCCATGCAAACCTTTTATAGCTGCAGCATGTACAGGACCAATGGAAGGCTGCCACAGAACTTGATCAGGTACAGGGCCTTCCTGGAGGACCAATGGAAGTCGCTGCAGTACCTGAGCATGTGACCCTAGACCTCCACTGAGAGATCTTACCCTGGGCATGCTCAGTGTGTGCAAAGCAGGACTTAGTCCCAGAAAAGCCTGCTCGCCGCAGACCAGTGCAGGGTACAATAGCAGAGCCTGGAAAGGCAGCAGTAACCCTTTGCACAGTATCAGGCTGAGTGAGACGCTGGGACTGACGTCTCCGCTGAGCAAGCTCACTGCGGCTGATGCAGAATGAGAGACCGCAGCAGACACGGCTCGAGATTCCCCCCGTGCAGCGGCGGGAACTCGACTCCTAACACTGTCCTCCTGTTTATTCTATGCTGCTTAGGGCTTGCTCATACCAGAGTATAACTCGGATGAGTGCTTGGATATTATCCTATATCCAGTGTATAAACTGGGCAGTGCACATCTGCTATTATTTTCTCATGACAATTTGGCATAAGAAAACAATTGCAGCATGGTAATCACACTTTTTCAAGTCTATGGGTGCTTCTGAAACATCCGCCTACCCTAGGATGTCATCCAAGGGAAGTCCGTCTACCGCGTACACCAGGGGTCCCCAACTCCAGGCCTCGAGGACCGCCAACAGTGCAGGTTTTCAGGATTTCTTTAGTATTGCATCGGTGGAAATGTGATCATCTGCACAGGTAATGATTCCAACCCCTGTGCAATACTAAGGAAATCCTGAAAACCTGCACTGTTGGCGGCCCTCGAGGCCTGGAGTTGGGGACCACTGGCGTACACAGACAATGGAGATGATGGAGAAATTAAGTTCTCTGTCTTTTCCACTCCTGTGATATAATTCTCTCATGTGATAAATCAGGTCACAATAAGATGGCATTCAGCTTACGCTCACAGCAGAGTTTATACAGAGTGTGATTAGCATAATTGGCCCAATTCTCTCGCATGAGAGAATCTACGCTTGTGTGATACCGGCCTTAAGAGAAAACTGCTCTTACTTCTGACAAATCAAGATCTTATATGTGCTGTGCATATGTGTGTAAGATGTGTGTTTGCTCACCAGAGTCAATAAAAACGGAAAAGGAAAAGTCAGCTCACGGAAATGCCTTGCACCATTTTCATGAATATCATCTGTGCAGGGCAGTCCCAGTCTCAGACTCAGTCGATCAAGGAAAAAAATGAAGGAAAGTTCTCCAGAGATGAAGAAAAAAAATATAGTCCCAATAAAGGGATAAAAACAACTTTTTATTTAACCCCTTTCTGACATGCGTCGTACTATCCAGTCGAGGTGGGGTGGGCCCGTATGCCCACCGACGGGATAGTACATCATAGTGATCAGCCGCACTCACAGGTGGGAGCGCGGCCAATTGCGGCCGGTTATCAGCTGACTATCGCAGCTGACATCTGGCACTATGTGCCAGGAGCGGTCACAGACCGCTCCTGGGCCTGGTACATTAACCCCCGAAACAATGAAGCATGATCGCAGTGCTCCGGGGGCATAGGGAAGCATTGCGCAGGGAGGGGGCTCCCTGCGTGCTTCCCTGAGACCCTCGGTACAACGCGATGTGCTCGCGTTGTACCAAGTGTCTCCTCCCTGCAGGCCTCGGATCCTAAATGGCCATGGGGCTGCATCTGGGTCCTGCAGGGATGTGGCTTACCAGTGCCTGCTCAGAGCAGGCACAGGGAAGCCTCTCTGCAGTGCACGTCCGATCGCTGATCTGATATAGTGCATTTCAAAGTGTCAGATCAGCGATCTTACACTATAACATGATGCCCCCCCCCCACCCCCGGGGGCAATGTTACAGTGTAAAAAAAAAAAATTATATATATATATATATATATATATATATATATATTCGGGTGTGTAAAAAAATAAATTAAAAAAATTCCTAAATAATATATAAAAAAAAAAAAAAAATATATATATATATATATATATATATATATATATATATATTGTTCCCATAAATACATTTCTTTATCTAAATAAACAATAAAATTACACATATTTAGTATCACCGCATTCGTAATGACCAGACCTACAAAACTGTCCCACTAGTTAACCCCTTCAGTGAACACCGTTAAAAGAAAAAAACCGAGGCAAAAAACGCTTTATTATCATACCGCCGAACAAAAAGTGGAATAACACGCGATCAAAAAGACGGATATAAATCACCATGGTACTGCTGAAAACGTCATCTTGTCCCGCAAAAAAACGAGCCACCATACAGCATCATCAGCAAAAAAAATAAAAAAGTTATAGTCCCCAGAATAAAGAGATGCAAAAATAATAATTTTTTCTATAAAATAGTTTTTATCGTATGAAAGCGCCAAGACATAAAAAAATGATATAAATGAGGTATTGCTGTAATCGTACTGACCCGAAGAATAAAACTGCTTTATCAATTTTACCAAACGCGGAACGGTATAAACGGCCCCCAAAAAAGAAATTCATGAATGGCTGGTTTTTGGTCATTCTGCCTCACAAAAATCGGAATAAAAAGCGATCAAAAAATGTCACATGCCCGAAAATGTTACCAATAAAAACGTCAACTCGTCCCGCAAAAACAAGACATGACATGACTCTGTGGACCAAAATATGGAAAAATTATAGCTCTCAAAAATATGGTAACACTAAAATATTTTTTGCAATAAAAAGTGTCTTTTAGTGTGTGATGGCTGCCAATCAACAAAATCCGCTAAAAACCCTTCTATAAATAGTAAATCAATCCCCCCTTCATCACCCCCTTAGTTAGGGAAAAATAAAAAAAAATATTTATTTCTATTTTCCCATTAGGGCTAGGGTTAGGGTTAGGGCTATGGTTAGAACTAGGGTTAGGGCTAGGGTTAGGGCTAGGGTTAGGGTTTGGATTACATTCATGGTTGGAATTAGGCTTAGGGATGTGTCAGGGTTAGGGGTGTGGTTAGGATTATGTTTGGGATTAGGGTTAGGGATGTGTTGGGGTTAGGGGTGTGGTTTGGGTTAGGGGTGTGGTTCTGATTAGGGTTAGGGGTCTGTTTGGGTTAGGGTTTCAGTTTGAATTGGGGGTTACCACTGTTTAAGCACATCAGGTGTTAGGGCTAGTGGAACGCACCGAGTAATAGGTAGATAGCTACAAGGTGCGTTCACAAACCGGCTCCAGTTTGGATTTCTTGAGGTTCAGTTGCCATCCTAGTGTCTGTAGAGTGTCCATCACTATTCTGACCTGCTCCTGACAGTGAGAAAAGTTGTTCCCCACTATCAGGGAGTTGTCTAAGTAAGGTATTATCAGAGTATCTTTTTCTCTGAGATGTGCTGTGACCTCTGCAATCAGTTTTGTAAATATCCGTGGGGCTGTTTCTATCCCAAAGGGTAGAGCCCTGTACTGAAAGTGACATAGCTGGGACCCCATCTGAACTGCTACTCTGAGGAACTTGCGATCTTGTTTTCTGATTGGGACGTGATAATAAGCGTCCTTTAGGTCTAGGACTGACATGTAACACTGAGGATATAGAAGTTTTGCCGCTGATTTTATTGTTTCCATTTTGAAAGATGCAATTATTACCGTATGTACTCGAGTATAAGCCGAGATTTTAAGTGCCAAAAAATGGGCTGAAAGTGCCCCTCTCGGCTTATACTCAAGTCATGGAAGGCGGGGGGGTCGGCGGGTGAGGGGGAGCGACACCTGTCAAATACTCACCTGCTCCTGGCGCGGTCCCCGCATGTCCCACGGTCTTCGAGCGCGGCAGCTTCTTCCCCTGTTCAGCGGTCACTGGTACGCGGTACGCTCAATAAAGTTATGAATATGGACTCCATTCCCATAGGGGTGGAGCCGCATATTCATTACTGTCATGAGCGGTGCCATGTGACCGCTCACTACAGGAAGAAGCTGCCGCTCCCGGAGACCGTGGGACATGCAGGGACCACGCCAGGAGCGCCAGCAGCAGGTGAGTATGTCATATTCACCTTTCCGCGTTCCACCGCATCTCATCTTCCGCATCCTCTGCAGTGACTGTTCAGGTCACGCGATGACGTCTTAGTGTGCACCCTGCCTTCTGCCTGAACAGTCAGTGTGGAGAGACGGGATGCTGTGGAGCTGCGGGCAGCGACGAGAGGTGAGTATGTCATTTTTTTTTTTAGTTGCATAGTTACATAGTTATTAAGGTTGAAGGAAGACTATAAGTCCATCTAGTTCAACCCATAGCCTAACCTAACATGCCCTAACATTTTGATCCAGAGGAAGGCAAAAAACCCCATGTGGCAAAGAGTAAGCTCCACATTGGGGAAAAAAAATTCCTTCCCGACTCCACATACGGCAATCAGACTAGTTCCCTGGATCAACGCCCTATCAAGGAATCTAGTGTATATACCCTGTAACATTATACTTTTCCAGAAAGGTATCCAGTCCCCTCTTACATTTAAGTAATGAATCACTCATTACAACATCATACGGCAGAGAGTTCCATAGTCTCCACTGCTTCTACAGTAAAGAATCCACGTCTGTTATTATTATTAAACCTTTTTTCCTCCAAACGCAGAGGATGCCCCCTTGTCCCTGTTTCAGGTCTATGATTAAAAAGATCATCAGAAAGGTCTTTGTACTGTCCCCTCATATATTTATACATTAAAATAAGATTTCCCCTTAGTCTTCGTTTTTCCAAACTAAATAGCCCCAAGTGTAATAACCTATCTTGGTATTGCAGACCCCCCAGTCCTCTAATAACCTTGGTCGCTCTTCTCTGCACCCGCTCCAGTTCAGCTATGTCTTTCTTATACACCGGAGACTAGAACTGTACACAGTATTCTAAGTGTGGTCGAACTAGTGACTTGTATAGAGGTAAAATTATATTCTCCTCATGAGCATCTATGCCTCTTTTAATGCATCCCATTATTTTATTTGCCTTTGTAGCAGCTGCCTGACACTGGCCACTGAACATGAGTTTGTCATCCACCCATACTCCCAGGTCTTTTTCATTGACGGTTTTGCTCAGAGATTTAGAATTAAGTGCATAGTTATACATCTTATTACTTCTACCCAAGTGCATGACCTTACATTTATCCCCATTAAAGCTCATTTGCCATTTATCAGCCCAAGCTTCTAGTTTACATAAATCATCCTGTAATATAAAATTGTCCTCCTCTGTATTGATTACCCTGCAGAGTTTAGAGTCATCTGCAAATATTGAAATTCTACTCTGAATGCCCCCTACAAGGTCATTAATAAATATGTTAAAAAGAAGAGGGCCCAATACTGACCCCTGTGGTACCCCACTGCTAACCGCTACCCAGTCCGAGTGTGCTCCATTAATAACCACCCTTTGTTTCCTATCCCTGAGCCAGCTCTCAACCCACTTGCACATATTTTCCTTTTGTGTGGCACCGTATCAAAAGCTTTTGAAAAGTCCATATACACTACATCCACTGGGTTCCCTTGTTCCAATCCGGAACTTACCTCTTCATAGAAACTGATCAAATTAGTCTGACATGAACGGTCCCTAGTAAACCCGTGCTGATACTGGGTCATGAGGTTATTCTTCTTCAGATACTCCAGTATAGCGTCCCTTAGAATGCCCTCCAGGATTTTACCCACAGTAGAGGTTAAGCTTACTGGCCTATAATTTCCGTGTTCAGTTTTTGTTCCCTTTTTGAATATTGGCACCACATTTGCTATACGCCAGTCCTGTGGCACAGACCCTGTTATTATGGAGTCTTTAAAGATTAAAAATAATGGTCTATCAATGACTGTACTTAATTCCTGCAGTATTCGAGGGTGTATCCCATCCGGGCCCGGAGATTTGTCAATTTTAGTGATTTTTAGATGCCGCCGCACTTCCTGCTGGGTTAAGCAGGTGACATTTAATTGGGAATTTTTATCGCTAGACATTTTGTCTGCCATGGGATTTTTTTGTGTAAATACTGATGAAAAAAAGTCATTTAGTATATTGGCTTTTTCCTCATCCTCATCCACCATCTCACCCAGACTATTTTTAAGGGGGCCAACACTATCATTTTTTAGTTTCTTACTATTTATGTAGTTAAAGAATATTTTAGGATTATTTTTACTCTCTCTGGCAATGAGTCTCTCTGTCTCAATCTTTGCTGCCTTGATTTGCTTTTTACAGAATTTATTTAATTTTCTGTATTTATTTAATGCCTCCTCACTACCTACTTCCTTTAATTCTCTAAATGCTTTCTTTTTGTCACTTATAGCGCCCCTTACAGCTCTATTTAGTCATATTGGTTTCCTCCTATTTCTAGTAAGTTTATTCCCATACGGTATATACTGTGCACAGTTCCTATCCAGGATGCTAATAAACGTCTCCCATTTTCTTTGTGTATTTTTGTGTCTCAGGATATCGTCCCAGTTAATTGCACCAAGATCCTCTCTCATCCGTTGGAAATTTGCCCTCCTGAAGTTTAGTGTCCTTGCAACCCCTCTACTACACATCTTTTTAAAGGATACATGAAAACTTATTATTTTGTGATCGCTATTTCCCAAGTGACCCCCAATCCTTATATTTGCTATGCGGTCTGGCCTGTTGATTAATATTAGGTCTAGCAGTGCCCCCCTTCTTGTTGGGTCCTGAACCAGTTGTGAAAGGTAATTGTCTCTCATAGTTGTCAAAAACCGATTACCTTTGCTGAAACTGCAGGTTTCTGTTCCCCAATCTATTTCAGGGTAGTTGAAGTCCCCATAATAATGACTTCTCCTTGAGTCGCAGCTTCATCTATTTGCTTTACGAGGATATTCTCCATTGCTTCCATTATTTTTGGAGATTTAGAACAAACCCCTATCAGTAATTTATTATTTTTTCCCCCTCCCCTTATCTCCACCCAAAGGGATTCTACATTTTCATTAAATTCACCCATATTATCGCGCAGGATGGGTTTTAAGGACGATTTTACATACAGACACACCCCTCCCCCTCGCTTATCTGTACGGTCATTTCTGAACAGGCTATAGCCCTGCAAGTTAACAGCCCAGTCATGGCTCTCATCCAGCCACGTTTCAGATATCCCCACCATGTCATAATTATGCTCCAACAACATTAGTTCTAATTCGTCCATTTTGTTGGCGAGGCTTCTGGCATTAGTATACATGCACTTTATGTTCCTCTCTGTACTTCTATTTCTTAAATTATTAACTGTTCTAACCCCACCCCCCATGCCACCGCCACCCCCATCCTCCTTATTTGTGCCCAGGACTCTATCTGCACTATCTTCCCCTCCTATAAAATGAATACCCTCCCCCCCCAATTCCTCGTTTAAACACTCCTCCAACCTTCTAGCCATTCTCTCCCCCAGCACAGCTGCACCCTCCCCATTGAGGTGCAGCCCGTCCCTAGCGTAGAGCCTGTAGCCAACTGAGAAGTCGGCCCAGTTCTGCAGGAACCCAAACCCCTCTTTCCTACACCAATTCTTGAGCCACTTATTAACCTCCCTAATCTCTCGTTGCCTCTCTGGCGTGGCACGTGGTACCGGCAGTATTTCGGAAAATACCATGTTGGAGGTCCTTGCTTTCAGCTTGCAGCCTAATTCCCTGAAATCATCTTTAAGGACCTTCCACCTACCTCTAACTTTGTCATTAGTGCCAATGTGCACCATGACCGCTGGGTCCTCACCAGCCCCTCCCAATAATCTGTCCACCCGATCAGCGATGTGTCGGACACGAGCGCCAGGTAGGCAGCACACTGTTCGACGATCCCTGTCTTTGTGACAGATTGCCCTATCTGTTCCCCTAATAATTGAGTCGCCCACTACCAGCACCTGTCTGGCCTGCCCTGCTCTCCTATTTCCCTCCTTACTGGAGCAGTCACTCCTCCGGCTTTCAGAGGACATGCCTGGCTGCAGCAGTGCTACCCCTGTACTGGCACCCCCCTCATCTGCCAACTTAGCAAACTTATTGGGGTGTGCCAGATCAGGACTAGCCTCCCTGGCACTCTTCCCTCTACCCCGCTTCCTAACTGTCACCCAGCTTGCTACTTCATTGTACTGCAGCTCCATCCCACCATCCCCCCCCTCATCTGTCCCATTGAGCGTCTGCTCCGTGAGCAGAAGACTCCTCTCCATATTGTCTATGGATCTCAGTGTTGCCAGCTGCACATTTAGAGTCAGAATCTGGGTTTCCAAATGCACAACGTGCTCACATCTCGCACAGCAGTATGCACCCTCGACCGGCTGCTCAAGGACTGCATACATGTGGCAAGATGTGCACTGGATAGCATTAACAAGAGTGGAGCACATTTCATAATGGGGATTGCACCAGACAGAACAGTTCAATAAAAAAAATAAAAAATAAATACAAAGTATTAATAAAAATCAGACAGCAATTCAGTAATTCCTCCCTTGGAAACTCCCTGAATCCAAAGTCACTGAATCACAAGTCACACTTACCGCCGTCCACACTTACACTCAGGCCACACTCAGCTCGCTCACACTCGCTATGCTGAAGATTTAAAGATTTTTTTTTCTAGTTCCTTTAACAGCAAGCCACCTTGCTGTCCAAATGAACTTCCAAAAAGGCCAGCAGCAGCATTACATGTAGCACAATGCTATACGGAGCGTCTTTGGGGCCATAAAGAACTGCATGGAGCATTATATGGGGCATCTATGGGGCCATAATGAACTGCATGGAGCATTATATGGGGCATCTATGGGGCCATAACTGCATGGAGCATTATATGGGACATCTGGGGTTATAACTGCATGGAGCATTATATGGGACATCTGGGGTTATAACTGCATGGAGCATTATATGGGGCATCTATGGGGCCATAAAGAACTGCATGGAGCATTGTATGGAGAATCTATGGAGCCATAACTGAATGGAGCATTATATGGAGCATCTACGGGGATATAACTGGATGGAGCATTATATGGGGCATCTATGGGGCCATAAAGAACTGCATGGAGCATTATATGGGGCATCTATGGGGCCATAAATGAACTGCATGAAGCATTATATGGAGCATTACATGGGGCCATAAAGAACTGCATGGAGCATTATATGGAGCATCTATGGGGCCATAAAGAGCTGCATGGAGCATTATATGGGGCATCTATGGGGCAATAAAGAACTACATGGAGCATTATATGGGGCATCTATGGGGCAATGAAGAACTACATGGAGCATTATATGGGGCATCTATGGGGCCATGAAGAACTGCATGGAGCATTATATGGAGCATCTATGGGTCCATAAAGAACTGCATGGAGCATTATATGGGGCATCTATGGGGCCATAAAGAACTGAATGGAGCATTATATGGGGCATCTTATGGGGCCATAAAGAACTGCATGGAGCATTATATGGGGCATATTTGTATATGGAGCATCTTATGGGGCCATAATGAACTGTATTGAGCATTATATGGGGCCTATTTTGTATGGAGCATCTTATGGGGCCATAATGAACTGTATGGGGCATTATATGGGGCCTAAGGTTGAGCGACCTTGACCTTTTTAGAGTCGAGCCGTGTTTCGCGAAACCCGACTATCTTAGAAGTCGAGTCGAGTGGAATCGGCCGATTATTGCGAAAAGTCGGGTATCGCCCGAAACACGAAACCCAATGCAAGTCAATGGGGGAGCATAGTCGGCAGTGAGTGGAGGCCAGGAAAACACCTACACTGCCCATTTTAATGGCAAAAACATCCATTCTTGTTACAGAAGCTTGTCAATCGAAATTTACCTTATAATAATTGGAAGGCATTTGAAATTGGGGGTCATTTGGCTAAAGTTGTGGGGGGTAGGGCTGGTTCAAGTAATTAGTGGGCCCAGGAAATCTGGAACACGTCACGGCAGTGGAGCAGGGAGAGATAAGTATTTAAACTTTGCAAGTGCTGTGATCCTGAGCAAGCAGGGGGGGCCCACTAGTTGGCATTGGCACTGGCACAGGGCCCCTCAAAGTACAGCGGTGTGTTTGCACGGCGGGGGCGCCTACCACCTGCAGTAACACTTTTGCATACTATGAGAGGCCCTGTGCCAGTGACGTCGCCAACTAGTATTCCTCCCCCCCCACCTGATGAAGGAACCTGCACTTTCATCTGCACCTTCCTCTTTGTCCCCGTGTAAGGTGGTATGGTATGCGGGAAGAGGAACCTGACTTTCAGCAGGGTCACAATCTTGCTGTGTAGCGTGAACGGGGAATTTTGCGTTATGGGTCAATGTACCAGCAGACTCATCTATCACTGGCTGGGCAATGGGCAGGATGAGGAGGAAACACAGATATAGGCCCAAAGAATAAAGTTGGCTAAATGCAGTTCAAAATTGGTAACACAGGACTAACCAGGGGGCATTGCAGTGGAGGACAACTGGAATGAGAGGCTGACACAGAGAGTAGGCCCAAATCAGTAAGTAGTCGAAATGCAGTTCAAAATTGGCAACCGTAGTAAACAGGCGGCACAGCTTTGTTCAGTGGACGAGAACAGCAAGGAGTGGCAGACACCGATAGTAGGCCCCAACCCAACTAGTAGGCCAAATGCAGTCTAACATTAACAACTACTTAACGAGAGTCTGAAAATGGAATTTCAGAACAGGAAACCAGGAGAACAGCAAGGAGCGGCAGACACTGTTAGTAGGCCCCAAACTAACTAGTACGCCAAATGCAGTTGTTCCATTTAACCACTATTTAACAAGAGCCTGAAGATAGAAGCTCAGGAAAGGCAACCTGGAGAACACCTTGGAGTGGAACACACCGTCTCTACACCCCATACCCAATTTGTAGGCCTAATGCAGTGTAGTTTCCAACAACTACTAAACGAGAGCATTAAGATTGAAGCAATGGAGAGGAAACCTGGGGAACACCTTGGAGTGGAACACACCGTCTCTACACCCCATACCCAATTTGTAAGCCTAATGCAGTGTAGTTTTCTACAACTACTAAACGAGAGTCGGAAGACCGAAGCAATGTGGACGAAACCTGGGGAACACCTTGGAGTGTAACACACCATCTCTCTACACCCCATACCCAATTTGTAGGCCTAATGCAGTGTAGTTTCCAACAACTACTAAACGAGAGCCTGAAGATAGAAGCTCAGGAAAGGCAACCTGGAGAACACCTTGGAGTGGAACACACCGTCTCTACACCCCATACCCAATTTGTAGGCCTAATGCAGTGTAGTTTCCAACAACTACAAAACGAGAGCATTAAGATCGAAGCAATGGCAAGGAAACCTGGGGAACACCTTGGAGTGGAACACACCGTCTCTACACCCCATACCCAATTTGTAGGCCTAATGCAGTGTAGTTTTCTACAACTACTAAACGAGAAACGGAAGACCGAAGCAATGTGGACGAAACCTGGGGAACACCTTGGAGTGTAACACACCATCTCTCTACACCCCATACCCAATTTGTAGGCCTAATGCAGTGTAGTTTCCAACAACTACTAAACGAGAGCCAGAAGATCGAAGCAATGGAGAGGAAACCTGGGGAACACCTTGGAGTGGAAGACACCGTCTCTACACCCCATACCCAATTTGTAGGCCTAATGCAGTGTAGTTTTCTACAACTACTAAACGAGAGTCAGAAGACCGAAGCAATGTGGACGAAACCTGGGGAACACCTTGGAGTGTAACACACCACCTCTCTACACCCCATACCCAATTTGTAGGCCTAATGCAGTGTAGTTTCCAACAACTACAAAACGAGAGCATTAAGATCGAAGCAATGGCGAGGAAACCTGGGGAACACCTTGGAGTGGAACACACCGTCTCTACACCCCATACCCATTTTGTAGGCCTAATGCAGTGTAGTTTCCAACAACTACAAAACGAGAGCATTAAGATCGAAGCAATGGCGAGGAAACCTGGGGAACACCTTGGAGTGGAACCCACCGTCTCTACACACCATACCCAATTTGTAGGCCTAATGCAGTGTAGTTTCCAACAACTACTAAACGAGAGCATTAAGATTGAAGCAATGGAGAGGAATCCTGGGAAACACCTTGGAGTGGAACACACCGTCTCTACACCCCATACCCAATTTGTAGGCCTAATGCAGTGTAGCTTTCACCAACTACTAAACGAGAGTAGGAAGATCGAAGCAATGTGGACGAAACCTGGGGCACACCTTGGGGCGGCAGACACCGTTAGTAGGCCCTACCAAAGTTGTACCCCCAATGCAGTTTTAAAATTCCTAGAGGCTGAAAACAAGACTATTGACGCTCAGCTTTTTTAAAAGGAACACAGCTGAATTGAGTGGCGCAGACAGACACAGGTAGTAGGCCTTAAACCAAAAATGTGGCTTACTGCAGCTTAAAAAAGGTTACAGGGGTACACAGGCAGCATTGCTCTGGGCAGTGGAGGACAATTTCAATAGTGGACCGCAGACAGACTTTGTACGCCTACTATTAAAAAAAGGATGCTCTATGCAATAAAAAATATGTTCCAGGGGTAGACGGGCAGCAGTGGTCTGGTCAGTGTAGGAGTAGTAGAAAGAACGGGCCGCAGACAGGCTTCGAAGGCCTAACATAAAAAAATATTGTACTGTAGGCACTTTAACATTGGTTCCAGGGGTACACGGGCAGCAGTAGACTGGTCAGTGTAGTAGTAGTAGAAAGAACGGGCCGCAGACAGGCTTCGAAGGCCTAACATAAAAAAAATTGGACTGTAGGCACTTTAACATTGGTTCCAGGGGTACACGGGCAGCAGTAGACTGGTCAGTGTAGGAGTAGTAGAAAGAACTGGCGGCAGACAGGCTTCGAAGGCCTAACATAAAAAAATATTGGGCTGTAGGCACTTTTAAATAGGTTCCAGGGGTACACAGGCAGCAGTAGACTGGTCAGTGTAGTAGTAGTAGAAAGAACGGGCCGCAGACAGGCTTCGAAGGCCTAACATAATAAAATGGGCTGGCTGTAGGCAATTTAAAATTGGTTCTAGGGGTACACGGGCAGCAGTAGACAGGTCAGTGGAGGCCTAGTGAAAGGAGGGACCGCAGACAGGCTTCGAAGGCCTAACATAATAAAATTGGACAGGCTGTAGGCACTTTATAATTGGTTCCAGGAGTACACGGGCAGCAGTAGACAGGTCAGTGTAGTAGTAGTTGAAAGAACGGGCCGCAGACAGGCTTCGAAGGCCTAACATAATAAAATGGGCTGGCTGTAGGCAATTTAAAATTGGTTCCAGGGGTACACGGGCAGCAGTGGTCTGGTCACTGGAGGCCTAGTGGAAGGAGGGACAGCAGACAGGCTTCGAAGGCCTAACATAATAAAATGGGCTGGCTGTAGGCAATTTAAAATTGGTTCCAGGGGTACACGGGCAGCAGGAGACAGGTCAGTGGAGGCCTAGTGGAAGTAGGGACCGCAGACAGGCTTCGAAGGCCTAACATAATAAAATGGGCTGGCTGTAGGCAATTTAAAATTGGTTCCAGGGGTACAAGGGCAGCAGTGGTCTGGTTAGTGGAGGCCTAGTGAAAGGAGGGACAGCAGACAGGCTTCGAAGGCCTAACATAATAAAATGGGCTGGCTGTAGGCAATTTAAAATTGGTTCCAGGGGTACACGGGCAGCAGGAGACAGGTCAGTGGAGGCCTAGTGGAAGGAGGGACCGCAGACAGGCTTCGAAGGCCTAACATAATAAAATGGGCTGGCTGTAGGCAATTTAAAATTGGTTCCAGGGGTACACGGGCAGCAGTGGTCTGGTCAGTGGAGGCCTAGTGGAAGGAGGGACAGCAGACAGGCTTCGAAGGCCTAACATAATAAAATGGGCTGGCTGTAGGCAATTTAAAATTGGTTCTAGGGGTACATGGGCAGCAGTAGACAGGTCAGTGGAGGCCTAGTGGAAGGAGGGACCGCAGACAGGCTTCAAAGGCCTAACATAATAAAATGGGCTGGCTGTAGGCAATTTAAAATTGGTTCTAGGGGTACACGGGCAGCAGTAGACAGGTCAGTGGAGGCCTAGTGGAAGGAGGGACCGCAGACAGGCTTCGAAGGCCTAACAAAATAAAATTGGACAGGCTGTAGGCACTTTATAATTGGTTCCAGGAGTACACGGGCAGCAGTAGACATGTCAGTGTAGTAGTAGTTGAAAGAACGGGCCGCAGACAGGCTTCGAAGGCCTAACATAATAAAATGGGCTGGCTGTAGGCAATTTATGATTGTTTCCAGGGCTACACGGGCAGCAGTAGACAGGTCAGTGGAGGCCTAGTGGAAGTAGGGACCGCAGACAGGCTTCAAAGGCCTAACATAATAAAATTGGACAGGCTGTAGGCACTTTATAATTGGTTCCAGGGGTACACGGGCAGCAGGAGACAGGTCAGTGTTGTGAATTCTGTGGCAGAGCTCCCTCCTGTGGTCACAAGTGGTACTTCGGCTGATTCTCTCTGTGAGCTTCTGTTGGTGGAGGGAAGTGGTACTGCGGCTTCTGAGTTTCCTCCCTCAGGTGATCTGGTGAGGTCGTTAGGTGCTTCTCTACTTAACTCCACCTAATGCTTTGATCCTGGCTTCCTGTCAATGTTCCAGTGTTGGACTTGCTTTTCCCTGGATCATTCCTGTGGCCTGTTGCTCTGCATAGCTAAGTTCTTCTTTGCTATTTGTTTGCTATTTTTTCTGTCCAGCTTGTCTAATTTTTTGCTGGAAGCTCTGGGACGCAAAGGGTGTACCTCCGTGCCGTTAGTTCGGTACGGAGGGTCTTTTTGCCCCCTTTGCGTGGTTTTCTTTAGGGTTTTGTGTAGACCGCAAAGTTACCTTTTCTATCCTCGATCTGTTAAGAAAGTCGGGCCTCACTTTGCTGAATCTAGTTCATCTCTACATTTGTCTTTTCATCTTAACTCACAGTCATTATATGTGGGGGGCTGCCTTTTCCTTTGGGGTATTTCTCTGAGGCAATGTAGGCTTATTTTCTGTCTTCAGGCTAGTTAGTTTCTCAGGCTGTGCCGAGTTGCATAGGCAGAGTTAGGCGCAATCCACGGCTGCCTCTAGTGTTGTTTGGAGAGGCTTAGGGATTGCGGTCAGCAGAGTTCCCAAGTCTCAGAGCTCGTTCTATGATTTTGGGTTATTGTCAGATCACTGTATGTGCTCTGATCGCTATGTCCATTGTAGTACTGAATTGCCTTTCATAACAGGTCAGTGGAGGCCTAGTGGAAGGAGGGACCGCAGACAGGCTTCGAAGGCCTAACATAATAAAATGGGCTGGCTGTAGACAATTTAAAATTGGTTCCAGGGGTACACGGGCAGCAGTGGTCTGGTCAGCGGAGGCCGATTGTAATGAGTGTCTGCCAGTTAGTAGTCCAAAACAATAAATAAATGTGAATGTCTCGCATTAAAACAAAACGAAAACACTAAAGGGTGCAATCATTAGGTTCAGGGGTGGGATCCTCTGCGTAGTTTCAGACCTACTAATTTAGCGCAAAGTATTTACTGTGGTAAATAGAGGACACTGCCCCTGACTATGTTAAGTACCATCATACATGTCAACACAATGGTATTGTCAGTGGCAGGAATGGAAGGATGTCAGCACATAGACTAAACATTGGTGGAAGTGTGAGAGATAACTGTGGAAGTGGTAGAGCAATGTTTGACCTGGGGGTGGGTGAACTCTCTTGTGGCCGGCGGTACAGGCCCAGGGCCCCTCATGTTACAACAGTGTGTCTGACGTTGGGTGCGCACCACCACCGCCAGAGACACTTTATTGTACTATGAGGGACCCAGTGGCAATGCCGTCGACCAAAAGCGGGCACACCCACCTCTTCAGACAAACAGCACTCTCACGGGTGCTTGCGCCAAGTCGCGATACCACGGCCCCGTGTGGGGAGTTTGGCCATTTAGGGAGGTGTAAACATGTCGTATGCTGGACAATCAGCTACAGCAAATTAGACATTAGAAAAGTAATTCACAGTAGTCCACAGGCAAGAGCTTTTCATAGGAAAGCTAGGTGTCTGCCGGGCAAGGTGGGGCAAAAGAATTCGAAATCCAGTTGTGGTTCATTTTAATGAATGTTAGATCATCAACATTTTGGGTAGCCAGACAAGTCCTTTTTTCGGTTAATATTGAACCTGCAGCACTGAATACTCTTTCTGATAGGACACTAGCTGCCGGGCAAGCAAACTCCTGCAATGCATATTCTGCCAATTCTGGCCAGGTGTCTAATTTTGATGCCCAGTAATCAAATGGGAATGACGGTTGAGGGAGAACATCGATAAGGGATGAAAAATAGTTAGTAACCATACTGGACAAATGTTGTCTCCTGTCACTTTCAATTGATGCAGCAGTACCTGTCCTGTCTGCGGCCATAGCAAAATCACTCCACAACCTGGTCAGAAAACCCCTCTGTCCAACGCCACTTCTGATGTGTGCACCCCTAACACTCCTGGTCTGCTGCCCCCTGGAGCTCGTGTGAGAACGATCACGTGCGCTGTGTGCTGGGAATGCCTGAAGCAAACGGTCAACAAGAGATGATTGTTTGGTTGCTAATATTAGTTCCAAGTTCTCATGTGGCATAATATTTTGCAATTTGCCTTTATAGCGTGGATCAAGGAGGCAGGCCAACCAGTAATCGTCATCGTTCATCATTTTAGTAATGCGTGTGTCCCTTTTGAGGATACGTAAGGCATAATCCGCCATGTGGGCCAAAGTTCCAGTTGTCAAATCTGCGGTTGTGCTTGGTTGAGGGGCAGTTTCAGGCAAATCTACGTCACTTGTGTCCCTCAAAAAACCAGAACCCGGCCTTGCCACGCAACCAATTTCCAGTGCCCCCGGGAAAGCTTCCTCATTAAAAATATACTCATCCCCATCATCCTCCTCGTCCTCCACCTCCTCTTCGCCCGCTACCTCGTCCTGTACACTGCCCTGACCAGACAATGGCTGACTGTCATCAAGGCTTTCCTCTTCCTCTGGTGCAAACGCCTGATTCTTTATGTGCGTCAAACTTTGCATCAGCAGACACATTAGGGGGATGCCCATGCTTATTATGGCGTTGTCTGCACTAACCAGCCGTGTGCATTCCTCAAAACACTGAAGGACTTGACACATGTCTTGTATCTTCGACCACTGCACACCTGACAACTCCATGTCTGCCATCCTACTGCCTGCCCGTGTATGTGTATCCTCCCACAAAAACATAACAGCCCGCCTCTGTTGGCACAGTCTCTGAAGCATGTGCAGTGTTGAGTTCCACCTTGTTGCAACGTCTATGATTAGGCGATGCTGGGGAAGGTTCAAAGACCGCTGATAGGTCTGCATATGGCTGGAGTGTACAGGCGAACGTCGGATATGTGAGCAAAGTCCACGCACTTTGAGGAGCAGGTCGGAGAACCCAGGATAAGTTTTCAATATGCACTGCACCACCAGGTTTAAGGTGTGAGCCAGGCAAGGAATGTGTTTCAGTTGGGAAAGGGAGATGGCAGCCATGAAATTCCTTCCGTTATCACTCACTACCTTGCCTGCCTCAAGATCTACTGTGCCCAGCCACGACTGCGTTTGTTGTTGCAAGAACTCGGACAGAACTTCCGCGGTGTGTCTGTTGTCGCCCAAACACTTCATAGCCAATACAGCCTGCTGACGCTTGCCAGCAGCTGGCCCATAATGGGACAACTGGTGTGCAACAGTGTCAGCTGCCGATGGAGTGGTTGGCTGACTGCGGTCTGTGGAAGAGCTGTCGCTTCTGCAGGAGGACGAGGAGGAGGAGGAGGGGGTGCGAACGCCTACAGCCAACTGTTTCCTAGACAGTGGGCTAGGCACAACTGTCCCGAAATTGATGTCCCCTGTGGACCCTGCATCCACCACATTCACCCAGTGTGCCGTGATGGACACGTAACGTCCCTGGCCATGCCTACTGGTCCATGCATCTGTAGTCAGGTGCACCTTTGTACTCACAGATTGCCTGAGTGCATGGACGATGCGCTGTTTAACATGCTGGTGCAGGGCTGGGATGGCTTTTCTGGAAAAAAGTGTCGACTGGGTAGCTCGTAGCGTGGTTCAGCGTACTCCATCAGGGCTTTGAAAGCTTCGCTTTCAACTAACCGGTAGGGCATCATCTCTAACGAGATTAGTCTAGCTATGTGGGCGTTAAAACCCTGTGTACGCGGATGCGAGGATAAGTACTTCCTTTTTCTAACCAGAGTCTCATGTAGGGTGAGCTGGACTGGAGAGCTGGAGATCGTGGAACTTGCGGGTGTGCCGGTGGACATGGCAGACTGAGAGACGGTGGGAGATGGTATTGTTTCCGCCGGTGCCCTAGATGCAATATTTCCTCCTGCAAAACTGGTGATTCCCTGACCCTGACTGCTTTTGGATGGCAAAGAAACCTGCACAGATACTGCCGGTGGTGCGGAAAATGGTGGCCTTACAGTGACGGAAGGGATGTTGCGTTGCTGACTAGCTTCATTGGCCGAGGGTGCTACAACCTTAAGGGACGTTTGGTAGTTAGTCCAGGCTTGAAAATGCATGGTTGTTAAATGTCTATGCATGCAACTTGTATTGAGACTTTTCAGATTCTGACCTCTGCTTAAGCTAGTTGAACATTTTTGACAGATGACTTTGAGCTGATCAATTGGATGTTGTTTAAAAAAATTCCAGACTGCACTCTTCCTAGCATCGGATCCCTTTTCAGGGATTGAAGACTGAGCTTTAACCAGATGGCCACGCTGTCCTCCAACAGGTTTTGGCTTTGACACGCGTTTTGGGCCAGATACGGGCCCGGCAGATGGAACCTGTTGCGATGTTGATGCCTGCTGCGGCCCCTCCTCCACCTCTGCTTCTGAACTACTGCCGCCTGCACCCTGTTCCCCCAATGGCTGCCAATCGGGGTCAACAACTGGGTCATCTATTACCTCCTCTTCTAGCTCGTGTGCAACTTCGTCTGTGTCACCGTGTCGGTCGGTGGTATACCGTTTGTGACGGGGCAACATAGTCTCATCAGGGTCTGATTTTGGATCAGTACCCTGAGAGGGCAATGTTGTGGTCTGAGTCAAAGGACCAGCATAGTAGTCTGGCTGTGGCTGTGCATCAGTGCACTCCATGTCAGAATCTACTTGTAATGGGCATGGCCTGTTAAGTGTTTCACTTTCTAAGCCAGGGACGGTATGTGTAAAGAGCTCCATGGAGTAACCCGTTGTGTCGCCTGCTGCATCCTTCTCTCTTGTTGTTGTTTTTGCTGAAGAGGACAAGGAAGCGACTTGTCCCTGACCGTGAACATCCACAAGCGACGCGCTGCTTTTACATTTACCAGTTTCAGAAGAGGAGGCAAAAGAGCTAGAGGCTGAGTCTGCAAGGTAAGCCAAAACTTGCTGTTGCTGCTCCGGCTTTAAAAGCGGTTTTCCTACTCCCAGAAAAGAGATCGTTCGAGGCCTTGTGTAGCCAGACGACGAACCTGGCTCCACAGCTCCAGACTTAGGTGGAATATTTTTTTTCCCACGACCACCTGATGCTCCACTACCACTACCATCATTACCAGCTGACAATGAACGCCCACGGCCACGACCTCTTGCACCAGACTTCCTCATTGTTTTAAAAACTTAACCAAAGTAACTTTATTTGTTGCTGTCAAACAACTTACATGGTGAGCTATAACTTCAGTATGATTTCAATATCCCTTTACAGGTTGGTGAGACCACAAGGAAAATCAGGCACAATGTTACACACTCTGTTTTCTGTGGCACCAAATCACAGAGATGCCACACATGCAGGACTGTCACTCAAGCACAAATGTCAATATTAATCTCCCACCTATTTTTTTTTTTTTTTTTTAGGGAGACTTTAGAAACAAAATAAAATAAAATGATTTTTTCAGGAAGAATTTAGAAACTAAATAAAATAAAATGATTTTTTCAGGGACAATTTAGAAACCAAATTAAAAAAAAAAGGCTTTCTATGCCCCACTGAGTGAGAGATGGCACACACAGGAGTCAGGAGTGGCACACAAGCCCAGAGGCCAATATTTTTCTCCCACTGATTGATTTATTGATTTTTTCAGGTAGGATTTAGAACCCAAATCAAGCAAAAAAATAAATAGGCTTTCTATGGCCCACTGAGTGAGAGATGGCACACACAGGAGTCAGGAGTGGCACACAAGCCCAGAGGCCAATATTTTTCTCCCACTGATTGATGTAGTGATTTTTTCAGGTAGATTTTGGAACCCAAATCAAGCAAAAAAATAAATAGGCTTTCTATGGCCCACAATTTGAGAGAGAGAGAGAGAGATGGCACACCCAGGAGTCAAGACTGGCACACAAGCAGAAAGGGCAATATTAATCTCCCACTGTTTTACTTATTTTTTTTTTCAGGGAGACTTTAAAAACAAAATAAAATAAAATTATTTTTTCAGGAAGAATTTAGAAACTAAATAAAATAAAATGATTTTTTCAGGGACAATTTAGAAACCAAATAAAATAAAAAAAAAGGCTTTCTATGCCCCACTGAGTGAGAGATGGCACACACAGGAGTCAGGAGTGGCACACAAGCCCAGAGGCCAATATTTTTCTCCCACTGATTGATTTATTGATTTTTTCAGGTAGGATTTAGAACCCAAATCAAGCAAAAAAATAAATAGGCTTTCTATGGCCCACTGAGTGAGAGATGGCACACACAGGAGTCAGGAGTGGCACACAAGCCCAGAGGCCAATATTTTTCTCCCACTGATTGATGTAGTGATTTTTTCAGGTAGATTTTGGAACCCAAATCAAGCAAAAAAATAAATAGGCTTTCTATGGCCCACAATTTGAGAGAGAGAGAGGGAGATGGCACACCCAGGAGTCAAGACTGGCACACAAGCAGAAAGGGCAGTATTAATCTCCCATTGTTTTATTTTTTTTTTTTCAGGGAGAATTTAGAAACAAAATAAAATAAAATGATTTTTTCAGGAAGAATTTAGAAACCAAATAAAATAAAATGATTTTTTCAGGGACAATTTAGAAACCAAATAAATAAAAAAAGGCTTTCTATGGCCCACTGAGTGAGAGATGGCACACACAGGAGTCAGGAGTGGCACACAAGCCCAGAGGCCAATATTTTTCTCCCATTGATTGATTTATTGATTTTTTCAGGTAGGATTTAGAATCCAAATCAAGCAAAAAAATAAATAGGCTTTCTATGGCCCACAATTTGAGAGAGAGAGAGAGAGAGAGAGAGATGGCACACCCAGGAGTCAAGACTGGCACACAAGCCCTGAGGCCAATATTTTTCTCCCACTGATTGATGTAGTGATTTTTTCAGGTAGATTTTAGAACCCAAATCAAGCAAAAAAAAAAAATAGGCTTTCTATGGCCCACTGAGTAAGAGATGGCACACACAGGGATGGCACTCTAGCAGAAATGCCAATCTTAATCTCCCACAAAAAAAAAAAAAAAAAAAACAGGGACTGTCCTACAATTACTATCTCCCTGCAGTAATCTCAGCCAGGTATGGCAGGCAGCAATAAGGAGTGGACTGCTGCACAAATTAAATAAAAAGTGTGGACAAACAAACAAGATAGTTGTGCAGAAAGGAAGGAACAACAGGATTTGTGCTTTGAAAAAAGCAGTTTGTTTGCACAGCGGCGTACACACAGCAATGCAGCTATCAGGGAGCCTTCTAGGGCAGCCCAATGAGCTACAGCGCTGAGGAAAAAAAAAAAAGTAGCTTCCACTGTCCCTGCACACCGAAGGTGGTGTTGGACAGTGGAAATCGCTACAGCACAAGCGGTTTGGTGGTTAATGGACCCTGCCTAACGCTATCCCTGCTTTTGACGAAGCGGCAGCAACCTCTCCCTAAGCTCAGATCAGCAGCAGTAAGATGGCGGTCGGCGGGAACGCCCCTTTATAGCCCCTGTGACACCGCAGACAGCAAGCCAATCACTGCAATGCCCTTCTCTAAGATGGTGGGGACCAGGACCTATGTCATCACGCTGCCCACACTCTGCGTTCACCTTCATTGGCTGAGAAATGGCGCTTTTCGCGTCATTGAAACGTGACTTTGGCGCGGAAGTCGTGTACCGCATGGCCGACCCCGCACAGGGGTCGGGTCGGGTTTCATGAAACCCGACTTTGCCAAAAGTCGGCGACTTTTGAAAATGAACGACCCGTTTCGCTCAACCCTAATGGGGCCTATTTTGTATGGAGCATCTTATGGGGCCATAATGAACAGTATGGATCATTATATGGGCACCTGATTTAGTATGGATATTCAAAAACACTTAACCTACTGATGTCTCAATTAATTTTACTTTTATTGGTATCTACTGTATTTTTATTTTTGACATTTACCGGTAGCTGCTGCATTTTCTACCCTAGGTTTATACTTGAGTCAATAAGTTTTCCTAGTTTTTTGTTGCAAAATTAGGGGGGTCGGCTTCTACTCGGGTCAGCTTATACTCGAGTATATACGGTAGATATTTGTTGAGGCCTTTTACATTTATTATTGTCCTCCAAGAATTGTCCGTTTTTTTAATGAGAAAAAGGGGGGAATAAAATCCTTCCAACCTTTCCTCTACTGGAACTTCTTCCAAGATATGTTTGTCTAGGAGTGATGTTACTTCCCCTTCCAGACTGTCTTGTTTCTCTTGGGAGGACTATACCGGAGTCTGCATGTATCTTCTTGGAGGCCAGTGGTGGAATTTTAGTTTTAGACCCAATCCTATAATTTGTCTGATCCATGCGCTGGATGAGATCCTCTCCCACGCTGGAAGGAAGTGAGAGAGTCTCCCTCCCACCTGAGAAGGACAGTCACTGGGAGGGTTTCTTGGTGTCCCTGGGGGACTTGCCAAAATAGAAGCCTTTTCCTCCTCTGGATCGCTTGTCAAAATTGCTCCTGTCTCGGTCTCTGTACTGCTGCCTTCGGAATTTTTGGCCTCTCTGAAAGGAGCGCCGAAAGGGCTGAAATGACTCTTTCGGAAAATTTTTCTTTTTGTCACTGGCTTCTTCCAACACCTCATCTAATGCCGGTCGAAACAGGAAGTTCCCTTCACATGGCAAAGAGCAAAGTTTCATCTTTGCCTGTGTGTCTCCTGGCCAGCATTTAAGCCATACCGCACAGTGTCCTGTGTTGGCTAAAGCTGCTGACTTTGCTGCCAGTCTAGCTGAGTCTGCTGACGCCTCAGCTAGAAATACTACAGCTGCTCTTATGGCCGGTATTGCCTCTAGGATATTCTCTCAGGGGACTTTTTGTTCAACCTGATCCTCCAGGTTATCTATCCAGATTTTAAGGGATCTGGCTACACAAGTGGCCGTGATAGCTGGCCTTAGTGCCCCTGCCAAGGCTTCCCATGCTGTTTTTAGGCAACTGTCGGTTTTTCTGTCTAGAGGTTCTTTTAGAGAACCTAAATCCTCGAATGGCAGGGAGGACTTTCTGGCAAGTTTTGAAATCTTCACATCAATTTTTGGACCTCTATCCCACGATGAGTAAGCCTCCTCAAAAGGATATCTTCTCTTTAGGGAGTTGACTATCTGGGACTTTTTCTCCGGTTTTTGCCATTCCCTCTTAACCAGTTCCTGTAGCTGTTCATTAAAAGGGAATGACCTCAGTTTTCTTTTTTGCAGACCAGTGAACATAAGTTCCTGTGCTGTCTTTTTTTGCTTTCTCTTCTACCAGCCCCATGGTAAGGCGAAGAGCTTTTATAAGCTTTTCTGTAGCCTCCGCTGGAAATATATCTTCCTCCTCTGAGCTACTATCTGAGCAATGAGCTGTATCTGAGTCTTCTCCTGACTCCAAAGAATCCCTTTGAGATGCTACTGAGGGGCTGGATATGTCCCTAGACCAGGTATCTGTGTTGGCTGTCTGCAATGCTTTTGCAGACCTACAGACCTCTGATTGGATCAGTGATCTTAGACTCTCTCTAAAGGAGTGTGCTTCCTTCGCCACCGTCTTGTTAATGCAATCCTGACACAGATTTTTATTCCAGGATGGTTTTAATGCTTTTTTAGCATAAGGGACATTCCTTGTTTTTAGCCTTTGATTTACACTTCTTGGGGACCTCCAGATCCGGAGGATGGCTGGATTTCTCAACGTCTCCCAGTGGGACCAAAGAATCCTCCTTAGCATGGTGATCCGTCCGCACGCTGCCCGAGCGGCTTCTACTGCTGCCATGGTGGATCTGGCTCTTCTCACTTGAGCGTGATCGCCTCACTTGCACCTCTTGCTGTGGGGCTGTAAGTGGCTGTAAGCCATTCGCTTTTACTTCCTAAAGTGCACCCGGCCTTTACTTCCGGTGCTCGCCAAAGTTTTCAGCCCTCCTTCCCCTCTGCCTGCATCAAAACGTTCCGAGTGCTGCTGCCGGGTATTGCGCGTACCGTACCACTTCCGAAAACATGGTGCCGGGAATGTCCATGCCGCGGCCTGGAACTCAGGGAGGCAGCACAGCACTCACCCCCAGTGTCTTCCACAGTGCTGCCAAACATTGCTCCATACCCCTCTGCTGCCTCAGGTACCGACCAGGGAGGAGGGAGGGGGGAAGGGGGGAGACCTGCTTTCAATGCACAATAGGGAGGGCCCTAAACCTCCGAAGAGACTTACCCAGCCCGGGCACCGATGTGCCTTACGGGCTGCATGGCCACCTTTAGTCAACAGGAGGGGCACCATAAAAGTGACCTCCGTAGACAGCAGGATTTTATGTCAACAGGGGGGAAACGCTACCTGGGTCCCCGAGGATAATCTTTACCAGGCATTGCCTCACGGGTTGTGGCCATGCTTCACTCAGGGGTGGCATGGATATACATGGCACCCGAGGTGACTACCAGTACCTGGTGACAGAAGCAGCAGACCAGTGTCTGCCCCAGTCCTTCCGACCCAGGCCCAGGCATCCTCTTCTGTCTTCAGAAGTCTTCTATCTTGAGGGTTCCTCGTCAAGGACTGGAAACAAGCTGATGTGGAGAGAGGAGCCGCCCCTTTTATCTTGAAGGTTTCCTGTCCTTGAAGGGTGGATCCCCTCTCTTGTGGTGCCGTCATGTATGATGGAAAAATGTTACTTATTAAATATTTTGTGTGACATATCTCTGTAATTTAAGGGCATAAAAATTCAAAGTTGGAAAATTGCAAAATTTTCAAAATTTTTGCCAAATTTCCGTTTTTTTCACAAATAAATGCAGGTAAGGGTGGTTTCACACTTGCGTTTTTGTCTGCAGCGTTTTTTTTTTTCAAAAATACGCATGCGTTTTTTTTCCTATATTTAACTTTGAAAACGCATGCGTTTTTGTTTGTACGCGTTTGGTCGCGTTTTGAAACGCATGCGTTTTTTTACTGCATGCGTTCATTTTCAGAAATGCAACTTGTAGTATTTTTGAGAGGCGTTTTTTGGACCAAAAAAAACGCATGCGTTTTCATGAGTTTTTTTGGGGTCAAAAAATACATTGGAGTCAATGGGGACGCATGCATTTTTTTGTGCATGCGTTTTTTTGCGTTAAAAACGCATGCGTTTTTCTATTAAAAAAACAGAAAACACACTGATATGCCACCCCCCAACATAAAGGTGATAAAGGGATCCTAACCCTAACCCTACCCCTAACCATAACCCTACCCCTAACCCTAACCTTACCCCTAACCCTAAACCCTAAGGGATCCTAACCCTAACCCTACCCCTAACCCTACCCCTAACCCTAACCCTACCCTTAACCCTAACCCTATCCCTAACCCTAACTCTAAGGGATCCTAACCCTAACCCAAAAACGTACCCAAAAAAACGCAAATGTGAAACCAGCCTAATATCAAAGAAATTTTACCAATATCATGAAGTACAATATGTCTCAAGAAAACAGTGTCAGAATCACCGGGATCCATTGAAGCGTTCCAGAGTTATAACCTCATAAAGGGACAGTGGTCAGAATTGTAAAAATTGGCCTGGTCATTAACGTGCACCCTTGGGGGTAAAGGGGTTAAAGCATAAGCCTGTGACTAAGGCTTATCGCTGAAACACATGGTATAATTGTGTATACCTATAACTAGAGTTGAGCGACTTTTACATTTTTAGGATCGAGTCGGGTTTCGCGAAACCCGACTTTGTCAAAAGTCGGGTCTGGTGAAATCGTCCGCTTATTGCGAAAAGTCGGGGACCAACCGAAAAACGAAACCCAATGCAAGTCAATGGGGAATCAAAGTCGGCAGTGAGTGGAGGACAAGAAACACCTACAGTGTCCATTTTAATGCCAAAAAACTTCAATTCTTATTTCTTAAGCTTGTCAATCTTAATTTACTTTATAATAATAGTTAGGCATTGAAAACAGGGGCTCATTTGGCTAAAATTGTGGGGGGGTAGGGCTGGCTCAAGATTTTCGTGGGCCGGGAAATGCAGAATACTTCACGGCGGTGGAGCAGGGAGAGGTAAGTATTTCAACTTTGCAAGTGCTGCGATCCTGAGCAAGCAGGGGGGGCACTAGTTGCCCCCCCCACTGCCAGAGACACTTTTGCGTACTATGAGGGGCCCTGTGCCAGTGCCAACGAGTATGCCCCCCCACCTGATGAAGGGACCTGCACTTTCATCTGCACCTTCCTCTTTGTCCCCTTGTAAAGTGGTATAGTATGCGGGAAGGGGAACCTGACTTTCAGCAGGGTCAGATTCTGGCTGTGTAGAGTGCAAGGGGAATGTAGTGGTCTGGGTCAATGTACCAGCAGACTCATCTAGCAGTGGCTGGCCAATGGGCAGGATGAGGAGGAAACACAGATATAGGCCCAAATAATAAAGTAGGCTAAGTGCAGTTCAAAAGTGGTAACAGGACTAAACAGGCGGCATTGCTTTGTTCAGTGGAGGACAACTGTAATGAGTGGCAGACAATTAGAAGGCCCAAGTAATAAAGTGGGCCAAATGCAGTTCAAAATTGGTAACAGGAGTAAACTGGCGGCTCAGCTTTGTTCAGTGGAGGAGAAAAGCAAGGAGCAGCAGACACCGTTAGTAGGCCCAACCAAACAAGCAGGCCAAATGCAGTTTAATATCTGAAATGGTGAAAATTGAGGCTCAGCTTTGTTCAGTGGAGGAGAAAAGCAAGGAGTGGCAGACACAGTTAGTAGGCCTAAATAAGTAAGTAGGCTAAATGCACTTCAAAATTGGTAACTGGAGTACAGAGGCGGCATAGCTTTGTTCAATGGAGGACAGCTGTAATGAGTGGCGCAGACAGATGCAGTAGGACTAAAATAAAAAAGTTGTCTCAAAGCAGTTCAAAATTGGTAACAGGAGAAAACAGGCGGCTTAGCTTTGTTCAATGGAGGAGGACAACTGTTATGAGAGGCTCACACAGACTTAGTAGGCCTAAAATAAAAAAGTAGGCTACATTCAGTTCAACATTGGTAAGAGGAGTACACAGGCGGCATAGCTTTCTTCAGCGGAGGAGGACAACTGTTATGAGAGGCTCACACAGACTTAGTAGGCCTAAAATAAAAAAGAAGGCTAAATGCAGTTCAAAATTGGTAACATGACTAACCAGGTGGCATAGCTAGGTACTAGGGTGGGCTCCTCTGCTGAGTAGCAGACAGTGGTAGTAGGCGCAAAGTAATAACTGGTCTAAATGGAGGCCAGGGCCCCTGTATAATTTAACTATCATCTATCATTTCAACAAATTTGTAATGGCAGTGCCATTGAAGGATTTAACAGCACAGACTACACAGTGGTGGAGCAGGGAGAGGTAAGTATTGCAAGTGGTAGAGCACTGTTCAAGCTGGGGGGGAATACTCTCTCGTGGGCGGCGGTACTGGCACAGGGCCACTCATATTACGGCGGTGTGTCTGACGTTGGGTGTGCACCACCGTCAGAAACACTTCATTGTACTATGAGGGACCCTGTGCCAGTGCCGTCGCCCAAAAGTGGGCACACCCACCTGTCCAGGCAAACGGCATTGGCACGGGTGCTTGCGCCAAGTGGTGACCACAGCCCTGTGGGGGGAGTCAGACCATTTAGGGAGGTATAAAAATGGCCTATGGTGGACATTCAGCAGCTGCAAATGGAGGAATTGGAGCAGTCAGAAAAAGGAGGCCAAAAGCAAGACATTTTTCAGGCAAGATACGTGTCAGCAGGGGAATGTGGGGCAAAATAATTTGAAATCCATGATTGGTTCATTTTAATGAAGGTTAGATCATAAACATACTGGGTAGCCAGACGTGTCCTTTTTTCGGTCAGTATTGAACCAGCAGCACTGAAGACTCTTTCTGATAGAACACTAGCAGCTGGGCAAGCAAGCTCCTGTAATGCATATTCTGCCAATTCAGGCCAGGTGTCTATTTTAGATGCCCAGTAATCAAAGGGGAATGACCTGTGAGGGAGAACATCGATAAGGGAGGAAAAATAGTTCGTAACCATAATGGACAAATGCTGTCTCCTGTCACTTTGAATCGATGCAGCAGTACCTGTCGTGTCTGCGGTCATTGCAAAATCACTCCACAACCTGGTCATAAAACTCCTCTGTCCAACGCCACTTCTAATTTGTGCACCTAACACCTCAGCCATGTTGCCCCCTACAGCTTGTGTGAGAACCATCAACGCCGCTGTGTGCTGGGAATGCCTGAATGGTCTATAAGACCTGTTGAGAATTCCGCTCTTGGGCTCCCTCCGGTGGTTCTAAGTGGCACTTTTGTGAGTTCTGCTCTTGGGCTCCCTCCGGTGGTTTTAAGTGGAATGGCTGCTCCTTGGATTTAGCAGTCTGCAGCTGCTTCCACTGATTGTCTTTCTGCTCGGCTTTTATGCCTGGCTCTTCCCTTCAGCCAGTGCCACTTGTCAATGGTTCCTGGTTGGATTCACATCTCTGCTTTGTTTTCCCTGATATCCTGACCAGTTCAGCAAAGATAAGTCCTTGCTTGCTCTTTTCTGTCCACATGTAGTGGACTTAATTGTTCTGTACATTCTATGTTTTGTCCAGCTTGTCAGTATGGATTTATTCAGTTAAGCTGGAAGCTCTGGGAAGCAGATTTACCCTCCACACCTTTAGTCAGGTGTGGAGATTTTTGTAAACTCTGTGGATTTTTGTAGTTTTTAGTACTGACCGCACAGTATTCTATCCTGTCCTATCTATCTAGCTAGACTGGCCTCCTTTGCTACATCCTGGTTTCATTCTATGTATGTCTTTTCCCTCTCCACTCACAGTCATTACTTGTGGGGGGCTATCTATCCTTTGAGGATTTTCTCTGAGGCAAGATAGCTTTCCTGTTTCTATCTTTAGGGGTAGTTAGTTCTCAGGCTGTGACGAGGTATCTAGGAAGTGACAGGAACATCCCACTGCTACTTCTAGTTTTGTGTTGAGCTTAGGAACTGCGGTCAGTACAGGTACCACCTCCTTCAGAGCTCATCCCATGTTGCTCCTAAACCACCAGTTCATAACAGTACAAGTGGCCAAAAATGAATTAAATGCATCTCAAAAGAAGGGAAAAAAAATTCTGAGCCAGTTTTGTTTCTGTGCTCTGTTTTGTCTTTTTTTCCTCTTGATCTCTGGGTGGTTCAGGATTTTGGCTCGGGCATGAATGTTCAGGGTTTGTTTTCTTGTGTGGATCAACTTGCTGCAAGAGTACAGAGTATCCAAGATTATGTTGTCCAGACTCCGGCTGTAGAGCCTAAAATTCCTACTCCTGATTTGTTTTTTGAGGACAGATCCAAGTTTCTGAACTTTAAAATAACTTGCAAATTGTTTTTTGCTTTGAAACCCCGTTCTTCTGGTGATCCCATTCAGCAAGTTAAAATCATCATATCCTTGCTGCGTGGTGACCCTGAGGACTGGGCATTCTCCCTTGAATCAGGGGATCCGGCATTGCTGAATGTAGATGCATTTTTTCAAGCGCTCGGATTATTGTATGACGAACCTAATTCTGTGGATCATGCAGAAAAACCCTGTTGGCCCTGTGTCAAGGTCAGGAAGCGGCAGAATTATACTGCCAGAAATTTAGAAAATGGTCTGTGCTCGCTAAATGGAATGAGGATGCTCTGGCTGCAATTTTCAGAAAAGGTCTTTCTGAAGCCCTTAAAGATGTTATGGTGGGCTTCCCTACGCCTGCTGGTTTGAGCGAATCTATGTCTCTAGCCATTCAGATTGATCGGCGTCTGCGTGAGCGCAAAGCTGTGCACCATATGGCAGTGTCCTCTGAGCAGAGTCCTGAGCCTATGCAATGTGATAGGATTTTGACTAGAACAGAACGGCAGGAATTCAGACGTCAGAATAGGCTGTGTTTTTACTGAGGTGATTCTGCTCATGTTATTTCTGATTGCCCTAAGCGTACTAAGAGGGTCGCTAGGTCTGTTACCATCAGTACTGTACAGCCTAAATTTCTCTTATCTGTGACCCTGATTTGCTCATTGTCGTCCTTTTCTGTCATGGCATTTGTGGATTCAGGCGCTGCCCTGAACGTAATGGACTTAGAATTCGCCAGGCGCTGTGGTTTTTCCTTGCAGCCTTTGCAGAGCCCTATTCCTTTGAGGGGCATTGATGCTACACCATTGGCCAAGGATAAACCTCAGTACTGGATGCAGATGACCATGTACATGGCTCCAGCACATCAGGAAGATTGCCGTTTTCTGGTGTTGCATAACCTGCATGATGTTGTTGTACTGGGTTTTCCATGGTTACAGGAACATAATCCGGTGCTGGATTGGAAAACTATGTCTGTGACTAGTTGGGGTTGTCAAGGGGTACATAGTGACGTTACTTTGATGTCAATTTCCTCTTCCCCCTCTTCTGAGGTCCCTGAGTTTTTGTCGGATTTCCAGGATGTATTTGATGAGCCCAAGTCCAGTTCCCTTCCACCGCACAGGGACTGTGATTGTGCTATTGACTTGATTCCTGGCTGCAAGTTCCCTAAGGGCCGACTTTTCAATCTGTCTGTGCCAGAGCATGCCGCCATGCGGAGTTATGTTAAGGAGTCTTTGGAGAAGGGGCATATTCGGCCTTCTTCGTCACCATTGGGAGCGGGTTTCTTTTTTGTTGCTAAGAAGGATGGCTCCTTGAGACCCTGTATAGATTATCGTCTTCTTAATAAGATCACGGTCAAATTCCAATACCCCTTGCCTTTGCTTTCTGATTTGTTTGCTCGGATTATGGGGGCTAGTTGGTTTACTAAGATTGACCTTCGAGGGGCATATAATCTTGTTCGTATGAAACAGGATGACGAATAGAAAACTGCATTTAATACGCCCGAAGGCCATTTTGAATACCTTGTGATGCCATTCGGGCTCTCTAATGCTCCATCTGTGTTCCAATCTTTCATGCATGATATTTTCCGCAATTATCTTGATAAATTCATGGTTGTATATTTGGATGATATTTTGATTTTTTCCGATGATTGGGAGTCTCATGTGAAGCAGGTCAGGATGGTATTCCAGATCCTTCATGATAATGCTTTATTTGTGAAGGGGTCTAAGTGCCTATTCGGAGTTCAGAAGGTCTCTTTTTTGGGTTTTATTTTTTCTCCCTCGTCTATGGAAATGGATCCTGTTAAGGTCCAAGCCATTCATGACTGGATTCAACCCACATCTGTGAAGAGCCTTCAGAAATTTTTGGGCTTTGCTAATTTCTATCGCCGTTTCATTGCCAACTTTTCCAGTGTGGTTAAGCCCCTTACTGATTTGACGAAGAAAGGCGCTGATGTGACGAATTGGTCCTCTGCGGCTGTTGAGGCCTTTCGGGAGCTTAAACGCCGATTTATTTTTGCCCCTGTGTTGTGTCAGCTGGATGTTTCTCTTCCTTTTCAGGTTGAGGTTGACGCTTCTGAGATTGGGGCAGGGGCCGTTTTGTCTGAGAGGAATTCTGATGGTTCTTTAATGAAACCGTGTGCTTTTTTTTCCAGAAAGTTTTCGCCTGCAGAGCGCAATTATGACGTCGGCAATCATGAGTTGTTGGCTATGAAGTGGGCATTTGAGGAGTGGCGACATTGGCTTGAGGGAGCCAGGCACCGCGTTGTGGTCTTGACTGATCATAAGAATCTGATTTACCTCGAGTCGGCCAAGCGGCTGAACCCTAGGCAGGCTCGATGGTCCCTGTTTTTCTCCCGTTTTGATTTTGTGGTCTCGTATCTTCCGGGATCTAAGAATGTTAAGGCTGATGCCCTCTCTAGGAGTTTTTTGCCTGATTCTCCTGGAGTCCCTGAGCCGGTTGGCATTCTTCAGGAAGGGGTGATTCTTTCTGCCATCTCCCCTGATTTTCTGCGGGTGCTTCAGGAATTTCAGGCTGATAAGCCTGACCGCTGTCCAGTGGGGAAGCTGTTTGTTCCTGATAGATGGACAAGTAGGGTAATTTCTGAGGTTCATTGTTCAGTGTTGGCTGGTCATCCTGGGATTTTTGGTACCAGAGATTTGGTTGCTAGGTCCTTTTGGTGGCCTTCCTTGTCGCGGGATGTGCGTGCTTTTGTGCAGTCCTATGGGACTTGCACCCAGGCCAAGCCTTGCTGTTCCCGCGCTAGTGGGTTGCTTTTGCCTTTGCCAGTCCCTGAGAGGCCCTGGACGCATATTTCCATGGATTTTATTTCGGATCTTCCTGTTTCCCAGAAGATGTCTGTAATCTGGGTGGCTTTCTTGCCGTTGGCCGAGTTTCCCCTTAATAATAGGGCTAGTTCGGCTACTTTGGTTTCACCTTTCTTTTGTAATTTTGATTTTCATCCTCGTTTTTCTTCGGGGCAGGTTGAGCCTTCTGATTGTCCTGGTGTGGATTCTGCGGTGGACAGGCTGCAGCAGATTTGGACTCATGTGGTAGACAATTTGACGTTGTCTCAGGAAAAGGCTCAACGTTTTGCTACCCGCCGTCGGTGTGTTGGTCCCCAGCTTCGTGTGGGGGATTTGGTTTGGTTGTCTTCTCGTCATGTTCCTATGAAGGTTTCTTCCCCTAAGTTTAAGCCTCGGTTTATTGGTCCTTATAAGATTTCTGAAATTATCAATCCGGTGTCTTTTCATTTGGCTCTTCCAGCCTCTTTTGCCATTCATAATGTTTTCCATAGATCTTTGTTGCGGAGATATGTGGTGCCCGTTGTTCCCTCGGTTGATCCTCCTGCCCCGGTGTTGGTTGAGGGAGAGTTGGAATATGAGGTTGAGAAAATTTTGGATTCTCGTTTTTCGAGGCGGAGGCTTCAGTATCTTTTCAAGTGGAAGGGTTATGGCCAGGAGGATAATTCTTGGGTTGTTGCCTCCGATGTCCATGCTGCCGATTTGGTTCGTGCTTTTCATTTGGCTCGTCCTGATCGGCCTGGGGGCTATGGTGAGAGTTCGGTGACCCCTCCTCAAGGGGGGGTACTGTTGTGAGTTCTGCTCTTGGGCTCCCTCCGGTGGTTTTAAGTGGAATGGCTGCTCCTTGGATTTAGCAGTCTGCAGCTGCTTCCACTGATTGTCTTTCTGCTCGGCTTTTATGCCTGGCTCTTCCTTTCAGCCAGTGCCACTTGTCAATGGTTCCTGGTTGGATTCACATCTCTGCTTTGTTTTCCCTGATATCCTGACCAGTTCAGCAAAGATAAGTCCTTGCTTGCTCTTTTCTGTCCACATGTAGTGGACTTAATTGTTCTGTACATTCTATGTTTTGTCCAGCTTGTCAGTATGGATTTATTCAGTTAAGCTGGAAGCTCTGGGAAGCAGATTTACCCTCCACACCTTTAGTCAGGTGTGGAGATTTTTTGTAAACTCTGTGTGGATTTTTCTAGTTTTTAATACTGACCGCACAGTATTCTATCCTGTCCTATCTATCTAGCTATACTGGCCTCCTTTGCTACATCCTGGTTTCATTCTATGTATGTCTTTTCCCTCTCCACTCACAGTCATTACTTGTGGGGGGCTATCTATCCTTTGAGGATTTTCTCTGAGGCAAGATAGCTTTCCTGTTTCTATCTTTAGGGGTAGTTAGTTCTCAGGCTGTGACGAGGTGTTTAGGGAGTGACAGGAACATCCCACGGCTACTTCTAGTGTTGTGTTGAGCTTAGGAACTGCGGTCAGTACAGGTACCACCTCCTTCAGAGCTCGTCCCATGTTGCTCCTAAACCACCAGTTCATAACAAAGACCGTTGCTTGTTTGGTAGCCAATATTTGCTCAAGGTTCTCATGTGGCATCATATTTTGTAATTTTCCTTTATATTGTGAATCCAGGAGGCAGGCCAATCAGTAATCGTCATCGGTCATCATTTCTATAATGCGGGGGTCCCTTTTTAGGATATGCAAGGCATAATCAGCCATGTGGGCCAATGTTCCAGGTGTCAATTCACTGCTTGTGCTGGGTTGAGGAGCACTTTCTTGCAAATCAACATCACATGTCTCCCGCAAAGACCCTGTACCTGACCTTGCAATGCCACCAGTTTCTATTGCCCCCTGAGAAGCATCGTCCTCCCATAAATATTCATCCCCATCCTCCTCCTCCTCCTCTTCGTCCGCCACCTCGTCCAGGAAAGTTCCCTGAGCAGACAATGGCTGACTGTCATCAAGGCTTCCCTCCTCCTCGGCTGCAAATGCCAGCTCCTTAATGTGCGACAAACTTTGCATCAGCAGACGCATTAGTGGGATGCTCATGCTTATGATGGCGTCGTCTGCACTTACCAGCCATGTGCATTCCTCAAAATACTGAAGAACTTGACAGAGGTCTTGGAGCTTCGACCACTGCACACCAGACAACTCCATGTCATCCAACTGCCTGCCCGTGTATGTGTATCATCCCACAAATACATTACAGCATGCCTCTGTTCGCACAGCCTCTGAAGCATGTGCAGTGTGGAGTTCCACCTTGTTGCAACGTCGATTATTAGGCAGTGCTGTGGAAGCTTCAGTGATCGCTGTTGTTTCAATATACGGCTGGAGTATACAGGCGACCGGCGGATGTGCGAGCAAAGTCGTCGCATCCTTCAGGAGCAGGGATGGTAACCCCTGATAATTTTTCAGGAAGCACTGCACCACCAGGTTCAAGGTGTGAGTCAGGCAAGGTATGTGTTTCAGTTGAAATGGCTATGGCAGCCATAAAATTCCTTCCGTTACCACTGACTACCTTGCCTGCTTTAAGATGTACACTGCCCAGCCATGACTGAGTTTCTTGCCGCAAGTACTCGGCCAGTACTTCCGCGGTGTGTCTGTCGCCCAAACACTTCATTTCCAACACAGCCTGCTGACGCTTACCACTAGCTGTTCCATAATGTGACACCTCGTGTGCAACATTGGCAGCTGCGGATAGAGTGGTTGGGCGACTGCGCTCTGTGGACGAGCTTTCGCTTCTGGAGGAGGGATGTCGAATGCCTGCTGCCAACTGTTTCCTAGACAGTGGGCTAGGCAGAACTGTCCCACTATGGCTGTCCCTTGTGGACCCTGCATCCACCACATTAACCCAGTGCGCCGTGTTGGACACGTAACGTCCCTGGCCATGCATCTGTTGTGAGGTGCACCTTTCTACTGACTGATTGCCTGAGAGCATGGACAATGCGGTCTTTAACCCTGCTGTTCTGTTCGGTCTGGGGAGACCTATTTTGAACTTTGGTATTTTTTGGGGTGTTCAAGATGCGGTTCTGAAACTTATGGTTGATTGACTTAAATGAGGATGGGTCGGTCGGCCACGGGTTTCAGAGCCGCATCTTGAATATTTTAAAGAATATTGAAGTTCAAAGTCGGTCATTTTTGACCAACAGAACAGCAGGGTTAACATGCTGATGGATGGCTGGGATATCTTTTCTCGCAAAGAAAAGTTGACTGGGTAGGTCATAGCGTGGTACTGCGTAGGCCATCATGGCTTTGAAAGCTTCGCTTTCAACCAACCGGTAGGGCATCTTCTCTGAGATTAGACTAGCAATATGGTCGTTCAAACCCTGTATACGCGGATGAGAGGAAGAGTACTTGCTTTTCCTATCGAGAGTCTCTTGTAGGGTCAGCTGGACTGGAGAGCTGCATATGGTGGATCTAGCGGGGGTGGTGGTGGACATGGCAGATTGAGAGAGGGTTGGTGATGGTATTCTTAATGTTGGCCTACCTACAGTGTCTCCTACCAAGAACCTTGTAATTCCCTGAATGCTTTGGCCTTGCGACGATACCTCCACATTTGCTGTTGGTGGTGTCCTAACCGGTGGGCTTACAGTGAGGGAAGCAATGTAGCGTCGCTGACTACCTTCATTCTGAGCGGGTGCACCAACGGTACTGGACGTTTGGTAGTTAGTCCAGGCTTGCAAGTGCATGCTGGTTAAATGTCTACGCATGCATGTTGTATTTAAATTTTAGACATTCTTCCCTCTGCTAAAGGTCTTTAAGCATTTCTTACAGATAACTTTGCGCGGATCATTCGGATCTTGGTTAAAAACTTCACACACTGCACTCTTCCTACTATCGAATACCTTTTCAGGCATTGCACGCAGTTCTCCTTTTACCGGATGGCCACGCTGTCCTAAAAGTGTTTTTGGATTTGTCAAACGTTTTTGGCCAGATACGAGCCTGCCAGATGAAAGCTGTTGCGATGTAGATGCCTGCTGCGGATCATCCTCCTCCGCTTCAGAGCTACTGCCTGTGGCACCCTGTTCCCCCCAATGGCTGCCAATCTGGGTCAACAACTGGGTCATCTATCACCTCCTCTTCAATGTCATGTGCACCTTCCTCTGTGTCACTGAGTAAGGTGCTATAGCGTTCGGGACGGGGCACCATAGTCTCATCAGTGTCAGATTCTGGCTCAGTACACTGCGAGGGCAATGTAGTGATCTGAGTCAATGGAACAGCATAATAATTTAGCTGTGGCTGTGCATCTCTAATGAGCTGTTAACTATTGCCCTTTCTAACCCTGGCACGGTATGTGTAAAGAGCTCCATGGAGTAAACTGTAGTGTCACCTGCCGCATCCTTCACTTTTGGTTTGGGTGAAGGACACAAGGAAGCGACTTGGTCCTGACCGGGAGCATCCACTGATGACTCGCTGCTTTTATATTTTGAACTTTCGAAAGAGGAGGCGAAAGAGCTGGAGGCTGAGTCAGCAAGGAAAGCCAAAACTTTGTCCTGCTGCTCCGGCTTTAAAAGTTGTTTTCCTACTCCCAGATAAGGGAGCGTTCGAGGCCTTGTGTAGCCAGACGATGACGCTGGCTCAACACCTCTAGCCTTAGGTGCTATTTTGCTTTTCCCACTACCACCAGATGCTCCACCACCACCATCAGTACCAGCTGGCAACGACCGCCCACGGCCTCATCCACCAGACTTCCTCATTTTTTGGGAAAATCTAACCAAAATAACAACCATTATATGTTACTGTAAAACAAGGTAGAAGGTGTATATAAACTTGTTGGCAATTTAAATCTCCCTTTTTTGGGGGGGAGACTGCGGCAAAAAAGCAGGCCCTGTGTTTTACACTACACAATGTAAGTGGCACAATGTGGCCGGCAGATATACTACAAACAGAACTGACGTATAGAAACTTGTTGTCAATTTAAATCTCACTTTTTTTTTGGGGGGGGGGGGACTGCAGCAAAAAACAGGCCCAGTGTATAAAACAGCACAATGTAAGTAGCAGAAAGTGGCTGGCAGATATATCAAAAAATACATGGGCTGTAGTACAATTTCAATCTCCCTACAATGATCAAAGGACAAGTATGGCAGCAATAAAAAGGACTTCTGCACACAAAAGTATGGACAAAGAAACAAGAAAACTGTGCAGAAAGGAGCAACAGGATTTTTGCTTTTAAAAAAGCAGTTGGTTTGCACAGCGGTGTACAAACAGCAATGCAGCTATCAGGGAGCCTTATATGGCAGCCTAATAAGCTACAGCCTGATGCACAAAAAAAAACTTCACTGTCCCTGCAAAGAAAAGGTGGTGTTGGACAGTGGAAATCGCTACAGCACAAGCAGTTTCGGGGTGATTTTTCCCTCCCTAACTATATCCCTTCTTCTGATGAAGCTGCAGCAACCTCTTCCTATGCTAAGATTGGCAGAAGTAAGATGGCGGTCGGCGTACATGCCCCTTTATAGCCCCTGTGATGCTGCAGAAAGCAAGCCAATCACTGTTATGTCCTTCTCTAAGATGGTGGGGACCGAGACCTATGTTATCACGCTGCCCACACTCTGCGTCCGCCTTCATTGGATGAGAAATGGCGCTGAAAGCGTCATACGAAACGCGACTTTGGCGTGAAGATCGCCGACCTCATGGCCGCTCCCACACTAGGGTCGGGTTTCATGAAACCCGACTTTGCCAAAAGTCGGCGAATTTTGAAATTGTCCGATCCGTTTCTCTCAACCCTAGTAAAGAGGCTTTTACCGTGCAATGCTCCTCTGGGAAATTAAATATTGAAATTGCCTTTTCTGAGAAAAAGAGGACTTAAACTCTATAGCGCCACCTGTTGGAAGTATCTTGACAAGCCAGCTGGTATGTCACTCTCCATAAGGAGAAATGTTACCCCAGTCCAGAGCCTCTCACCCAGCCAAATCAGTTCTCATGCTTCGCACTGACTAGGGCCAACAGCCCGAAACACCGCGTCGGCGAATTGAGATACTGATTTGGCTTTTATCCTGTCATATTGCACTACTCGTTAAAGGGTTGATTGTGACTAGTAGGATCGCTATTTCCAACAGGTGGCGCTATAGAGTTTAAGTTCTCTTTTTTCTCAGAAGAGGCAATTTGCATATTAGAACATCTTCACATTCTTGCAGTTCTCACTTTTATTTCCGGAATACATAGTAGCAGCTACATTTAACATTTTTAGTCAATTTTGTGGCAAGGGTGTCTATGATTCCCATGAAATATTTTTTTAAAATTTACCCCCCATGGGCAAATGCTTGTCAGGCCATGCACTCCGTTACAAGTCTCAGAGACCCACACCTATACATTGGGACTACTTCTTAACTCTGTTTCCTGCAATGTCTCTTCCTTACCTGCCACTAGGTTTCTAGGATAATAAAAAGGAATAATAATAAATGCTCTATTTATCTGTAAAGTAATTATTTGAAAGGATGTCAGATCATCTATTGTGTCTAAAAATTTACTACACAGCCGAACGGAACAGTTATGGAAAATTGAGCATGGTCACAGTTATGTTTTAGAATATCTTCACATTCTTGCAGTCCTCACTTTTATTTCCGTAATACATAGTAGCAGCTAGTTTTAACATTTCATACCTATAGATACTGGTCAAGAAGATTGTCATGATTATCCAGAGTACTCAATGTGTTAAGCTTAAGTTTTTCTAGAAAGGCTGAATATAGATATGATTGCTGTTAATAGTGTAGTGCAAATATACAAATGGCGATTTTGAATCCAGATTGAAATATACCGAATGCATTCAGACAATTACATAGCTGCAATTCTTATAAAACATTGAGAGATGTGACAGACAATGCTCATAGCGACACAATCTTGAGAAATGTTTGGTTATTCACTTCACAAGCAGTTCTAAGCTTCTATATGTCTGATATTTGTCATTGTAAAACATAAAGGTTTACTGAACCTCTGCCTGTGGTGGTTTTATCTAAATCCTTGTGGCTTTTATATTCTTAGGGTTTATGGGCCCTCGTCTGATGACTCCATGATATCTCAGTTTCATCCGACCTTGAAAGCTGACCACGTGAAGGTCTGGGTGAAATTAGAGTTACAACATAGTGTAAATCATTATATAAAGGTACCTTCACACTGAACGATATCGCTAGCGATCCGTGATGTCGCAGCGTCCTGGCTAGCGATATCGTTCAGTGTGACAGCGACCAACGATCAGGCCCCTGCTGGGAGATCGTTGGTCGCTGCAGAAAGTCCAGGACTATTTCGTCGCTGGACTCCCTGCAGACATCGCTGAATCGGCGTGTGTGACGCCGATTCAGCGATGTCTTCACTGGTAACCTGTTATGGACCTGGTGGTTAGGAGCACCCGGCACGACCTGATAGTTAAACTGACACAGGACAAGCTCTGGGATGTGGGAGCTCTGCTGACCGCAACCCCTAATCCCATCACACACTAGAAATAGCCGTGGAGCGTTCCTGACTCTCCCTAGACGCCTCTTCACAGACTAAGAGCTAGCTAGCCCTAAAGAAAGAAAATAAAGCCTACCTTGCCACAGAGAAATTCCCCAAAGGTAAAGGAAGCCCCCCACATATATTGACTGTGAGTTAAGATGAAGTCACAAACACAGAAATGAAACAGACTTTAGCAAAGGGAGGCCAGACTTACTAAACAGACAGAGGATAGGAAAGGTATCTTTGCGGTCAGCACAAAAAACTACAAAAGACCACGCAGAGTGTGCAAAAAGACCTCCGCACCGACTAATGGTGCGGAGATGCCACTCTGCATCCCAGAGCTTCCAGCTAGCACGGCAAAATCATGATATCCAGCTGGACAAGAAAACAATGAACAAATAATAACTATCAGGGACTTAGCTTCTGCTGGAGCAGACAGGTCACCAGATAGATCCAAGAGCGAACTGAACCAATGCAGGAACATTGACAGCTGGCATGGAGTAACGATCTGAGTGGAGTTAAATAGAGCAGCCAACCAAAGGATAAACCACGTCACCTGTGTAAGGAACCTCAGAAGCAGCAGCTCCACTCACAGCCACCAGAGGGAGTCCATAGACAGAACTCGCCGAAGTACCATTCACGACCACAGGAGGGAGTTCGACAACAGAATTCACAACAGTAACCCCCCCCCCTTGAGGAGGGGTCACCGAACCCTCACCAGAGCCCCCAGGCCGATCAGGATGAGCCAAATGAAAGGCATGAACTAGATCGGCAGCATGAACATCAGAGGCAAAAACCCAGGAATTATCTTCCTGACCATAACCCTTCCACTTGACCAGGTACTGGAGTTTCTGTCTCGAAACACGGGAATCCAAAATCTTCACCACATACTCCAACTCCCCCTCGACCAACACCGGGGCAGGAGGATCAACGGAGGGAACCATAGGCGCCACGTATCTCAGCAACAACGACCTATGGAACACATTATGGATGGCAAAAGAAGCCGGCAAGGTTCAAACAAAATGACACAGGATTAAGAACTTCAGAAATCTTATATGGCCCAATGAAACGAGGCTTAAACTTAGGAGAGGAAACCTTCATAGGAACATGACGAGATGACAACCAAACCAAATCCCCAACACGAAGTCGGGGACCAACACAGCGCCGGCGGTTAGCAAAACGTTGAGCCTTCTCCTGGGACAATGTCAAATTGTCCACCACATGAGTCCAAATCTGCTGCAACCTGTCCACCACAGTATCCACACCAGGACAGTCCGAAGGCTCAACCTGCCCTGAAGAGAAACGAGGATGAAGAATAATAATAATGATAATAATAATAATAATAATAATTTTTATTTATATAGCGCCAACATATTCCGCAGCGCTTTACAAATTATAGAGGGGACTTGTACAGACAATAGACATTACAGCATAACAGAAATACAGTTCAAAACAGATACCAGGAGGAATGAGGGCCCTGCTCGCAAGCTTACAAACTATGAGGAAAAGGGGAGACACGAGAGGTGGATGGTAACAATTGCTTTAGTTATTCGTACCGGCCATAGTGTAAGGATCGGGTGTTCATGTAAAGCTGCATGAACCAGTTAACTGCCTAAGTATGTAGCAGTACAGACACAGAGGGCTATTAACTGCATAAAGTGAATGAGAACATGATGCGAGGAACCTGATTGTTTTTTTGTTTTTGTTTTTTTTTTATAAATAGGCCACACAGGGATCGTTAGGTTAATGCATTGAGGCGGTAGGCCAGTCTGAACAAATGAGTTTTTAGGGTACGCTTAAAACTGTGGGGATTGGGGATTAATCGTATTAACCTAGGTAGTGCATTCCAAAGAATCGGCGCAGCACGTGTAAAGTCTTGGAGACGGGAGTGGGATGATGCTAACCTGAGGTCATTAGCGGAGCGGAGGGCACGGGTAGGGTGGTAGACTGAGACCAGAGAGGAGATGTAGGGTGGTGCAGAGCCATGGAATGCTTTGTGGATGAGGGTAGTAGTTTTGTACTGGATTCTGGAGTGGATGGGTAGCCAGTGTAATGACTGGCACAAGGTAGAGGCATCGGTGTAACGGTTGGTGAGGAATATGATCCTGGCAGCAGCATTCAGGACAGATTGGAGCGGGGAAAGTTTGGTAAGAGGGAGGCCGATTAGTAGAGAGTTACAATAGTCCAGACGAGAACGAATAAGTGAAACAGTAAGAGTTTTTGCAGAGTCGAAAGTAAGAAAAGGGCGAATTCTAGAAATGTTTTTGAGATGCAGGTAAGAAGAGCGAGCCAGTGATCGATGTGGGGGGTGAATGAAAGGTCAGAATCAAGGATGACCCCAAGGCAGCGGGCATGTTGCTTTGGAGTAATGATGGAACCGCACACGGAGATGGCAATGTCAGGCAAGGGTAGGTTAGTAGAGGGAGAGAACACGAGGAGTTCAGTTTTTGACAGGTTTAGTTTCAGATAGAGGGAGGACATGATGTTAGAGACAGCGGTAAGACAATCACTGGTGTTTTCTAAAAAGGTCGGCGTGACAACAGGAGAAGAGGTGTATAATTGGGTGTCGTCAGCATAGAGATGGTACTGGAAACCAAATCTACTGATTGTTTGTCCAATAGGGGCAGTATACAACGAGAAGAGGAGGGGGCCTAGGACTGATCCTTGAGGAACCCCAACAGTAAGGGGAAGGTGAGAGGAGGAGGAACCAGCAAAACATACAGTGAAGGATTGGTCAGAGATATAGGAGGAGAACCAGGAGAGAACGGTGTCCTTGAGGCCGATGGAGCGGAGCATAGTGAGGAGGAGCTGATGATCCACAGTATCGAATGCTGCAGAGAGATCCAAGAGAATTAGCATGGAGTAGTGACCATTAGATTTAGCTGTTAGTAGGTCATTAGAGACTTTAGTGAGGGCAGTTTCAGTAGAGTGTAAAGAGCGGAAGCCAGATTAAAGAGGGTCGAGAAGAGAGTTATCTGAGAGATAGCGGGTAAGACGGGAGTGGACCAGGCGTTCGAGGAGTTTAGAGATGAAGGGAAGATTAGAGACAGGTCTATAATTAGCGGCACAGTTTTGATCGAGGGATGGTTTTTTAAGTAATGGATGTATGATTGCATGCTTAAATGAGGAGGGAAAAATGCCGGAAGTGAGGGAAAGGTTGAATATTTTTGTTAGGTGAGAGGTGACAGCTGGGGAAAGGGACTGGAGGAGATGTGACGGAATGGGGTCACTGGTGCAAGTGGTCGGGCGAGAAGATGCAATGAGCCTGCTTACTTCTTCTTCTGTAACTGCTTCAAAGTCAGAGAGTGAACTAGATGCAGTGGGGGAGGGAGGACAGTGCATGGTATGAAGAGATTGGGAGAGATGAAAACCAGAATTACAGAAAAACGGTGAAACCAAAGTAGCCGAGCTGGCCTGATTATTAAGGGCGAACTCAGCCAAAGGCAAAAAGGACACCCAATCATCCGAAAAGACCAAAATGTCATCCAAATATACAATCATGATTCTATCCAGGTACTCTCGGAAGATGTCATGCATAAAGGACTGAAACACAGATGGAGCATTAGAAAGCCCGAATGGCATAACCAGGTACTCAAAATGGCCCTCGGGCATATTAAATGCTGTTTTCCATTCATCGCCCTGTTTAATTCGCACAAGATTATACGCCCCTCGAAGATCTATCTTGGTGAACCAACTAGCCCCCTTAATCCGAGCAAACAAATCAGACAGCAGCGGCAAAGGATACTGAAACTTGACTGTGATCTTATTAAGAAGGCGGTAATCAATACAAGGTCTCAAAGAGCCATCCTTCTTGGCCACAAAAAAGAACCCTGCTCCCAATGGTGACGACGACGGGCGAATATGACCCTTCTCCAAGGACTCCTTTATATAACTCCGCATAGTGGCGTGCTTTGGCACAGATAAATTAAACAGTCGGCCCTTAGGAAACTTACTACCAGGAATCAAATTAATAGCACAATCGCAATCCCTATGAGGAGGTAGGGCACCGGATTTGGGCTCTTCAAATACATCCCGGTAATCTGATAAAAACTCAGGGACTTCAGAAGGAGTGGAAGGTGAAATTGACAACAATGGAACATCACCATGTACCCCCTGACAACCCCAGCCGGACACAGACATAGATTTCCAATCCAACACTGGATTATGGACCTGTAGCCATGGCAACCCCAAAACGAACACATCATGCAGATTATGCAACACCAAAAAGCGAATATCCTCCTGATGTGCAGGAGCCATGCACATGGTCAATTGAGTCCAGTACTGAGGCTTATTCTTGGCCAAAGGCGTAGCATCAATTCCTCTCAATGGAATAGGATACTGCAAGGGCTCCAAGAAAAAACCACAGCGCCTGGCAAACTCCAAGTCCATCAAATTCAGGGCAGCGCCTGAATCCACAAATGCCATAACAGAATAGGACGACAGAGAGCAAATCAGAGTAACGGACAAAAGAAATTTAGACTGTACCGTACCAATGGTGGCAGACCTAGCGAACCGCTTAGTGCGCTTAGGACAATCCGAGATAGCATGAGTGGATTCACCACAGTAAAAACACAGCCCATTCCGACGTCTGTGTTCTTGCCGTTCAGCTCTGGTCAAAGTCCTATCACACTGCATAGGCTCAGGCCTATGCTCAGAGAATACCGCCAAATGGTGCACAGCTTTGCGCTCACGCAAGCGCCGATCGATCTGAATGGCCAAGGACATAGACTCATTAGACCAGCAGGCGTGGGAAATCCCACCATGACATCCCTAAGGGTTTCAGAAAGACCCTTTCTGAAAATTGCCGCCAGGGCACATTCATTCCACTGAGTAAGCACAGACCACTTTCTAAACTTCTGACAGTACACCTCCGCTTCATCCTGACCCTGACACAAAGCCAGCAAGATTTTCTCTGCCTGATCCACTGAATTTGGTTCATCATAAAGCAATCCAAGCGCCAGAAAAAACGCATCAATATCACGCAATGCAGGATCTCCTGGCGCAAGGGAAAATGCCCAGTCTTGAGGGTCACCACGCAACAAAGAAATAATGATTTTTACTTGTTGGACGGGGTCACCATAGGAGCGGGGTTTCAAAGCTAGAAACAGTTTACAACTATTTTTGAAATTCAAGAACCTAGATCTATCCCCAGAAAACAAATCAGGAATAGGAATTCTAGGCTCTAACTTCGGATTCTGAACCACAAAATCTTGAATGTTTTGTACCCTTGCAGTGAGATGATCCACACAAGAGGACAGACCTTGAATGTCCATATCTACACTTGTGTCCTGAACCACCCAAAGGTTTAGGGGAAAAGAAAGACAAAACACAGTGCAAAGAAAAAAAAATGGTCTCAGAACTTCTCTTATCCCTCTATTGAGATGCATTAATACTTTGGGCCAGCTGTACTGTTATGGACCTGGTGGTTAGGAGCACCCGGCACGACCTGATAGTTAAACTGACACAGGACAAGCTCTGGATGTGGGAGCTCTGGTGCTCTGGCTTTAAAAGCAGTTTTCCTACTCCCAGATAAGGGAGCCTTCGAGGCTTTGTGTAGCCAGACGATGACGCTGGCTCAACACCTCCAGCCTTAGATGCTATTTTGCGTTTCTTACTACCACCAGATGCTCCACCACCATTAGGGTTGAGCCACTTTTACTTTTTTAGGGTCGAGTCGGGTTTCACAAAACCTGACTATCTCAAAAGTCGAGTCGAGTGAAATCGGCCGATTATCGCGAAAAGTCGGGGATCGACCACAAAACGCAACCCAATGCAAGTCAATGGGGAATCATAGTCAGCAGTGAGTGGAGGCCAGGAAAACACCTACAGTGCCCATTTTAATGGCAAAAACATCCATTCTTGGTACTGAAGCTTGTCAATCTTAATTTACCTTATAATAATAGTTAGGCATTGGACATTGGGGGTCATTTGGCTAACGTTGTGGGGGGTATGGCTGGGTCAAGTATTTAGTGGGCCCAGGAAACGTGGACCACGTCACGGCAGTGGAACAGGGAGAGGTAAGTATTTCAACTTTGCAAGTGCTGTGATCCTGAGCAAGCAGGGGGGGCCCACTCGTTCGCATTGGCACTGGCACAGGGCCCCTCAAAGTACGGCGGTGTGTTTGCACGGCGGGGGCACCTCCCACCAGCACTGACACTTTTGCATACTATGAGGGGCCCTGTGCCAGTGACGTCGCCAACGAGTATTCCCAGCCCACCTGATGAAGGAACCTGCACTTTCATCTGCACCTTCCTCTTTGTCCCCGTGTAAGGTGGTATAGTATGCGAAAAGGGAAACCTCACTTTCAGCAGGATCAGAATCTGGCTGTGTAGCATTCAAAGGGAATGTAGCGGTCTGGGTCAATGTACCAGCAGAGTCATCTAGCACTGGCTGATCAATGGGCAGGATGAGGAGGAAACAGATATAGGCCCAAATAATAAAGTGGGCTAAATGCATTTCAAAATTGGTAACAGGACTAACCAAGCGGCATTGCTTTGTTCAGTGGAGGACAACTGTAATGAGAGGCTGACACAGTGAGTAGTCCCAAATCAGTAAGTAGTCTAAATGCAGTTCAAAACAGTAGTAAACAGGCGGCACTGCTTTGTTCAGTGGAGGAGAACAGCAAGGAGCGTCAGACACCATTAGTAGGCCCCAACCAAACTTGGAGCCCCACTGCATTTGTTCCATTTAACAACTATTTAACAAGAGCCTGAAGATAGGTCAGGAAAGGCAACCTGGAGAACACCTTGGAGCGGCAGACACTGTTAGTAGGCACCAACCAAATTAGTAGCCCCACTGCAGTTTTAAAATTCCGATAGGCTGAAAACCTAACAATTGCAGGTCATTTTTTTTAAGAGGACAGCTATATTGAGTGGCGCAGACAGACACTGCTAGTAGGCCTTACACCACAAAGTTGGCTCGATGCAGGTTTAAAAAAGGTTACATGGGTACATGGTCAGCATTCGTGTGGTCAGTGGAGGACAATTGGAAGTACGGACCGCAGACAGACTTAGTAGGCCTAAAATTAAAAAAAAGTAGGCTCTATGCAGTTTCAATTATCTTGCAGGGGTACACAGGCAGCATTGGTGTGGTCAGCGGAGGACAATTGGAAGGAGTGTCTGACACAGTTAGTACTACAAAATAATACATAGATGTTAATGTCTCACAAAAAAAAAAAAATGGGTGGCATACTTAGGTACAGGGGTGGGCTTTTCTGCTGACTTTGAGACATTGTTGTTTGGCGCAAAGTATTTACTGGTGTAAATGTAGGACAGGGCCACTGAATATTTTATCTAGCATCATACATGTCAACAAATTGGTATTGTCAGTGCCAGGCATTGAAGGATTTCACCGCATAGACTAAACAGCGGTGGAGCAGTGAGAGATAATTTTGCAAGTGGTAGAGCACAGTTTGAGCTGGGGGGGCACTCTCTCATGCCCGGCGGTACTGGCCCAAGGCCCCTCATGTTACAACGGTGTGTCTGACGTTGGGTGCACGCCACCACCACCAGAGACTTCATTGTACTATGAGGGACCCAGTGCTAGTGCCGTCGACCAAAAGTGGGCACACCCACCTCTTCAGACAAACGGCACTCTCACGGGTGCTTTCGCCAAGCGGCGAGACCACGGCCCCGTGGGGGGAGTCAGCCCATTTAGAGAGGTGTAAACATGTCGTATGCTGGACATATAGCAGCTGCAAATTAAGAGATTGGAACAGTCCATAAGACCAGTCCAAAAGCAAGACCTTTTTACAGGAAAGCTAGGTGTCAGCCGGGAAAGGTGGGGCAAAATAATTAGAAATCCATGAGTGGTTCATTTTAATGAAGGTTAGATCATCAACATTTTGGGTAGCCAGACGAGTCCTTTTTTCGGTCAATATTGAACCAGCAGCACTGAAAACTCTTTCTGATAGCACACTAGCTGCTGGGCAAGCGAGCTCCTGCAATGCATATTTGGACAATTCAGACCAGGTGTCTATTTTGGATGCCCAGTAATCAAATTTGAATAACGGGTGAGGGAGAACATCGATAGGGGAGGAAAAATAGTTAGTAACCATACTGGACAAATGTTGTCTCCTGTCACTTTGAATTGATGCTGCAGTACCTGTCCTGCCTGTGGTCATTGTGAAATCACTCCACAACCTGGTCATAAATCAAGATGTACACTGCCCAGCCATGACTGAGTTTCTTGCTGCAAGAACTCGGCAGACAGAACTTCCGCGGTGTGTCTGTTGTCGCCCAAACACTTCATTGCCAATACAGCCTGCTGACGCTTGCCACTAGCTGTTCCATTATGGGACACCTCGTGTGCAACAGTGGCAGCTGCGGATGGAGTGGTCGTGCGACTGCGGTCTGTGGACGAGCTCTCGCTTCTGCTGGAGGAAGAGGAGGAGGGGGGGGCCAACGCCTACAGCCAACTGTTTCCTAGACCATGGGCTAGGCAGAACTGTCCCAATATTGCTGTCCCTCCTGGACCCTGCATCCACCACATTAATCCAGTGTAGGGTTGAGCGAAACGGGTCGTTCATTTTCAAAAGTCGCCGACTTTTGGCAAAGTCGGGTTTCATGAAACCCGATCCGACCCCTGTGCGGGGTCGGCCATGCGGTACGCGACTTTCGCGCCAAAGTCGCGTTTCAATGACGCAAAAAGCGCCATTTCTCAGCCAATGAAGGTAAACGCAGAGTGTGGGCAGCGTGATGACATAGGTCCTGGTCCCCACCATCTTAGAGAAGGGCATTGCAGTGATTGGCTTGCTGTCTGCGGCGTCACAGGGGCTATAAAGGGGAGTTCCCGCCGACCGCCATGTTACTGCTGCTGATCTGAGCTTAGGGAGAGGTTGCTGCCGCTTCGTCAGAAGCAGGGATAGCGTTAGGCAGGGTCCATTAACCACCAAACCGCTTGTGCTGTAGCGATTTCCACTGCCCAACACCACCTTCGGTGTGCAGGGACAGTGGAAGCTACATTTTTTTTTTTTTTCCCCCTCAGCGCTGTAGCTCATTGGGCTGCCCTAGAAGGCTCCCTAATAACTGCATTGCTGTGTGTACGCCGCTGTGCAAACCAACTGCTTTTTTCAAAGCACAAATCCTCTTGTTCCTTCCTTTCTGCACAGCTATCTTTTTGGTTTGTACACACTTTTTATTTAATTTGTGCATCAGTCCACTCCTTATTGCTGCCTGCCATACCTGGCTGAGATTACTGCAGGGAGATAGTAATTGAAGGACACTCCCTGTTTTTTTTTTTTTTTTGTGTGGGAGATTAAGATTGACATTTCTGCTAGAGTGCCATCCCTGTCTGTGTCATCTCTCACTCAGTGGGCCATAGAAAGCCTATTTATTTTTTTGCTTGATTTGGGTTATAAAATCTACCTGAAAAAAATCACTACATCAATCAGTGGGAGAAAAATATTGGCCTCAGGGCTTGTGTGCCACTCTTGACTCCTGTGTGCATCATCACTCACTCAGTGGGCCATAGAAAGCCTATTTATTTTTTTGCTTGATTTTGGTTCTAAAATCTACCTGAAAAAATCACTACATCAATCAGTGGGAGAAAAATATTGGCCTCAGGGCTTGTGTGCCACTCCTGACTCCTGTGTGCATCATCACTCACTCAGTGGGCCATAGAAAGGCCATTTTTTTTTTTCTGTGCTTTATTTGGGTTCTAAATTCTACCTGAAAAAATCAATAAATCAATCAGTGGGAGATTAATATTGGCCTTTGGGCTTGTGTGCCAGTCCTAAGCGTGCCATCTCTCTCTCTCAGATAGTGGGCCATAGAAAGCCTATTTATTTATTTTTTTTTTTATTGGGTTTATAAATTTTCCCTGGAAAAAAAAAAAAAAGTGGGAGATTAATATTGGCCTCTGGGCTTGTGTGCCAGTCCTGAGCGTGCCATCTCTCTCACAAATAGTGGGCCATAGAAAGCCTATTTATTTTTTTTTTTTTGGTTTTATAAATTCTCCCTTAAAAAAAAAGGGAGATTAATATTGGCCTTTGGGCTTGTGTGCCAGTCCTAAGCGTGCCATCTCTCTCTGTCTCTCAGATAGTGGGCCATAGAAAGCCTATTTATTATTTTTTTTATTGGGTTTATAAATTTTCCCTGGAACAAAAAAAAAAAGTGGGAGATAAATATTGGCCTCTGGGCTTGTGTGCCACTCCTGACTCCTGTGTGCGTCATCTCTCACTCAGTCGGCCATAGAAAGCCTTTTTTTGTTTTATTTGTTTTCTAAATTCTCCCTGAAAAAATCATTTTATTTTATTTGGTTTCTAAATTCTTCCTGAAAAAATCATTTTATTCTATTTTTTTTTCCTAAAGTCTCCCTGAAAAAAAAAAAAAACACAAATCAGTGGGAGATTAATATTGCCCTTTCTGCTTGTGTGCCAGTCTTGACTCCTGGGTGTGCCATCTCTCTCTCTCTCTCCAATTGTGGGCCATAGAAAGCCTATTATTTTTTTTAGCTTGATTTGGGTTCCAAAATCTACCTGAAAAAATCACTACATCAATCAGTGGGAGATAAATATTGGCCTCTGGGCTTGTGTGCCACTCCTGACTCCTGTGTGCGTCATCTCTCACTCAGTGGGCCATAGAAAGCCTTTTTTTGTTTTATTTGTTTTCTAAATTCTCCCTGAAAAAATCATTTTATTTTATTTGGTTTCTAAATTCTTCCTGAAAAAATCATTTTATTCTATTTTTTTTTTCCTAAAGTCTCCCTGAAAAACAAAAAAAAAACAACAAATCAGTGGGAGATTAATATTGCCCTTTCTGCTTGTGTGCCAGTCTTGACTCCTGGGTGTGCCATCTCTCTCTCTCTCTCCAATTGTGGGCCATAGAAAGCCTATTATTTTTTTTAGCTTGATTTGGGTTCCAAAATCTACCTGAAAAAATCACTACATCAATCAGTGGGAGATAAATATTGGCCTCTGGGCTTGTGTGCCACTCCTGACTCCTGTGTGCGTCATCTCTCACTCAGTGGGCCATAGAAAGCCTTTTTTTGTTTTATTTGTTTTCTAAATTCTCCCTGAAAAAATCATTTTATTTTCTTTGGTTTCTAAATTCTTCCTGAAAAAATCATTTTATTCTATTTTTTTTTTTCCTAAAGTCTCCCTGAAAAAAAAAAAAAAATCACATCAGTGGGAGATTAATATTTACATTTGTGCTTCAGTGACAGTCCTGCGTGTGTGGCATCTCTCTCATTTGTTGCCACCAACAACAGAGTGTGTAACATTGTGCCTGATTTTCGTTGTGGTCTCACTCACCTGTAAAGGGGTAGCTAAATCATACTGAAGTTATAGCTCACCATGTAATTTGTGTGACAGCAACAAATACCGTTAGTTTGTTTACGTTTTTAAAACAATGAGGAAGTATGGTGGAAGAGGTCGTGGCCGGGGGCGTTCATTGTCAGCTGGTAATGAGTGTAGTGGTAGTGGTGGAGCATCAGCTGGTCGTGGGAAAAAAAATATTGCACCTAAGTCTGGAGCTGTGGAGCCAGGTTCGTCGTCTGGCTACACAAGGCCTCGAACGCTCCCTTTTCTGGGAGTAGGAAAACCGCTTTTAAAGCCGGAGCAGCAACAGCAAGTTTTGGCTTATCTTGCTGACTCAGCCTCTAGCTCTTTTGCCTCCTCTCGTGAAACTGGTAAATGTCAAAGCAGCGCGTCGTTAGTGGATGTTCACGGTCAGGGACAAGTCGCTTCCTTGTCCTCTTCAGCAAAAACAACAACAGAGAAGAATGCAGCAGGCGACACAACGGGTTACTCCATGGAGCTCTTTACACATACCGTCCCTGGCTTAGAAAGTGAAGCAGTTAACAGTCCATGCCCATTACAAGTTGAATCTGACATGGAGTGCACTGATGCACAGCCACAGCCAGACTACTATGCTGGTCCTTTGACTCAGACCACAACATTGCCCTCTCAGGGTGCTGATCAAGAATCAGACCCTGATGAGACTATGTTGCCCCATCACGAACGCTATACCACCGACCGACACGGTGACACAGATGAAGTTGCACACGAGCTACAAGAAGAGGTAATAGATGACCCAGTTCTTGACCCCGATTGGCAGCCATTGGGGGAACAGGGTGCAGGCGGCAGCAGTTCTGAAGCGGAGGAGGAGGGGCCGCAGTAGGCATCAACATCGCAACAGGTTCCATCTGCCGGGCCCGTATCTTGCCCAAAACGCGTGGCAAAGCTAAAACCTGTTGGAGGACAGCGTGGCCATCCGGTTAAAGTTCAGTCTGCAATGCCTGAAAAGGTATCCGATGCTAGAAAGAGTGCAGTCTGGCATTTTTTTAAACAACATCCAATTGATCAGCGCAAAGTCATCTGTCAAAAATGTTCAACTACCTTAAGCAGAGGACAGAATCTGAAAAGTCTCAATACAAGTTGCATGCATAGACATTTAACCACCATGCATTTGCAAGCCTGGACTAACTACCAAACGTCCCTTAAGGTTGTAGCACCCTCGGCCAATGAAGCTAGTCAGCAACGCAACATCCCTTCCGGCAGTGTAGGGCCACCATTTTCCACACCACCTGCAGTATCTGTGCAGGTTTCTTTGCCAGGCCAAAGCCGTCAGGGTCAGGGAATCACCAGTTTCGTAGTAGGAAACACTGCATCTAGGGCACCGGTGGCAACAATACCATCTCCCACCGTCTCTCAGTCTGCCATGTCCACCGGCACCCCCGCTAGTTCCACGATCTCCAGCTCTCCAGTCCAGCTCACCCTACATGAGACTATGGTTAGAAAAAGGAAGTACTTAGCCTCGCATCCGCGTACACAGGGTTTGAACGCACACATAGCTAGACTAATCTCGTTAGAGATGATGCCCTACCGGTTAGTTGAAAGCGAAGCTTTCAAAGCCCTGATGGACTACGCTGTACCACGCTACGAGCTACCCAGTCAACACTTTTTTTCCAGAAAAGCCATCCCAGCCCTCCACCAGCATGTTAAAGAGCGCATCGTCCATGCACTCAGGCAATCTGTGAGCACAAAGGTGCACCTGACAACAGATGCATGGATCAGTAGGCATGGCCAGGGACGTTACGTGTCCATCACGGCACACTGGGTAAATGTGGTGGATGCAGGGTCCACAGGGGACAGCAAGTTTGGGACAGTTCTGCCTAGCCCACGGTCTAGGAAACAATTGGCTGTAGCCGTTCGCACCCCCTCCTCCTCCTCTTCGTCCTCCTGCAGAAGCGAGAGCTCGTCCACAGACCGCAGTCGCACAACCACTCCATCCGCAGCTGCCACTGTTGCACACCAGGTCTCCCATTATGGGGCAGCTACTGGCAAACGTCAGCAGGCTGTATTGGCTATGAAGTGTTTGGGCGACAACAGACACACCGCGGAAGTTCTGTCCGAGTTCTTGCAGAAAGAAACGCAGTCGTGGCTGGGCACTGTAGATCTTGAGGCAGGCAAGGTAGTGAGTGATAACGGAAGGAATTTCATGGCTGCCATCTCCCTTTCCCAACTGAAACACATTCCTTGCCTGGCTCACACCTTAAACCTGGTGGGGCAGTGCTTCCTGAAAAGTTATCCGGGGTTATCCGACCTGCTCCTCAAAGTGCGTGGACTTTGCTCACATATCCGCCGTTCGCCCGTACACTCCAGCCGTATGCAGACCTATCAGCGTTCTTTGAACCTTCCCCAGCATCGCCTAATCATAGACGTTGCAACAAGGTGGAACTCAACACTGCACATGCTTCAGAGACTGTGTGAACAGAGGCGGGCTGTTATGTTTTTGTGGGAGGATACACATACACGGGCAGGCAGTAGGATGGCAGACATGGAGTTGTCAGGTGTGCAGTGGTCGAAGATTCAAGACATGTGTCAAGTCCTTCAGTGTTTTGAGGAATGCACACGGCTGGTTAGTGCAGACAACGCCATAATAAGCATGAGCATCCCCCTAATGCGTCTGCTGATGCAAAGTTTGACGCACATAAAGGATCAGGCGTCTGCAGCTGAGGAAGAGGAAAGCCTTGATGACAGTCAGCCATTGTCTGGCCAGGGCAGTGTACAGGACGAGGTAGCGGGCGAAGAGGAGGAGGAGGACGAGGAGGATGATGGGGATGATTATATTTTTAATGAGGAAGCTTTTCCTGGGCCACTGGAAATTGGTGGCGCGGCAAGGCCGGGTTCTGGTTTTTTGAGGGACACAAGTGACGTTGATTTGCCTGAAACTGCCCCTCAACCAAGCACAACCGCAGATTTGAGAACTGGAACTTTGGCCCACATGGCGGATTATGCCTTACGTATCCTCAAAAGGGACACACGCATAACTAAAATGATGAATGATGACGATTACTGGTTGGCCTGCCTCCTTGATCCTCGCTATAAAGGCAAATTGCAAAATATAATGCCACATGAGAACTTGGAACTAATATTAGCAACCAAACAATCAACTCTTGTTGACCGTTTGCTTCTGGCATTCCCTGCACACAGCGCCCGTGATCGTTCTCACACGAGCTGCAGGGGCCAGCAGACCAGAGGAGTTAGAGGGGCAGAAATCAGAAGTGGCGTTGGCCAGAGGGGTTTTCTGACCAGGTTGTGGAGTGATTTTGCTATGACCGCAGACAGGACAGGTACTGCAGCATGAATTCAAAGTGACAGGAGACAACATTTGTCCAGTATGGTTACAAACTATTTTTCATCCCTTATCGATGTTCTCCCTCAACCGTCATTCCCATTTGATTACTGGGCATCAAAATTAGACACCTGGCCAGAATTGGCAGAATATGCATTGCAGGAGCTTGCTTGCCCGGCAGCTAGTGTCCTATCAGAAAGAGTATTCAGTGCTGCAGGTTCAATACTAACAGAAAAAAGGACTCGTCTGGCTACCCAAAATGTAGATGATCTAACCTTCATTAAAATGAACCACAACTGGATTTCGAAATCTTTTGCCCCACCTTGCCCGGCTGACACCTAGCTTTCCTATGAAAAGGTCTTGCCTGTGGACTATTCTGAATGCCTTTTCCAATCTCGTAATTTTCTGCACCTGATTGTCCAGCATACGACATGTTTACACCTCACTAAATGGCCAAACTCCCCACACGGGGCCGTGGTATCGACACTTGGCGACAGCACCCGTGAGAGTGCAGTTTGTCTGAAGAGGTGGGTGAGCCCGCTTTTGGTCGACGGCACTGCCACTGGGTCCCTCCTAGTACAATAAAGTGTCTCTGGCGGTGGCGGTGCGCACCCAACGTCAGACACACCGTTGTAATATGAGGGGCCCTGGGCCTGTACCGCCGGCCACAAGACAGTTTCCCCCCACCCCAGCTCAAACAGTGCTCTACCACTTGCAAAATTATCTCACAGCTCCACCAATGTTTAGTCTATGCGCTGACATCCTTCAATGCCTGCCACTGACAATACCATTGTATTGACATTTTTGTTATGTTAGGCCTTCGATGCCTGTCTGTGGTCACTCCTTCCACTAGGCCTCCACTGACCACACCACTGCTGCCCGTGTACCCCTGTAACCAATTTAAAATTGCCTACAGCCATGTGTTATTATTTTAGGCCTTCGATGCCTGTCTGCGGTCACTCCTTCCACTAGGCCTCCACTGACCACACCACTGCTGCCCGTGTACCCCTGGAACCAATTTAAAATTGCCTACAGCCATGTGTTATTATTTTAGGCCTTCGATGCCTGTCTGCGGTCACTCCTTCCACTAGGCCTCCACTGACCACACCACTGCTGCCCGTGTACCCCTGTAACCAATTTAAAATTGCCTACAGCCATGTGTTATTATTTTAGGCCTTCGATGCCTGTCTGCGGTGACTCCTTCCACTAGGCCTCCACTGACCACACCACTGCTGCCCGTGTACCCCTGGAACCAATTTAAAATTGCCTACAGCCATGTGTTATTATTTTAGGCCTTCGATGCCTGTCTGCGGTGACTCCTTCCACTAGGCCTCCACTGACCACACCACTGCTGCCCGTGTACCCCTGTAACCAATTTAAAATTGCCTACAGCCATGTGTTATTATTTTAGGCCTTCGATGCCTGTCTGCGGTGACTCCTTCCACTAGGCCTCCACTGACCACACCACTGCTGCCCGTGTACCCCTGGAACCAATTTAAAATTGCCTACAGCCATGTGTTATTATTTTAGGCCTTCGATGCCTGTCTGCGGTGACTCCTTCCACTAGACCTCCACTGACCACACCACTGCTGCCCGTGTACCCCTGGAACCAATTTAAAATTGCCTACAGCCATGTGTTATTATTTTAGGCCTTCGATGCCTGTCTGCGGTCACTCCTTCCACTAGGCCTCCACTGACCACACCACTGCTGCCCGTGTACCCCTGGAACCAATTTAAAATTGCCTACAGCCATGTGTTATTATTTTAGGCCTTCGATGCCTGTCTGCGGTCACTCCTTCCACTAGGCCTCCACTGACCACACCACTGCTGCCCGTGTACCCCTGTAACCAATTTAAAATTGCCTACAGCCATGTGTTATTATTTTAGGCCTTCGATGCCTGTCTGCGGTCACTCCTTCCACTAGGCCTCCACTGACCACACCACTGCTGCCCGTGTACCCCTGGAACCAATTTAAAATTGCCTACAGCCATGTGTTATTATTTTAGGCCTTCGATGCCTGTCTGCGGTCACTCCTTCCACTAGGCCTCCACTGACCACACCACTGCTGCCCGTGTACCCCTGTAACTAATTTAAAATTGCCTACAGCCATGTGTTATTATTTTAGGCCTTCGATGCCTGTCTGCGGTCACTCCTTCCACTAGGCCTCCACTGACCACACCACTGCTGCCCGTGTACCCCTGGAACCAACATCAGAAAATATAAAAATAAGTATTTTGCTTATAAAAAAGAAAATACTGGAGAGATATCAAATGCAGACATTTTAACATTAAAAACAAACACATACAACAAAAATCTGGTACAGTACTAAAAATGGCCACCAGCTACAATAACTTTCTCCTGCAAGTAGTTAACTGAAAGGTTTTTTCAATTTAAAACACAGATATGGCATCCACCGAGTGTTGTCCTGTCGCGTCTTCTTTATATTATTGCCAAGAAGATGCAAAACAATGAAAATAATAAAATCATTATTTACCAAAAAAATAGAGTAAGTCAAAACCACATTGCAAATAAACATTCATTACAAATAAAGAAGCAGGGCGCGTCCGAGGGTGAGTATATACCTAATAAGAATATAATCACCCTCGGACGCGCCCTGCTTCTTTCCGACAGCCTTCCTTCCTAAGAATCAGCCCTTCCGTGGTGTAGAGAGAGGGTTTGTTACACTCCAAGGTGTTCCCCAGGTTGCCTTTCCTGAGCTTCGATCTTCCGGCTCTCGTTTAGTAGTTGTTGGAAACTACGCTGCATTGGGCCTTCAAATTGGGTATGGGGTGTAGAGAGATGGTGTGTTCCACTCCAAGGTGTTCCCCAGGTTGCCTTTCCTGAGCTTCGATCTTCCGGCTCTCGTTTAGTAGTTGTTGGAAACTACGCTGCATTAGGCCCACAAATTGGGTATGGGGTGTAGAGAGATGGTGTGTTCCACTGTAGAGAGATGGTGTGTTCCACTCCAAGGTGTTCCCCAGGTTTCCTCTCCATTGCTTCGATCTTCCGGCTCTCGTTTAGTAGTTGTTGGAAACTACGCTGCATTAGGCCTACAAATTGTGTATGGGGTGTAGAGAGATGGTGTGTTCCACTCCAAGGTGTTCCCCAGGTTTCCTCTCCATTGCTTCGATCTTCCGGCTCTCGTTTAGTAGTTGTTGGAAACTACGCTGCATTGGGCCTACAAATTGGGTATGGGGTGTAGAGAGATGGTGTGTTCCACTCCAAGGTGTTCTCCAGGTTGCCTTTCCTGAGCTTCGATCTTCCGGCTCTCGTTTAGTAGTTGTTGGAAACTACGCTGCATTAGGCCTACAAATTGGGTATGGGGTGTAGAGAGATGCTGTGTTACACTCCAAGGTGTTCCCCAGGTTTCCTCTCCATTGCTTCGATCTTCCGGCTCTCGTTTAGTAGTTGTTGGAAACTACGCTGCATTGGGCCTACAAATTGGGTATGGGGTGTAGAGAGATGGTGTGTTCCACTCCAAGGTGTTCTCCAGGTTGCCTTTCCTGAGCTTCGATCTGCCGGCTCTCGTTTAGTAGTTGTTGGAAACTACTCTGCATTAGGCCTACAAATTGGGTATGGGGTGTAGAGAGATGGTGTGTTCCACTGTAGAGAGATGGTGTGTTCCACTCCAAGGTGTTCCCCAGGTTTCCTCGCCAATGCTTCGATCATCATGCTCTCGTTTAGTAGTTGTTGGAAACTACGCTGCATTAGGCCTACAAATTGGGTATGGGGTGTAGAGAGATGGTGTGTTCCACTCCAAGGTGTTCTCCAGGTTGCCTTTCCTGAACTTCTATCTTCAGGCTCTCATTAAATTGTGGTTAAACGGAACAACTGCATTTGGCGTACTAGTTGGTTTGGGGCCTACTATCGGTGTCTGCCGCTCCTTGCTGTTCTCCTGGTTTCCTGTCCTGAAATTCCGTTTTCAGGCGCTCGTTAAGTAGTTGTTAATGTTAGACTGCATTTGGCCTACTAGTTGGGTTGGGGCCTACTATCGGTGTCTGCCACTCCTTGCTGTTCTCCTCCACTGAACAAAGCTGTGCCACCTGTTTACTACTGTTGCCAATTTTGAACTGCATTTCGACTACTTACTGATTTGGGCCTACTCTCTGTGTCAGCCTCTCATTCCAGTTGTCCTCCACTGCAATGCCCCCTGATTAGTCCTGTGTTACCAATTTTGAACTGCATTTAGCCCACTTTATTCTTTGGGCCTATATCTGTGTTTCCTCCTCATCCTGCCCATTGCCCAGCCAGTGATAGATGAGTCTGCTGGTACATTGACCCATAACGCAACATTTCCCGTGCACGCTACACTGCAAGATTGTGACCCTGCTGAAAGTCAGGTCCCCCTTCCCGCATACCATACCACCTTACACGGGGACAAACAGGAAGGTGCAGATGAAAGTGCAGGTTCCTTCATCAGGTGGGGGGAGGAATACTAGTTGGCGACGTCACTGGCACAGGGCCTCTCATGGTACGCAAAAGTGTTGCTGCCGGTGGGAGGTGCCCCCGCCGTGCAAACACACCGCTGTACTTTAAGGGGCCCTGTGCCAGTGCCAATGCCAACGAGTGGCCCCCCCCTGCTTGCTCAGGTTCACAGCACTTGCAAAGTTGAAATACTTACCTCTCCCTGCTCCACTGCCGTGACGTGGTCCAGATTTCCTGGGCCCACTAATTACTTGAACCAGCCCTACCCACCACAACTTTAGCCAAATGACCCCCAATTTCAAATGCCTTCCAATTATTATAAGGTAAATTACGCTTGACAAGCTTCATTAAGGAGAATGGATGGTTTTGACATTAAAATGGGCACTCTAGGTGTTTTCCTGGCCCCCACTCACTGCCGACTATGCTGCCCCATTGACTTGCATTGGGTTTCGTGTTTCGGTCGATCCCGACTTTACGTCATAATCGGGCGATTTCACTCGACCCGACTTTTGAGATAGTCGGGTTTCGCGAAACCCGGCTCGACTCTAAAAAGGTCAAGGTCGCTCAACTCTAATCCAGTGTGCCGTGATGGACACAGAACGCCCCTGGCCATGCCTACTGGTCCATGCATCTGTTGTCACATGCACCTTTCAACTCACAGATTGCCTGAGTTCATGGACAATGTGGTCTTTTACATGCTGGTGGAGGGCTGGGATGGCTTTTCTCGAAAAGTGTGGACTGGGTAGCTCGTAGCGTGGTACCGCGTAGTCCATCAGGGCTTTGAAAGCTTCACTTTCAACTAACCTGTAGGGCACCATCGCTAACGAGATTAGTCTAGCAATGTGGGCGTTCAAACCCTGTGTACGCGGATGAGAGGATGAGTACTTCCTTTTCCTAACGAGAGCCTCTTGTAGGGTGAGCTGGACTGGAGAGCTGCATATGGTGGAACTAGCGGGGGTGCCGGTGGACATGGCAGACAGAGAGGGTTGGTGATGGTATTCTTGCTTTTGGCCTACATACAGTGTTTCCTACCAAGAACCTGGTGATTCCCTGACTGCTTTGGCCTTGCGACAAAACCTCCACATTTGCTGCAGGTGGTGTGGTAAACGGTGGGCTTACAGTGAGGGAAGGGATGTAGCGTTGCTGACTAGCTTCATTGTGAGAGGGTGCAACAACGTTAAGGGACGTTTGGTAGTTAGTCCAGGCTTGCAAGTGCATGGTGGTTAAATGTCTACGCATGCAACTTGTATTTAGATTTTTAACATTCTGACCTCTGCTGAAGGTCCTTGAGCATTTCTTACATATGACTTTGCACTGATCATTTGGATCTTGGTTAAAAAATTGCCAGACTGCACTCTTCCTACTATCGGATACCTTTTCAGGCATTGCACACTGAGTTACTTTAACCGGATGGCCACGCTTTTCTACAACTGGTTTTGGTTTTGCCACATGTTTTTGGCCAGATTCGGGCCTGCCAGATGGAACCTGTTGCGATGTTGATGCCTGCTGCGGCTCCCCTTCCTCCGCTTCAGAGCTACTGCCGGCTGCACCCTGTTCCCCCAATGGCTGCCAATCGGGGTCAACAACTGGGTCATCTATGACCTCCTCTTCTATGTCCTGTGCACCTTCCTCTGTGTCACTGTGTAAGCCGGTGCTATAGCGTTCGTGATGGGGCTCCATAGTCTCAGGGTCAGATTCTGGCTCAGTACACTGCGAGGGCAATGTTGTGATCTGAGTCAAAGGAACAGCATAATAATCTGGCTGTGGCAGTGCATCTGTGCACTCCATGTCCGATTCATCTTGTAATGGGCATGGCCTGTTAACAATTTCCCTTTCTATCACAGGCACGGTATGTGTAAAGAGCTCCATGGAGTAACCCTTGTGTCGCCTGACACATCCTTCTCTGTTGTTCTGGGTGAAGAACATAAGGAAGCGACTTGTCCCTGCCCGGGAACATCCACTGACGACGTGCTGCTTTTACATTTTTCACTTTCCGAAGAGGAGGCAAAAGAGCTAGAGGCAGAGTCACCAAGGAAAGCCAAAACTTGTTCCTGCTGCTCCAGCTTTAAAAGCGGTTTTCCTACTCCCAGAAAAGGGAGCGTTCGAGGCCTTGTGTAGCCAGACGATGATGGTGGCTGAACAACTCGAGACTTAGGTGCTATATTGCTTTTCCCACGACCACCTGATGCTCCACCACCACTACCAGCTGGCAATGACCGCCCTAGGCCACGACCTCTTCCACCAGACTTCCTCATTCTTGGAAATATGTAACCAAACTAACAAACGGTATTTGGTACTGTAAAACCAGTTACAAGGTGGACGCAAACTTGTTGTGAATTTAAATCTCCCTTTATAGGTGTGTGACACTGCTGGGAAAATCAGGCCCACTGTATTACAGTACATAGCTTCAGTGGCAGACAGTGGCTGACAGATATGCCACTAACAGGACTGACGCAGATGCACACACTGGAAATAAAAATCTCCCCTTCTTTTTTTATGGGAGACTAGTGAATAAATCTGGCCCACTGTTTTACAGTATAGTTTCTGTGGCAGAGAATGACTGACAGATACAACAGACTAGACTGGCACAGATGCACTGATTGGCAATATAAATCTCCCTTTTTAGGGTGCAGAAAAATACAGGCCCACTGTTTCACACTACACAGTTTGAGGGGCAGAAAGTGGCTTGAAGATATATATATATATATATATATATATATATATATATATATATATATATATATAAAAAGGGACTGTACTACAATTAGTATAGTCCCTACAATAATCTCAGAAAAGTATGGCAGGCAGCAATAAAAAGGACTGCTGCACACAAAAGTGTGGACAAACAAACAAGATAGCTGTGCAGAAAGGAAGGAGCAACAGGATCTGTGCTTTGAAAAAAGCAGTTGGTTTGCACAGCGGCGTACAAACAGCAATGCAGCTATCAGGGAGTCTTATAAGGCAGCCCAATAAGCTACAGAGCTGATGCACAGAAATCTAGCCTCCACTGTCTCTGCAAGGAAAAGGTGGTGTTGGACAGTGAAAATCGCTACAGCACAAGCGGTTTGAGGGTTTATATTCCCTGCCTAACGCTATCCCTGCTTCTGACGAAGCTGCAGCAACCTCTCCCTATGCTCAGATCAGCAGCAGTAAGATGGCGGTCGACGTGCACGCCCCTTTATAAAACCTGTGACGCCGCAGAAAGCAAGCCAATCACTGCCATGCCTTTCTCTAAGATGGTGGGGATCGAGAACTATGTCATCATGCTGCCCACACTCTTTGCGTCCTCCTTCATTGGCTGAGAAATGGCGCTGAACGCGTCATATGAAATGCGACTTTGGCGCGAAGGTCGCCGACCGCGTGGCCGACCCCACACAGGGATCGGGTCAGGTTTCATGAAACCCGACTTTGCCAAAAGTCGGCGACTTATGAAAATGACCGCTCCGTTTCGCTCAACCGTAACCACCATCAGTACCAGCTGGCAACGACCGCCCACGGCCTCTTCCACCAGACTTCCTCATTTTTTGGGAAAATCTAACCAAAATAACAACCGTTATATGGTACTGTAAAACAAGGTAGAACGTGTATAGAAACTTGTTGGCAATTTAAATCTCCCTTTTTTTTTGGGGGGGGGGGGGGGAGACTGCAGCAAAAAAACAGGCCCTGTGTATTACACTACACAATGTAAGTGGCAGAACGTGGCTGGCAGATATATCAAAAAATACAAGGGCTGTAGTACTATTTCAATCTCCCTACAATAATCAATGGACAAGTATGGCAGCAATAAAAAGGACTGCTGCACACAAAAGTGTGGACAAAGAAACAAGAGAACTGTGCAGAAAGGAGCAACAGGATTTTTGCTTTTAAAAAAGCGGTTGATTTGCACAGCGGCGTACAAACAGCAATGCAGCTATCAGGGAGCCTTATAGGGCAACCTAATAAGTTACAGAGCTGATGCACAAAAAAAACTCCTGTCCCTGCCAAGAAAAGGTGGTGTTGGACAGTGGAAATCGCAACAGCACAAGCAGTTTCCGGGTTAATCTTCCCTCCCTAACTATATCCCTTCTTCTGATGAAGCTGCAGCAACCTCTCCCTATGCCAAGATCGGCAGAAGTAAGATGGCGGTCGGCGTGCGTGCCCCTTTATAGCCCCTGTGACGCCGCAGAAAGCAAGTCAATCACTGTAATGCCCTTCTCTAAGATGGTGGGGACCGAGACCTATGTCATCACGCTGCCCACACTCTGCGTCCTCCTTCATTGGATGAGAAATGGCGCTGAAAGCGTCCTACGAAACGCGACTTTGGTGCGAAGATTGCCGACATCATGGCCGATCCCACACTAGGGTCGGGTTTAGCGAAACCCGACTTTGCCGAAAGTCATCAACTTCTGAAAATTTCCTATCCGTTTCGCTCATCCCTAGTTACAACGGGATCTGCCAACTTAAGCTTCAACTGACGAATCTCTGACTTAAAGTCAGACTGTTCCTTTAGGGACAGTGCATGTGTCTATTCAAATTCTCCCAGTCTGACTTCATGGTTGTCCAACCAAGAAGTGAACAACTCGAGTCTCCTGAAATATTTTCGTCTGGTTGTCCATATCAAGACGCAATCTGGTGCTAAGTTTCTCAACCAGAGTATCCATACACGCCTCAAGCGACATTGCATCATGAAAGGTACAAGAAGACCGGGAAGACACAGATGGTATCTCGGTCCTCGGTTTGGACTTTTTTGGACTAGGATTGGGAGAATTATTAGTAGTCCTCTTCCGAAGAATTAGTAATGGAGCATCGCATTCCCCCCCCCCCCTACTCGAGGGACGCTTCCTCTTTGAAGAGGAAGAGAGGTCCATGGTCTCAGTAGAAATGAGTGAAGAGGGAAGTTCGACACTGAGCTCTGCTAAGCAAGCTTTAGGCATGGACACGTAATGAGAAAGGGCCTCGATAGAGGACTATGAGAGCTCTCTCTCAATAGGAGAATGAAACTTAACTGGACTCAGCAAATTAAGAGTCCCTTGAAGAACCACGATTAGCCCGTGGGTCCTTATTTTGTTTTTGAGCTCTAGAAGAACCAGATGATTTCACCATAGGCAATTTAGAGGTGAGATGACTCATGGTGTCCAGCAGTATTATAAAAAAGTGATTGAAGGTAAGACAAGGTCCCACCACAATGTGGTATTGTATAGGTTATGACATAGAAACTTGTTATATATTTTACCAGCCTCTTACTTTAAAATGTTATCTCCCAATAAGATACAGGTAAAAGTGACCTCATATGTAAATAGGTAGATATATAGATATGCAATATAAATTTGTTATAAGATTTATATAATTATTTATTATTATTATTATATTAATCAGAATCAACTCCCACTTTTTTAAAAGGAAATGGACAAAAAAGACCTTTTCAGGCAATAACCCCCCCCCCCTTCCCCACCCTCAATGAAACCAAGCAAGCAATAAGTCAATATTATGCAAAGACAGAGCAGCTGTAATCTTCTGCAGCCTCCAGAAGATGGCAGCAGTCAGCGGTGACATCACCGCCAGAGGAGGAGAAGCCGGGGAACAGATGGAAACAACGGTCCGTGACAGGATCTTCCTGGGCAATGTGCCCAATGAAAACACAAGCAAAATAGATCCGCGACCCCACGGTTCACAAGGGGCAACCCGAAGGAAGTTTTTTTAAGTGGATCCAAAGCAATTTGAAGGCTTACAAGAATATCGCAGGCAGCAATTGTTAGGGCTAGCGGAACGCACCAAATAATTAGAGAAAAGGAATAAAGTGCGTTCGCAGCCCGGGGTCCACCGTGCAGAGATGGTACCAGCTGCTAAGCATTGACGGACTATATGGTGGTACAATGAGGATACACATGGGTTAGCTTCACCCTGTGTGAAAGAAGCGAACCATGTTGCGTCACAGGGCCGCAGTACCGCACGTAACAAAACTAATAATTAAATAGCACGAGAGTGCGAGCTGTGCCGTACTGGCGGACGCCACTAACCACCCAAACTTGGGCTAAAGAAGCGCTCTAATGGCGCGTGGTGCCATACTGGCGGTCACAGCAGTAGATGCTGTTTTGTGTGTTAACGCTGTGAGTTCAGCCGGGCGCTAGATAGCAGCCATACACCTTACGCGAACAGTCATACACAAGGGATGGGTTCTTTAAGGAACGACTTGCACTCATCAACACACACACGATTACAATTGTATACTAGCGCATGGCCGTGCGGCCATGCAAACCTTTTATCGCTGCAGCATGTACAGGACCTTCCCAGAAGGACCAATGGGAGGCTGCCACAGAAGTTGAGCACCTTCAGGACCTTCCTGGAGGACTAATGGGATCTGCTGCATTATCTGAGCATGTGACTCTCGATCTCCAATGGGAGCTCTTGCCCTGGGCATGCTCAGAAGGGGAAAAGCAGGACTTAGTCCCAAAAGCGTCTGCTCACCGCTGCCCAGCACTGGCTTCAATGACAGAAGCAGGAAAAGCAGCAGTAACCCTTTGCATAGAGTGAGACTGAGCAAGACGCTGGGACCGACGTCTCCGCTGAGCAGGCTCCACAGCGGCTGATGCAGAATGAGAGACCGCAGCAGACATGGTTCGAGATTTCCCCTGTGCAGTGGCGGGAACTCGACTCCTAACAGCGATGACGTCACTGAAGCGGAGGAAGATGGCGCCTGGAGCGGTCCGTGGTAGAAGCTTCACCCACGGAGTGCCAGGTGCAAATAAAGTTAAAAGGGGGTGAAACCCCCCGGTAGGGTAGGGGCACACCCAAGGAAGGTGATCCGTTGTAGTTTGTGACACCGCCCGATTAACGGTGACGTCACTAAGATGGAGGAAGATGGCGCCTGAAGCTGTCCCTGACAGAATCTTCACCCCGTGTGCCAGGTCCAAACGTAGTCAAAAGGGGGCGAAATAACCCCGTTGCTTAGGGGCACACCTAAGGAAGATCGAGGGAGGTATTTCTTGGTAGTCTGTCACACCACCCGATTAGCGGTGATGTCACTGAAAGAAAACAATGCTAGACCACCAGTACTAATGACAGGCCATGACAGGGCCCTCAAAGATGATGTGCCTGTTACAAATTAAGTCAAAAAAGGGTAACCCTCCCCCCTCCAGATGGCCAGGGGCAGCACCAAAAAACACCTCTAGTGGTTTTATTAATAGAAATTAACACAATGTCTTCAGTAGAGCAATAGATAACCATAGCAACCTCACAGACACCAGGTAAAACAAGTAAACCGGAAAAAAACCACTAAAAGCAAGAATTGTTTTAAAAACGTCATAAATGCACACACATGTATATAAAAAATAAAAAAAAAACAATGTTTAAAAAGAAACTGTAGTCCTGTAGTTTATTTTACCTCAGATAATTAGTCACTCACAGGGACAAGCCGTTTGATGATGCCATTTTAAGTCTGTCATCTTCAAAACCGAATAAACAATCCTAGGATTATCCGATTAAGGCAAAAAATGTCTCAAAATGTGCACAATAAATTTCTGAATAAAAGTAAATATGAATGGAAGTAAAAATTTTCAAAAAGATCGCGCTATATGTTGCTCTAGAGCAGTGTTCCCCAAGTCCGGTCCTCAAGAGCCACCAACAGGTCACGTTTTCAGGCTTTCCTTAGTATTGCACAGGTGATGGAATTATTGCCTGTGCATGTGATGCAATTATCACCTGTGCAATACTAAGGAAATACTGAAAACATAACCTGTTGGTGGCTCTTGAGGACCGGACTTGGGGAACACTGCATTAGAGGGTTACCTCAGGAGCTCGCACGTTTTGCGCCTAAGCCAGGCCCCCCCTTTACTGCAGTTTTTTAACCCCTTAGTGACAGAGCCAATTTGGTACTTAATGACCATGCCAACTTTTACAATTCTGACCACTGTCACATTATGAGGTTATAGCTTTGAACGCTTCAATGTATCTCACTGATTCTGAGATCATTTTTTTCATGATCTATTGTACTTTGTTTGTCATAACACTTATTCGATAATACTTGCATTTATTTATGAAAAAAATTGAAAATTGCTAAATTTTCAAAGTTATTGCCAAATTTCCAACTTTTAGTTTTTGTACCCTTAAATCAGAGAGTGGTGTCACACAAAATAGTTAATAAATATAATTTCCAAATGTCAAGTTTACATCAGCCTAATTTTGGAAGCACAATTTTCTTTTTGTTAGAATGTTATAAGTAATGATGGGCGAGCACTAAAATGCTCGGGTGCTCATTGCTCGGGTCAAGCAAACTGGACTGCTCGGGTGCTCGACCCGAAAAACGAGCCCAATGTAAGTGTATGGGCAACTCGAGCATTTTGCCGACACTCCCCGTCAGTCTGCAGAGGGACTAGAAATTGGGGAAATCGATGGGAACATTGCTCAAATGACATGGAAACATCATGAGGAAGACACCTGGAAGCATTTTTGACTCTCAGACCAATGATGTGAACAATGTTGTCAGAGTCTTACGCCACTTTTACAGACTCCTAATAGAACATACAAAAAACAAAACCAAAATGGATTTTCGTGGGAAATATGTTAAGAAAGATCCTTTCCAGGGTAATGACTTGTAAAAAATGTAAAATAAATAATCAAAAACAAAAATGCTCCTCCACACCTTAGGCTATGTTCACACGTAGCATTTTTTTATGCGTTTTTGAACTATAGCATTGCTTTCAACCAAGACAAATGCATTCACTGAGAAATGTCATTTTGACATTTTACAACCTTATCTGGCCATGTGGTGTGTGACACATCATCAGTCACATCATGTTTTATTTATAAAGGAGGGACACTGAAACACACAAAGCCTATTTTTATAGGGCCATCAGGCGGCTTTTACTATTCTTTAAGGGCTAGCAGTCAGCCCTCACTATTCTTAGAGATCCATCAGCCGGCAATGCTTTGTTGTTCCCATTATTAAACAGTGGGTCTCCTATACTGTTATTGCGTATGCAGTGAGTGGCAGGGCTGCCCAAAATTTGGACGCACCCCAATACCCCTTTGAAAAGACATACAGGAGGGCTTCCTGAAAACACTATTTCCATTATTAGGAAGTGGGTCTCCCATCATGTTTTCCTATGCAGTGAATGCAAGGGCTGCCAAAAATTTGGAGGCACTCCAATGCCCCTCTGAAGAGAAGTAGAGGAGGGCCTCATGGAAAAAATGTCCCCATTATTAGGAAGTGGGTCTCCCATACTGTTAACCTATGCAGTGAAGCAACGGCTGCCAAAAATTTGGAGGCATTCTAATGCCCCTTGGAAGAGATGTGGAGAAGGGCCTCATACAAAAAATGTTCCAATTGAAAGGAGCGGCTATCCTATGCTTGTAATGCCCATGCACTAACTGGGGGGTATACATGAACATGCTGTCTAACAAATTGTTTTTACTAGCATCATAAACACCCATTAAAAAAAATTATTGCATCATAGACTACAGTCACTCTGGTGATAAGGTGGTGGAGGGCAACAGTAAGTAGCCCAAATCAGGAAGCATATACTCACGTGTGGGTGTGAAGAGGTGCATGGGGACAGACCTCCCAAAAAAAGACACTGGTATTGAGTTTGTTACATTGCTATCATTTGGTGGTCTTGAGAAGCCTGTCCCAATAAAGCCCTTGTTCATTTTTATAAGAGTCAGCCTGTCAGCATATTTAGTTGACAGGCGGATGTGCTTATCAGTCACGTGTACAGTTTGGGTACCCATTAATTATAAGGCACAGAGGAATCACAAAGGATGTTGGTGTTATGCCCACAGGGTGTGATGATGTATAGTGAACTCACTAGACCACTGATGGTGCAGTGGTAGCTGTATCCCTGATACTCAAAAGACAGGAGAAAGAGCTTCAAAAAAGCAAAAATATTTAATAAAGGAAGCTTGACAAAAAGGGAATGGTGCCTGAGGGGAAAATCCTCTTGGCCACGACACTGTGGAGAACCAGGCAAGATATGCCCCTATATAGGGATTCACCTGGCTACACCAGGTGGCCTAAATGTCACCTTATAATGAGTGTCATCGAAAATTTTGATAATGCGAGGGTCACGGGAAAGGCAGTGCAGCATAAAGTCAGCCATGCGTGCCAGACTGCTACAGGCAGGACTTCAGTGTCCTCACCAACAGGACGACTGACCATGCTGTTCTCCTCTTCCTCCCTGTTCTCAGGCCATCCATGCTAAACAAACGGTATGACAGTTGTGCTTGTAGTACTGTCTATAGCACATGGAAGTAGCTCCTGTTCTTACTCCTCCTCTTACTCATTGTCTACCAATCCACTTTGAGATGACATGAGGCTGGGCTGTGTGTAATCACCCTGTATAGTTCCATGTTCTCATGCTCCGTCTGCAATGTATCCTCTTTCATTGTGAGCAGAGAGCTTTTCAGAATGAAGAGAAGTGGGATGATGATGCTAATTATGGCACCACTCACAATCTTGGTAGAGTCCTCAAAGTTTTGAAGGACGGTACATATGTCAGACATCCATGTCCACTCCTGAGATCTTATCTGTGGAGTATGAACTGAATATTGACGGCCTTGATGATGTTGGTGGTCAACAACTGCCCTATTCTGCTCACAAATCCAACATATGCAGTGTAGAGAAACAAAGCGTGGGGACATCCCACACCAGTCGTTGAGCCGGAAGCTGCAAACGCTGCTGAAGCATAGCAAGGGCGGCTGAGGCTGAAGCTGTAGCTGATTTTCTAAAATGGGCACACAGGCAGCGTATTTTCACAAGCAAATCTGGCAGCTCCGAGTAGCTTTTGAGAAACCATTGAATGACGAGGTTAAGCACATGGGCATGGTACGCGTGTGAGCTCGCCTCAGAGCCACCACCAGGATCCAGCCATTGTCACACACGACCATACCTGGCTGTAGGTTCAGTGGTGTCAGCCACAAATCTGACTGCTCTTTCAGAGCTGTCCATAACTCTTGAACATTGTGCAGTTTGTCATCTAAGCATATTAGCTTCAGCACAGCCTGTTGCTGCATGGCTGAAGCAGTGCTGCAGTGCTTCCAGCTTGTGACTAATGTGCGCATTTCAGAGATGGAGGCTGTAGAGAAGGAGGTGCAGGAGCAGTAGACTGTGGGGCATCCCTAATTGATGTAGGGCCCACAATCCTTTGGGTCTGGAGGATGTGTTATATCCCATGATCGGACTGGGTCCCGGCTTCCACTATGTTAACTCAGTGTGCCATCAGTGAGATGTATCATCTCTGCCCACAAGCACTTGTCCACGTGTTTGGGGTTAGGCAGACTTTCCCATTAACAGCATTGTTGAGGACATGGGAAGTGTTGTGGGAGACGTGCTTGTGCAATGCCAGTACGGCACACTGGGAGAAATAGTGGTAGCTGGGGACCGAGTACCTTGGGATGGCCTCCTCCATCAGGTTACAGAAAGCTTCCGTCTCCAAGACAGTAAAAAGCAACATTTTGAGTGCAAGCAGACAAGAAATGTTTGAATTTAGTACTGTGGCCTGTGTGGCGTTGGCTGCATATTTTCACTTGTGTTCCACTGACTGAGGTATGGACAACTGAAGGCTGTGCTGGGACAAGGACGTGGACATGCTTGATGATGTTGCTAGTTGAGTGCCGGAAACGTCAGGTGCAGGGCAGGAGGCATCTTCGCTTGCACCGTGGACAGTGGTTGGCTTCCATGCACAACAGTGGAAGAAGCAGTAGTGTCACCTGCAGACACTGTTCCTGGACCCTGGGGTTCCACCCACAAAGTTCGACGCTTTGCTGCCATGTGCCTGATCATGCTCGTGGTGGTCAGGCTGGTAGTTTTGCTACCCCTGCTGATGCGGGCAAGGCAGGTGGTGCAAATAGCCTGTTTGGGATTATGAGCAGAGTCTTTAAAAAATAACCAGACTCGGAAAGATCTAATAGTTGGACTGGCAACTTCCATCATGTTGGTGTTACCGGGAACGATTGCCCGCCTTCTGTCAGCGGCCACCATACTGCTTCTTCCTGCCTGTTGGGTGCTAACGCCTCCTTCCCCATGTGTACTGTTGTCCACGCTTTGCATGTCCTCCTGCCAGGTTGGGTCAGTTACTATATCATCCACCACCTCGTCTTCCATATCCACACCCTTGTCCTCCTCCTGACTTTCTGGCAATTGTCTCATCATTGTCCACCTCTTGTGACACTTTCCCACTCTCACCAAAGTGAACAGCTCTTCGTTGTGTCCAAGTGTGGGATCAGTTGTCTCTGGGCACTAGGAATGGTGGGAGGAAGAAGGATCAGGGTGAGTAATATGCAGTCCAGACTCACGGCTACTGAGACTTGACTGTGTGGAAGATGTGGTGGCGGCAAAATGACTGGAAGCATTATCCTCTATCCAACCAACAGCCTTTTTGACACTACTCTGGGTTCACGAGTGGTGTGCTGCGGTCCCCTAGTAATCAGGACAGGAAGGTCGTGCGAGATGATGTGGATGTTTGTTGTGGCCCAATTTCAGGTTGCCCACGGTCTCTGCCTCTGCATGCACCATCAGCATTATGTCCACTTCCCCATCCCTTGCCACACTTCTTGCCCATTTTAAATAGACTACAATATTTTCCACATTCACTACAAATGGCTGAATTTGGAGCAAACTTGTATGTGATCAGTGTGCGTAAAAAACAGTTTAAAATATCTGGACTGTAGGTAACAGTTCTTTTTTTTTATCAAACTGTTGTTAATAACTAGGGTAAGGCACAGCAAAAACAGTTCAATGGAGCCCTCAAATGCCACAATTTGTAGCCCACAGATAGATCAGGCGTCTGACAGACATAGCACCCTGTTCAATAAGTGGCGTGTATTTTTGTTTTTTTACAGAAACATACTGTATAGAACTAGGCTAACACACTCCCAAAAAAGGTGAATGTAGGCCTCAAATAACCAAATTTGTAGCTCACATATAGATCAGGTGTCTGATAGATGCCACACTGTTCAATATGTGGCCTGTATTTTTTTTTTTTTACAGAAAAATACTGTATACAACTAGTGTAACACACCACCAAAAAAGGTGACTGTAGCCCTGAAATGCCCAAATTTGTAGCCCACAGATAGATAGATAGATAGATAGATAGATAGATAGATAGATAGATAGATAGATAGATAGATAGATAGATAGATAGATAGATAGATAGATAGATAGATCAGGCGTCTGACAGAGATACCACACTGTTCAATATGTGGCCTGTATTTTTTGTTCTTTTGCAGAAAAATACTGCATAGGATTATGGTAAGAAACAGCAAAAACAGCTCAAATGCCACAATTTTTAGCCCAGAGATAGAAGAGGCATTTGACGGAGATACCACAATGTTCACCAAAATTGTGTCAATAAGTTGGCTATGACACAACAACAAACATTCTATGGAGGCCTGAAACAGTATAATTTTTAGCACAATGATATGCGATCTGTGTGGTGGACAAAACACAGTGGTAAATATCTGAACTATAGCTAAATAATTTTTTGGCAGCAAAATGGTGTCAAAAAATTGTATAAAACACTACAAAAAATTCTACAGTACCACAAAAAATGCAAGAATTTTCTGCGCACTCAGATGTGATGGCTGGGATGGCAAACCCAATAGCTGGATTTTCACGCTGCACTATAAAAAGGATTTGGCTGTAGTCTGCAGTGTCAATAAGCAAATGGAGAAAAAAGGGGGCTCTGGATTGATTTGGAATAAAATAATCATGATTAAGCCCTTAATGATTAACGGAGCCAAATTTTTTAAATCTGACCAGTGTCACTTTATGTGGTATTAACTCTGGAATGCTTCAACAAATCCCAGTGATTTTGAGTTTGTTTTTTCGTGACACATTATACTTTATGATAATGGTAAATTTAGGTCAATATGTTTTGTGTATTATTTATAAAAAAATACCAGAAATTTGAGAAAAATGTTAAAAAATTAGCAATTTTTACACTTAGAATAATTATTTCTTTAATCCAGATAGTCATACCACAGTAAAAACATTAATAAATAACATTTCCCTCATGTCTGCTTTACATCAGCACCATTTTGTAAAATTTTCTTTTTATTTTGTTAGCATGTTAGGAGTTTTAAAAATGTAGCAGTAGTTTTCATTTTTTTCAAGGAAATTTACAAAATTTACTTTTTTTAGGGACCTATCCATGTTTGAAGTGACTTGTGGAGTCCCATATATTGGGAAACCCCCAAAAGTTATACCATTTTAAAAACCACACCACCTGACATATTGAAAATTGCAGTCAGGTAGTTTATTAACCCTTCAGATGCTTTTCAGGAATTAATGCAAAGTGGTATGATAGGAATGAAAATATGTATTTTTACCACCTAAATGACGTTAACTAGGGTTGAGCGAAACGGGTCGAAATTGTTCAAAAGTCGCCGACTTTTGGCAAGGTCGGGTTTCATGAAACCCGACCCGACCCCAGTGGGGGGTCGGCCATGAAGTCGGCGATCTTTTGAATCTGGAATCGGAATTCCGATCCCGATTCCCGATATGTTTAAGATATCGGGAATTGGTATCGGAATTCAGATTAAAGTGTAAAATATAGAATTAAAATAAAAAATATTGCAATACTTACCCTCTGACGCGCCCTGGTACTAACCGGCAGCCTTCCTCCTTCGAATCCGCGCTTCTAGGACCTTGCCGTGACGTCGCGGCTTGTGATTGGCCGCGCGGCCGCCCATGTGACCGCTCGCGCGGCCAATCACAAGCCGCGACGTCACCGAAGGTCCTGGAAGGGCTGATTCTTAGGAAGGAAGGCTGTCGGAAGGAAGCAGGGCGCTTCCGAGGGTGAGTATATACCTAATAGGAATATACTCACCCTCGGAAGCGCCCTGCTTCCTTCCGACAGCCTTCCTTCCTAAGAATCAGCCCTTCCAGGACCTTCGGTGACGTCGCGGGTGACGTCGCGGCTTGTGATTGGCCGCGCGAGCGGTCACATGGGCGGCCGCGCGGCCAATCACAAGCCGCGACGTCACCGAAGGTCCTGGAAGGCTGATTCTAAGGAAGGAAGGTTCCCGGTTAGTACCAGGGAGCGTCAGAGGGTAAGTATAAGGATATTTTTTATTTTAATTCTATATTTTACACTTAAATATGGATCCCAGGGCCTGAAGGAGAGTTTCCGCTCCTTCAGACCCTGGGAACCATGGAAACCCAATGCACTGCATTGGGTTTCGAGTTTCGGCCGACCCCGACCCCGACTTTTTTATAGGATCGGCCGATTTCACTCGACCCGACTTTTCCAAAAGTCGGGTTTCGTGAAACCCGACCCGATCCTATAAAAGTGAAGGTCGCTCAACCCTAACGTTAACTTCTGAACAGATTAATACAGCTGTCAGACTGTAAGGCCACCATTTGGTTGTGAATTGCCATGGCAAACATCAGGACCACAAAATCATGATCTGAGGGCACCAATTTGGATAAAGAGGAAGCCCCCACACTCTGTTAACCATTTATAATGATGTAGTCACTATTGACAGCAGCATCTAAGGGGTTAAACAGATTTGGACAGTGCAATCACTGATTGTGGCTGATGCAGCAAGTTGTCAGCTATAGTGAACAGCCGACAGCTGCTGGATTGTCACCTGTGTGGGGAGGCTATTCTCTTATATCTCAGGTCAGTGAAAAGACATATTGGCGGTCATTAAGGGGAAGATGCCAAAATAATTCTTCTTAGCCACTGATACCTGGGGCTAGGTATATATGTAATGGGCAGCAGACAGTAAAGGAATGGACCCTCTTGATGTATTTAATATTATCTGTATCTAATATATAAAGCTGAATGTGTGTGTGTATGTCTGGGATTGGCATCTGCACCGTCGCTGCTACAGCCACAAAATTTTGCACAGTCACAAGTCTGGACCCGGAGAGCGTCATAGGCTATGTTGTGAGGTGAAATTTTAACCCCACGTGTTCCAATTCACCAAACCATTTTGCCCCTATCTACATAATGGGGGGAAAAGTGAAAGGAAAAGTGTTGGAGGCAAATTGACAGCTGCCAGAAGTGAACAAGGGGGACTTAAAGAGTGAGAGCGATGGGCCCCGACATGGGATACTCACCACACACGGGGATTTGAACACACACACAAAAGGCACCACACACTACCACGTGCTTGAAGACATATACCACCCTCAGCACACATTTCACCACACATACACCAACCTCGCCACATAAGTCGAAACACAATAGTCGCTCAAAACTCGCCACGCGCAAAACTCGCCACATGCAAAACTAGGCTCACGCAAAACTCGCCACACATGCAAAACTCACCTCATGGAAAACTCGCCACATGCAAAACTTGCACATGCTGAAAAATTGCCACATGCACAAAAGTTGCAACACATGCAAAAGTTGCCTCACACAAAACTTGCACATACTCAAAATTCACCACACATAAAACTCGCCACGCGCAAAACTCGCCATGCGCAAAACTTGCTGCACACAACTTGCTAAACTAACCTGTCACATGCAACTCAACACACAAAAAGTTGCTACATGCATGTCACCACACAAAACTCATCTCACAAAAGTTGCTACATGCATGTCGCCACATGCAACACACACAACTTGAACATGAACATGAAACTTGCCCTAAAACACACACAAGTCTGGTATTATCCTACAAAAATAAAAATCTGATTAATAAGCAGACAAACTACAAGAGCAACAAATGTACCATATAGGAAATACGGCAGCTGTCAGTCACATGACCTGTCTATTATGTGTATGTGTGAGCTAATATTTACTGCCAGGGGGGGGGGGGGAGGGCTTCCTGTTGGCTGGGGATTTATCAGGATGCCAATTTAGCTAACAAATACTGAGGTAAAAATACTGACCAAATAATGTGTGAACGCGGTCTAATACAGGAGGAGATGACATACAGATATATACAATATACAGGAGAGATGACACACAGGTATATACTATATACATGAGGAGATGACTCACACATATTTACTATATACAAGGGAGATGACACACAGGTATATACTATATACAGCAGGAGATGACACACTGGTATATACTATATACAGGGGAAATGACACCGGTATATACTATATACAGGAGCAGATGACACACAGTTATATACTATATACAGGAGGAGATGACATGTACAGTTAGGGCCAGAAATATTTGGACAGTGACACAATTTTCGCGATTTGGGCTCTGCATGCCACCACTTTGGATTTGAAATGAAACCTCTACAACATAATTCAAGTGCAGATTGTAACGTTTAATTTGAAGGGTTGAACAAAAATATCTGATAGAAAATGTAGGAATTGTACACATTTCTTTACAAACACTCCCCATTTTAGGTGGTCAAAAGTAATTGGACAAATAAACATAACCCAAACAAAATATTTTTATTTTCAATATTTTGTTGCAAATCCTTTGGAGGCAATCACTGCCTTAAGTCTGGAACCCATGGACATCACCAAACGCTGGGTTTCCTCCTTCTTAATGCTTTGCCAGGCCTTTACAGCCGCAGCCTTCAGGTCTTGCTTGTTTGTGGGTCTTTCCGTCTTAAAGGGAACCTGTCACCTGAATTTGGCGGGACTGGTTTTGGGTCATATGGGCGGAGTTTTTGGGTGTTTGATTCACCCTTTCCTTACCCGCTGGCTGCATGCTGGCTGCAATATTGGATTGAAGTTCATTCTCTGTCCTCCATAGTACACGCCTGCACAAGGCAAGATTGCTTTGCACAGGCGTGTACTATGGAGGACAGAGAATGAACTTCAATCCAATATTGCAGCCAGCATGCAGCCAGCGGGTAAGGAAAGGGTGAATCAAACACCCGAAAACTCCGCCCATATGACCCAAAACCAGTCCCGCCAAATTCAGGTGACAGAGTCCCTTTAAGTCTGGATTTGAGCAAGTGAAATGCATGCTCAATTGGGTTTAGATCTGGAGATTGACTCGGCCATTGCAGAATGTTCCACTTTTTGGCACTCATGAACTCCTGGGTAGCTTTGGCTGTATGCTTGGGGTCATTGTCCATCTGTACTATGAAGCGCCGTCCAATCAACTTTGCAGCATTTGGCTGAATCTGGGCTGAAAGTATATCCCGGTACACTTCAGAATTCATCCGGCTACTCTTGTCTGCTCTTATGTCATCAATAAACACAAGTGACCCAGTGCCATTGAAAGCCATGCATGCCCATGCCATCACGTTGCCTCCACCATGTTTTACAGAGGATGTGGTGTGCCTTTGATCATGTGCCGTTCCCTTTCTTCTCCAAACTTTTTTCTTCCCATCATTCTGGTACAGTATGATCTTTGTCTCATCTGTCCATAGAATACTTTTCCAGAACTGAGCTGGCTTCTTGAGGTGTTTTTCTGCAAATTTAACTCTGGCCTGTCTATTTTTGTTATTGATGAATGGTTTGCATCTAGATGTAAACCCTTTGTATTTACTGTCATGGAGTCTTCTCTTTACTGTTGACTTAGAGACAGATACACCTACTTCACTGAGAGTGTTCTGGACTTCAGTTGATGTTGTGAATGGGTTCTTCTTCACCAAATTAAGTATGCGGCGATCATCCACCACTGTTGACATCCGTGGACGCCCAGGCCTTTTTGAGTTCCCAAGCTCACCAGTCAATTCCTTTTTTCTCAGAATGTACCCAACTGTTGATTTTACTACTCCAAGCATGTCTGCTATCTCTCTGATGGATTTTTTCTTTTTTTTCAGCCTCAGGATGTTCTGCTTCACCTCAATTGAGAGTTCCTTTGACCGCATGTTGTCTGCTCACAGCAACAGCTTCCAAATGCAAAACCACACACCTGGAATCCACCCCTGACCTTTTAACTACTTCATTGATTAATTGCAGCCCTTAGAGTCCATTATCCAATTACTTTTGGTCCCTTGAAAAAGAGGACGCTATGCATTACAGAGCTATGATTCCTAAACCCTTTCTCCGATTTGGATGTGGAAACTATCATATTGCAGCTGGGAGTGTGCACTTTCAGCCCATATTATATATATAATTGTATTTCTGAACATGTTTTTGTAAACAGCTAAAATAACAAAACTTGTGTCACTGTCCAAATATTTCTGGCCCTAACTGTATATACAGGAGATGACACATGTATATACTATATACAGGAGGAGATGACATACAGGTATATACTATATAAAAGAGGAGATGACTCATAGGTATTGTAGGGATACGCTACCTGAGTGTGTTGGGGAACACTCGCTTAGCAGCAGGATAAACACTTCAGGCACGATATCTCATACAAGTCTTATTTGGTTTATTACACATCATAAACCACATGACGTACAGTCCATTGCGTTACATTTCATGAACTTATCACGACCCCTGATCCGTTCATGCAGCCGAAAGGCTTCTCTCTTGTATATTACAATTCCCCCCATCTGGGGTTACCTTTCAGGAGTCCATTGCTCATTCGGACGTCATGTCAGACCCAGGTCCTCAATACAGACCGTCAAGGTCTACGGTCGCTAGGCGCTTCCAGGGCAACTCCACTCCTAGGAGCCTCCAACACCGACCGTCCAAGACTTACAGCACACAGGCCAGTCTGTAGTGTCCAGCCAGGACACATGGAAGTCTGTCCACAGTTGCAGTCTCCCAAACACTCACCCCATGTGCTGCACACACCTACTTTTCATAGGTGTAACCACACCCAGGTACCTGTCACATGGCCAGTCAGGTGAGCATGACATCACCACAGGTCCTTCAACACAAAACCAACTTACGTGTTCAGACACGCCTCTTTGGGTGGGTTTGTAGGTGACTAGACCCACCCATCTCTCCAATCACCTGGAAGCCTTCCCAATGTAAACAAATCCCTCAGTAGTAGATCTGCTTGAGCAAAACATACCCAGGCTTCCATCACAGGGCCACCTACCTCTGTGATACATAGCGTCCATCAATCACATGACCAGTTGCTATTTCAACACAATTATGTCTCCATGTGCATCCCGAAGTGCACATGCAGCGCCCCCTGGCTGCAACATTGGTCACTGCACCACAGTATATAGAGGAGATGACATATAGCAGGTATATACTATATACAGGGGAGATGACACACAGGTATATACTATATGCAGGAGGAGATGACACACAGCTATATACTATATGCAGGAGGAGATGACACACAAATATACTATATGCAGGAGGAGATGACACACAAATATACTATATACAGGGGAGATGACACACATGTATATACTATTTATAGGAGGAGATGACACAGATATATACTATATACAGGAGGAGATGACACAGGTATATGCTATATACAGGATTAGATGACATACAGGTACATACTATATACAGGAGGAGATGACACATGTATAATCTATATACAGGAGGATATGACACACACCTATATACTATATACAGAGGAGATGACACACAGGTATATACTATATACAGAGGAGATGACACACAGGTATATACTATATACAGGAGCAGATGACACAGGTATATACTATATACAGGAGGAGATGACTTACAGGTATATACTATATACAGGAGGAGATGACACATATATACTATATACAGGAGGAGATGACATACAGGTATATACTATATACAGGAGATGACATACAGGTATATACTATATATAGGAGGAGATGACATACAGGTATATAGTATATACAGAAGAGATGACACAGGTATATACTATATACAGGAGGAGATGACACATAGGTATATACAATATACAGGAGGAGATGACATACAGCAGGTATATACTATTTACAGGGGAGATGACATACAGGTATATACTATATACAGGAGATGACATACAGGTGTATACTATATATAAGGAAGATGACAAACATGTATATACTGAGGGGAAAATGAGAGGTGTGAGGTGAAAATGAAAAGGTGTGAGTGCAAAATGAGAGGGGTGAGGGAAAATAGTGGAGTGATCGGAAAATGACAGATGTGAGGTCGAAATGATAAGTGTTAGGGGGAAATGAGAGTAGTGAAGGGGAAAATGAGAGGTGTAAGGGAGAACATGAGAGATGTGAGGGGGAAAATGAGAGGCATGATGGGAAAATAAGAGAAGTGAGGTGCTATAACTAACCACAGATATTTACTATGCCCAGGCAACGCCGGGCTCTTCAGCTAGTACCAACATACAGTACCTGCATGCCTTGCTCTGATATGTATATAGCCACATACACTCCCCTGCCTACCTAGCACTGCAATCTATATACTCCGTAATTAGTCCTTAACCCCTTTACCCCCAAGGGTGGTTTGCACGTTAATGACCAGGCCAATTTTTACAATTCTGACCACTGTCCCTTTATGAGGTTATAACTCCGAAACGCTTCAACGCATCCTGGTGATTCTGACATTGTTTTCTCGTGACATATTGTACTTCATGATAGTGGTAAAATTTCTTTGATAGTACCTGCGTTTATTTGTGAAAAAAACGGAAATTTGGCGAAAATTTTGAAAATTTCGCAATTTTCAAACTTTGAATTTTTATGCAATTAAATCACAGAGATATGTCACACAAAATACTTAATAAGTAACATTTCCCACATGTCTCCTTTACATCAGCATAATTTTGGAACCAATTTTTTTTTTTGTTAGGGAGTTATAAGGGTTAAAAGTTGACCAGCAATTTCTCATTTTTACAACACCATTTTTTTTTAGGGACCACGTCTCATTTGAAGTCATTTTGAGGGGTCTATATGATAGAAAATGCCCAAGTGTGACACCATTCTAAAAACTGCACCCCTCAAGGTGCTCAAAACCACATTCAAGAAGTTTATTAACCCTTCAGGTGTTTAATAGGAATTTTTGGAATGTTTAAATAAAAATGAACATTTAACTTTTTTACACAAAAAATTTACTTCAGCTCCAATTTGTTTTATTTTACCAAGGGTAACAGGAGAAATTGGACCCAAAAAGTTGTTGTCCAATTTGTCCTGAGTACGCTGATACCCCATATGTGGCAGTAAACCACTGTTTGGGCGCATGGGAGAGCTCGGAAGGGAAGGAGCGCCGTTTGACTTTTCAATGCAAAATTGACAGGAATTGAGATGGGACGCCATGTTGCGTTTGGAGAGCCACTGATGTGCCTAAACATTGAAACCCCCCACAAGTGACACCATTTTGGAAAGTAGACCCCCTAAGGAACTTATCTGGATGTGTGGTGAGCACTTTGACCCACCAAGGGCTTCACAGAAGTTTATAATGCAGAGCCATAAAAATAAAACAAAATTTTTTTCCCACAAAAATTATTTTTTAGCCCCCAGTTTTGTATTTTCCCTAGGGTAACAGGAGAAATTGGACCCCAAAAGTTGTTGTCCAATTTGTCCTGAGTACGCTGATACCCCATATGTGGGGGGGGAACCACCGTTTGGGCGCATGGGAGGGTTCGGAAGGGAAGGAGCGCCATTTGGAATGCAGACTTAGATGGAATGGTCTGCAGGCGTCACATTGCGTTTGCAGAGCCCCTAATGTACCTAAACAGTAGAAACCCCCCACAAGTGACACCATTTTGGAAAGTAGACCCCCTAAGGAACTCATCTTGATGTGTTGTGAGAGCTTTGAACCCCCAAGTATTTCACTACAGTTTATAACGCAGAGCCATGCAAATAAAAAATATTTTTTTTTCCACAAAAATTATATTTTAGCCCCCAGTTTTGTATTTTTCCAAGGTTAGCAGGAGAAATTGGACCCTAAATGTTGTTGTCCAATTTGTCCTGAGTACGCTGATACCCGATATGTGGGGGGGAACCACCGTTTGGGCGCATGGGAGGGCTCGGAAGGGAAGGAGCATCATTTGGAATGCAGACTTAGATGGATTGGTCTGCAGGCGTCACATTGCGTTTGCAGAGCCCCTAATGTACCTAAACAGTAGAAACCCCCCACAAGTGACCCCATATTGGAAACTAGACCCCTCAATGAACTTATCTAGATGTGTTGTGAGAACTTTGAACCCCCAAGTGTTTCACTACAGTTTATAACGCAGAGCCGTGAAAATAAAAAATCTTTTTGTTTTCCCACAAAAATTATTTTTTAGCCCCCAGTTTTGTATTTTCCCAAGGGTAACAGGAGAAATTGGTCCACAAAAGTTGTTGTCCAATTTGTCCTGAGTACGCTGATACCCCATATGTTGGGGTAAACCCCTGTTTGGGCACACAGGAGAGCTCGGAAGGGAAGGAGCACTGTTTTACTTTTTCAACGCAGAATTGGCTGGAATTGAGATCGGACGCCATGTCGTGTTTGGAGAGCCCCTGATGTGCCGAAACAGTGGAAACCCCCCAATTATAACTGAAACCCTAATCTAAACACACCCCTAACCCTAATTCCAACGGTAACCCTAACCACACCTCTAACCCTGACACACCCCTAACCCTAATCCCAACCCTATTCCCAACTGTAAATGTAATCTAAACCCTAACCCTAACTTTAGCCCCAACCCTAACTGTAGCCCCAACCCTAACCCTAACCCTAGCCCTAACCCTAACCCTAGCCCTAACCCTAACCCTAACCCTAACCCTAGCCCTAACCCTAACCCTAACCCTAGCCCTAACCCTAGCCCTAACCCTAGCCCTAACCCTAACCCTAGCCCTAGCCCTAACCCTAACCCTAGCCCTAGCCCTAACCCTAGCCCTAACCCTAGCCCTAGCCCTAACCCTAGCCCTAACCCTAGCCCTAACCCTAACCCTAATGGGAAAATGGAAATAAATACATTTTTTTTTTATTTTTCCCTAACTAAGGGGGTGATGAAGGGGGGTTTGATTTACTTTTATAGCGAGTTTTTTAGCGGATTTTTATGATTGGCAGCCGTCACACACTGAAAGACCCTTTTTATTGCAAAAAATATTTTTTGCAATACCACATTTTGAGAGCTATAATTTTTCCATATTTTGGTCCACAGAGTCATGTGAGGTCTTGTTTTTTGCGGGACGAGTTGACGTTTTTATTGAAAACATTTTTGGGCATGTGACATTTTTTTATCGCTTTTTATTCCGATTTTTGTGAGGAAGAATGACCAAAAGCCAGCTATTCATGAATTTCTATTGGGGGAGGCGTTTATACCGTTCCGCGTTTGGTAAAATTGATAAATCAGTTTTATTCTTCGGGTCAGTACGATTACAGCGATACCTCATTTTTATCATTTTTTTATGGTTTGGTGCTTTTATACGATAAAAACTATTTTACAGAAAAAATAATTATTTTTGCATTGCTTTATTCTCAGGACTATAACTTTTTTATTTTTTTGCTGATGATGCTGTATGGCGGCTCTTTTTTTGCGGGACAATATGACGCTTTCAGCGGTACCATGGTTATTTATATCTGTCCTTTTGATCGCGTGTTATTCCACATTTTGTTCGGCGGTATGATAAGAAAGCGTTGTTTTTTGCCTCGTTTTTTTTTTTTTTTTCTTACGGTGTTTACTGAAGGGGTTAACTAGTGGGACAGTTTTATAGGTCGGGTCGTTACGGACGCGGCGATACTAAATATGTGTACTTTTATTGGTTTTTTTTTTTTATTTAGATGAAGAAATGTATTTATGGGAATAATATTTTTTTTTTTTTTTCATTATTTTGGAATATTTTTTTTAATTTTTTTTACACATTTGGAAATTTTTTTTTTTACTTTTTTACTTTGTCCCAGGGGGGGGACATCACAGATCAGTGATCTGACAGTTTGCACAGCACTCTGTCAGATCACTGATCTGACATGCAGCGCTGCAGCCTTCACAGTGCCTGCTCTGAGCAGGCTCTGTGAAGCCACCTCCCTCCCTGCAGGACCCGGATCCGCGGCCATCTTGGATCCGGGGCTTGAGCAGGGAGGGAGGGAGGTAAGACCCTCGCAGCAACGTGTTCACATCGCGTTGCTGCGGGGGGCTCAGGGAAGCCCGCAGGGAGCCCCCTCCCTGCGCGGTGCTTCCCTGCACCGCCGGCACATCGCGATCATCTTTGATCGCGGTGTGCCAGGGGTTAATGTGCCGGGGGCGGTCCGTGACCGCTCCTGGCACATAGTGCCGGATGTCAGCTGCGATAAGCAGCTGACACCCGGCCGCGATCGGCCGCGCTCCCCCCGTGAGCACAGCCGATCGGCTATGACGTACTATCCCGTCCAGGGTCAGATAAGCCCAGGGCACCTCGACGGGATAGTACGTCTAAGGTCACAGAGGGGTTAAAGGGAAGGTGCCATCAAAAAAAAATTTTTTTCAGAAATTGTAAAAATGTAAAGAATTAATGATTACATTTTCTTAAAAAATATTATCATTTGTTTATAATTTAGTAAGATATGAAAAATAATTTGAAAAGTTTTGGAATTTCCACTTTTCAACACTAGGGGGAGCAGCTGCTGAAATTTCAGAAAAACCTAGTGTACAAATAGCTCACATTACTGCACTGCAGTAATTATGGGCGGAGTCTGCTGACTTGTGTGATGTCTCCTCTCCTCTCCTTCTGGGTGTTTGCTAAGGGATTAGAGAGGATGATATTCAGGAACCCAGTGAGCAGCCATTTTGTTGGTGACTGCAGAGTATGGCTGCCGTCACACTATCAGTATTTGGTCAGTATTTTACCTCAGTATTTGTAAGCCAAAACCAGGAGAGGAACAATTAGAGGAAAAGTATAATGGAAACATATTCACCACTTCTGCATTTATCACCCACTCCTGGTTTTGGCTTACAAATACTGAGGTAAAATACTGACCAAATACTGCTAGTGGACGGCAGCCTTAGGCTACTTTCACACAAGAGTTGTTGGCTGTACGTTGCAATGCGTCATTCAGGAGAAAAAACGCATCCTGCAAAGTTGTCTGCAGGATGCGTTTTTTCCCCATAGACTAACATTACCGATGCATTGCGACGTATTGCCACACGTCGTAACTGTTGTGCGACGGTTGCGTCATGTTTTGGTGGACCGCCGCCACAAAAAAAGTTACATGTAACGTTTGTGCGTCGAGTCCACCATTTTCGACCGCACATGCACGGCCGAAACTCCGCCCCCTCATGCCCAGACCTTACAATGGGGCAGCGGAAGCGTCGTAAGACTGCTTCCGCTGCCCACGTCGGACATTTCTTTCACAGCATGTGTCGGTACGACGCACTGCGACGGGCCCGTACCGACGCTAGTGTGAAAGCAGCCTTATACTGACAAGTAGACGGTCACCGAGGATGGCAGGCAGCAAGGATTCTGGGAGATATGTGGTGGAGGGAGCAGGGTGACAGCAGCACAGAGTATTTCAGGAGAGCAGTGTGCTGGTCTATAGGGGCCCCCTGTTCGGTGTGCGGAGCAGCCAGGGATTGTACATAGGGCGCTGTCTTTTATACTCATGGATGGACAGTCTGCTCCACAGAAATCCAGGAAACATTTCTGCGGATTGTTGGCCTGGTCTGATCCAGACTTTGCATACAGACCCCATTCCCCTCCTCAGATCCTGTCTTCTCCATCCTGTCCTGGTGATGTGTGAAAGCGAGGCGACAGGCGCAGTCCGGGGTGACGCTGGGAAGGAAATGTAGCCTTATAGTAACGATAAAAATGAGACGCCTCTCTTCAGCTGCCTCACCAGCCATGACTGCACCTAACTGGAGGTCATGCTGTCCCCTCTATTACCCCAGACCCGCGTGCAGGTGCTCAGCCAGAACCACCATAGAATGGGTCCGCTTTCTGAAGATAATACTGCCATAGTGTTCTCACATAATACCGCCATATAGATCACACACAATACTATCAAATAGATCATACAATACTGTCATACAGTTCTCACATAATACCGCCATATAGATCACACATAATACCGCCAGTGTTCTCACATACCACCATATGGATCACACATAATACTGCCATAGTGTTCTCATATAATACCACCATATAGATCACACATAATACCGCCAGTGTTCTCACATACCACCATATAGATCACACATAATACCGCCAGTGTTCTCACATACCACCATATAGATCACACATAATACTGCCATAGTGTTCTAAAATACCGCCATATAGATCACACATAATACCGCCAGTGTTCTCACATACCACCATATAGATCACACATAATACCGCCAGTGTTCTCACATACCACCATATAGATCACACATAATACTGCCATAGTGTTCTCACATAATACCGCCATATAGATCACACATAATACTGCCATAGTGTTCTCACATAATACCGCCATATAGATCACACATAATACTGCCATAGTGTTCTCACATACCACCATATAGATCACACATAATACTGCCATAGTGTTCTCACATAATACCGCCATATAGATCACACATAATACTGCCATAGTGTTCTCACATAATACCGCCATATAGATCACACATAATACTGCCATAGTGTTCTCACATAATCCCGCCATATAGATCACACATAATACTGCCATAGTGTTCTCATATAATACCGCCATATAGATCACACATAATGCTGCCAGTGTTCTCACATAATACCGCCATATAGATCACACACAATACCACCATATAATTCTCACAATACTGATCAAGCATAATACCACCATACAGATCACATAATACCGTCATATAGATCTCACATAATGCCATAATACAACATGACGCCCGCAGCTCCTGTTATCGCACGCATTGAGTTGTGTGTGCAATGGGGAAAGATATGCAGGGGGGAGAGGAGTGCATAGTAGTGGATTAGATACACCGTTCACCAGACAGTATCACACAGGAGAGGATTAGATACACTGCTCAGCAGACAGTATCACACAGGATAGGATTAGATACACGGCTCAGCAGACAGTATCACACAGGAGAGGATTAGATACACGGCTCAGCAGACAGTATCACACAGGAGAGGATTAGATGCACGGCTCACCAGACAGTATCACACAGGAGAGGATTAGATACACGGCTCAGCAGACAGTATCACACAGGAGAGGATTAGATACACGGCTCACCAGACAGTATCACACAGGAGAGGATTAGATACACGGCTCAGCAGTCAGTATTCCACAGGAGAGGATTAGATACACGGCTCAGCAGTCAGTATTCCACAGGAGAGGATTAGATACACGGCTCAGCAGTCAGTATTCCACAGGATTAGATACACAGGTCAGCACAGGAGAGGATTAGATACACGGCTCAGCAGACAGTATCACACAGGATAGGATTAGATACACGGCTCAGCAGACAGTATCACACAGGAGAGGATTAGATACACGGCTCAGCAGACAATATCACACAGGAGAGGATTAGATACACGGCTCAGCAGACAGTATCACACAGGAGAGGATTAGATACACGGCTCAGCAGTCAGTATTCCACAGGATTAGATACACAGGTCAGCACAGGATAGGATTAGATACACAGCTCAGCAGACAGTATCACACAGGAGAGGATTAGATACACGGCTCAGCAGTCAGTATTCCACAGGAGAGGATTAGATACACGGCTCAGCAGTCAGTATTCCACAGGAGAGGATTAGATACACGGCTCAGCAGTCAGTATTCCACAGGAGAGGATTAGATACACGGCTCAGCAGTCAGTATTCCACAGGATTAGATACACAGGTCAGCACAGGAGAGGATTAGATAGACGGCTCAGCAGACAGTATCACACAGGAGAGGATTAGATACACGGCTCAGCAGACAGTATCACACAGGAGAGGATTAGATACACGGCTCAGCAGACAGTATCACACAGGAGAGGATTAGATACACGGCTCAGCAGACAGTATTACACAGGAGAGGATTAGATACACGGCTCAGCAGACAGTATCACACAGGAGAGGATTAGATACACGGCTCAGCAGACAGTATCACACAGGAGAGGATTAGATACACGGCTCAGCAGTCAGTATTCCACAGGATTAGATACACAGGTCAGCACAGGATAGGATTAGATACACGGCTCAGCAGACAGTATCACACAGGAGAGGATTAGATACACGGCTCAGCAGTCAGTATTCCACAGGAGAGGATTAGATACACGGCTCAGCAGTCAGTATTCCACAGGATTAGATACACGGCTCAGCAGTCAGTATTCCACAGGATTAGATACACGGCTCACCAGACAGTATCACACAGGAGAGGATTAGATACACGGCTCAGCAGTCAGTATTCCACAGGATTAGATACACAGGTCAGCACAGGATAGGATTAGATACACGGCTCAGCAGACACTATCACACAGGAGAGGATTAGATACACGGCTCAGCAGTCAGTATTCCACAGGAGAGGATTAGATACACGGCTCAGCAGTCAGTATTCCACAGGATTAGATACACGGCTCACCAGACAGTATCACACAGGAGAGGATTAGATACACGGCTCAGCAGTCAGTATTCCACAGGAGAGGATTAGATACACGGCTCAGCAGTCAGTATTCCACAGGATTAGATACACAGGTCAGCACAGGATAGGATTAGATACACGGCTCAGCAGACAGTATCACACAGGAGAGGATTAGATACACGGCTCAGCAGTCAGTATTCCACAGGAGAGGATTAGATACACGGCTCAGCAGTCAGTATTCCACAGGATTAGATACACGGCTCACCAGACAGTATCACACAGGAGAGGATTAGATACACGGCTCAGCAGTCAGTATTCCACAGGATTAGATACACAGGTCAGCACAGGATAGGATTAGATACACGGCTCAGCAGACACTATCACACAGGAGAGGATTAGATACACGGCTCAGCAGTCAGTATTCCACAGGAGAGGATTAGATACACGGCTCAGCAGTCAGTATTCCACAGGATTAGATACACGGCTCACCAGACAGTATCACACAGGAGAGGATTAGATACACGGCTCAGCAGTCAGTATTCCACAGGAGAGGATTAGATACACGGCTCAGCAGTCAGTATTCCACAGGATTAGATACACAGGTCAGCACAAGAGAGGATTAGATACACGGCTCACCAGACAGTATCACACAGGAGAGGATTAGATACACGGCTCAGCAGTCAGTATTCCACAGGATTAGATACACAGGTCAGCACAGGATAGGATTAGATACACGGCTCAGCAGACAGTATCACACAGGAGAGGATTAGATACACGGCTCAGCACAGTATAGTGATAGATGCACGGTCTGATGTCCTGTGAGGAGCTGCAGTGAGGTCGGAGCAGCACAGAGCCTCCCATCCCCCCTCTGTTACCTCTCTGCAGCTCCTGATAGAGGACATCAGACGGCAGCACTCCTTCACCCTCTCTAGGGATTACAGCCACACACCAGGCAGCAGAGGACAGGGAACGGCGGCTGACAGTGTGAGGGGAGATAGATGGAGCTGCTCCTCCAACAGCACGGCTCTACAGTGGAGCTCACAGGTACACTCCACTGTAGGCTGAAGCAAGATGGTGCCGATCTCCTGCCTCTGCTGTGATGTGGAGACAGCCCAGGGGGCGTGGCCACATCAGAGCAGAGAGCAGACAATGCTAGCTATGGGGTCGCCTCCCGACTGCAGATGTCTATGCCCAGGGCAGCCGTATGTGAAGACTGTAAGTGTCGTGCAGCTACACTTACAGTCCTGCAAATGAAAATGGCGGCGCCCAGTGGCAGAAAAAAAAATGAATAAAAAAAAACAATAAATACTGTGCACTTGAAAATAACTTATAAAAATAAGGAATTAAAGAGGTTTTTTTTTTTTTTTTTACAATATTAAAACGCGGCACCTTCCCTTTAAGCTGGAGTCACACATAACGTATACAAAATCGGTCCATTTTTCATGGACGAGAATCGCATCAATGTTCCCTGTACAGTGATCCATATGTCATTCATGTCCTATGCGAGGATGCCATTTTCTAGCATCTAAGCATCCGTGTAACATCCGTATGGCATCTTTATGGCAAGACTTTCTTGCCGGCTTGCAAAATTAACATATAATGGATCCCAGCCCAGAAAATCATGAATAAATAATGTGAAAGCCTATTTAACGGCTCCACAAGTTCCATCCCACAACCGAAAAAAATTGCGTTGTCTCCCACACAATTTTCTTCACCAGAGAGGTAAAGCCGATGGCCGGGGCCAATATTTTTAGCCTTGGAATGAGTTAATACTCATGGCTCTTCCCAGGCTATGAATATCAGCCTACAGCTGTATATTTAGCCTTTACTGGCTATTTTAATAGGGGGACCCCCCAAAAATGACGTGGGTCGCCCTATAATTTATAGCCAGAAAGGCTACGCAGACAGCTGAGGGCTCATATTCATAGCCTAGGAAGGGGCCATAGATATTGACCCCCCAGCTAAAAATACCAGCACCCAGCCACACCAGAAAAAGCCCATCTGTAAGATGCACCAATTCTGGCACTTAGCCTTCCTGTGTGTTTAATGATTTCATTAAAAACCTTAATTCTTAAGGTGTATTTTTTTACCCCTATCATACTATTGGATTAATAATGGATAGGTGTCTTATTGACACCTCTCTATAATTAGCTATAATCTTGGTTCATGCAGCTTTACATGAACACCTGAGCCTTACACTATAGCTGGTCCGAATAACTAAAGCAATTGTTACCATCCACCTCTCGTGTCTCCCCTTTTCCCCATAGTTTGTAAGCTTGCGAGCAGGGCCCTCATTCCTCCTGGTATCTGTTTTGAACTGTATTTCTGTTATGCTGTAATGTCTATTGTCTGTACAAGTCCCCTCTATAATTTGTAAAGCGCTGCGGAATATGTTGGCGCTATATAAATAAAAATTATTATTATTATTATTATTAACCAGGCTTAATGTCACCTTACAATAGCAAGGTGACATTAACCACTTATTACCCCATATGCCAATGCTACAGGGCAATGAGAAGAGAGTGGCTAAGCACCTTACAGATGTGCCTTTTTTCTGGGGTGGCTGGGGGCAGATGTTTTTAGCCAGGGGGGGGCCAATAACCATAGCTATTAATATCTGCCCTCAGTCACTGGTTTTCCCTCTCTGGCGGAGTGTAAATGTAAATGCCCCCAGATATAGATTACTGTGTGGGACATGATGTACGGAGGACAGGTATGGGATATTGTTGTTTTTTATATTTTGGGTTTTTTTTAACGAAGGAGGGCTTCACTTGGATTGAGCGTACAATAAAGATGTTAAAACTTGTGTGTTTCATTTTTCATTTAAATACCTTATTCTTAATATGTGTGTGTATTTTTAACCCTTTCAGACTATTGGATTAATAATGGAAACAGGAACACATGGGCTACTTGCACAGTGAACAAGTCTGTATGATCATGTTCACACACCACCAAGAAACCTGAAGACACAAAAGAGAATAGTAAAACCAAAAACACTCAGTTTGAAAAAATGTTGCAGTAATCCGCAAGTGCTAGTAAAAGATGTAAAAAACAGGGTATTTGGTTGATACGTTTTTTGCAAAAAATGTATACTAAGCTGCTCTACCAATCTTCACGGTATACCCTTATCAGAGCAGTCCTAACTAATGTATGCAATCCCTATCTGATGTATTTAAAAACCTGATCATCTGTATATAACCTGTGTGAACAGGGTTCAGAGAGGAAAAATCCATGTGTGCATACAGGGTAGAACAGCTTTTGTGCAGATAGCCCAAGAGGAGTGGTGGAACTCCCCAGTCTTGTAGACACAAGAGAACAATTATGGAAACAGGAACACATGGGCTACTTGCACAGTGAACAAGTCTGTATGATCATGTTCACACACCACCAAGAAACCTGAAGACACAAAAGAGAATAGTAAAACCAAAAACACTCAGTTTGAAAAAATGTTGCAGTAATCCGCAAGTGCTAGTAAAAGATGTAAAAAACAGGGTATTTGGTTGATACGTTTTTTGCAAAAAATGTATACTAAGCTGCTCTACCAATCTTCACGGTATACCCTTATCAGAGCAGTCCTAACTAATGTATGCAATCCCTATCTGATGTATTTAAAAACCTGATCATCTGTATATAACCTGTGTGAACAGGGTTCAGAGAGGAAAAATCCATGTGTGCATACAGGGTAGAACAGCTTTTGTGCAGATAGCCCAAGAGGAGTGGTGGAACTCCCCAGTATTGTAGACACAAGAGAACAATTATGGAAACAGGAACACATGGGCTACTTGCACAGTGAACAAGTCTGTATGATCATGTTCACACACCACCAAGAAACCTGAAGACACAAAAGAGAATAGTAAAACCAAAAACACTCAGTTTGAAAAAATGTTGCAGTAATCCGCAAGTGCTAGTAAAAGATGTAAAAAACAGGGTATTTGGTTGATACGTTTTTTGCAAAAAATGTATACTAAGCTGCCCTACCAATCTTCACGGTATACCCTTATCAGAGCAGTCCTAACTAATGTATGCAATCCCTATCTGATGTATTTAAAAACCTGATCATCTGTATATAACCTGTGTGAACAGGGTTCAGAGAGGAAAAATCCATGTGTGCATACAGGGTAGAACAGCTTTTGTGCAGATAGCCCAAGAGGAGTGGTGGAACTCCCCAGTCTTGTAGACACAAGAGAACAATTATGGAAACAGGAACACATGGGCTACTTGCACAGTGAACAAGTCTGTATGATCATGTTCACACACCACCAAGAAACCTGAAGACACAAAAGAGAATAGTAAAACCAAAAACACTCAGTTTGAAAAAATGTTGCAGTAATCCGCAAGTGCTAGTAAAAGATGTAAAAAACAGGGTATTTGGTTGATACGTTTTTTGCAAAAAATGTATACTAAGCTGCTCTACCAATCTTCACGGTATACCCTTATCAGAGCAGTCCTAACTAATGTATGCAATCCCTATCTGATGTATTTAAAAACCTGATCATCTGTATATAACCTGTGTGAACAGGGTTCAGAGAGGAAAAATCCATGTGTGCATACAGGGTAGAACAGCTTTTGTGCAGATAGCCCAAGAGGAGTGGTGGAACTCCCCAGTCTTGTAGACACAAGAGAACAATTATGGAAACAGGAACACATGGGCTACTTGCACAGTGAACAAGTCTGTATGATCATGTTCACACACCACCAAGAAACCTGAAGACACAAAAGAGAATAGTAAAACCAAAAACACTCAGTTTGAAAAAATGTTGCAGTAATCCGCAAGTGCTAGTAAAAGATGTAAAAAACAGGGTATTTGGTTGATACGTTTTTTGCAAAAAATGTATACTAAGCTGCTCTACCAATCTTCACGGTATACCCTTATCAGAGCAGTCCTAACTAATGTATGCAATCCCTATCTGATGTATTTAAAAACCTGATCATCTGTATATAACCTGTGTGAACAGGGTTCAGAGAGGAAAAATCCATGTGTGCATACAGGGTAGAACAGCTTTTGTGCAGATAGCCCAAGAGGAGTGGTGGAACTCCCCAGTCTTGTAGACACAAGAGAACAATTATGGAAACAGGAACACATGGGCTACTTGCACAGTGAACAAGTCTGTATGATCATGTTCACACACCACCAAGAAACCTGAAGACACAAAAGAGAATAGTAAAACCAAAAACACTCAGTTTGAAAAAATGTTGCAGTAATCCGCAAGTGCTAGTAAAAGATGTAAAAAACAGGGTATTTGGTTGATACGTTTTTTGCAAAAAATGTATACTAAGCTGCTCTACCAATCTTCACGGTATACCCTTATCAGAGCAGTCCTAACTAATGTATGCAATCCCTATCTGATGTATTTAAAAACCTGATCATCTGTATATAACCTGTGTGAACAGGGTTCAGAGAGGAAAAATCCATGTGTGCATACAGGGTAGAACAGCTTTTGTGCAGATAGCCCAAGAGGAGTGGTGGAACTCCCCAGTATTGTAGACACAAGAGAACAATTATGGAAACAGGAACACATGGGCTACTTGCACAGTGAACAAGTCTGTATGATCATGTTCACACACCACCAAGAAACCTGAAGACACAAAAGAGAATAGTAAAACCAAAAACACTCAGTTTGAAAAAATGTTGCAGTAATCCGCAAGTGCTAGTAAAAGATGTAAAAAACAGGGTATTTGGTTGATACGTTTTTTGCAAAAAATGTATACTAAGCTGCCCTACCAATCTTCACGGTATACCCTTATCAGAGCAGTCCTAACTAATGTATGCAATCCCTATCTGATGTATTTAAAAACCTGATCATCTGTATATAACCTGTGTGAACAGGGTTCAGAGAGGAAAAATCCATGTGTGCATACAGGGTAGAACAGCTTTTGTGCAGATAGCCCAAGAGGAGTGGTGGAACTCCCCAGTCTTGTAGACACAAGAGAACAATTATGGAAACAGGAACACATGGGCTACTTGCACAGTGAACAAGTCTGTATGATCATGTTCACACACCACCAAGAAACCTGAAGACACAAAAGAGAATAGTAAAACCAAAAACACTCAGTTTGAAAAAATGTTGCAGTAATCCGCAAGTGCTAGTAAAAGATGTAAAAAACAGGGTATTTGGTTGATACGTTTTTTGCAAAAAATGTATACTAAGCTGCTCTACCAATCTTCACGGTATACCCTTATCAGAGCAGTCCTAACTAATGTATGCAATCCCTATCTGATGTATTTAAAAACCTGATCATCTGTATATAACCTGTGTGAACAGGGTTCAGAGAGGAAAAATCCATGTGTGCATACAGGGTAGAACAGCTTTTGTGCAGATAGCCCAAGAGGAGTGGTGGAACTCCCCAGTCTTGTAGACACAAGAGAACAATTATGGAAACAGGAACACATGGGCTACTTGCACAGTGAACAAGTCTGTATGATCATGTTCACACACCACCAAGAAACCTGAAGACACAAAAGAGAATAGTAAAACCAAAAACACTCAGTTTGAAAAAATGTTGCAGTAATCCGCAAGTGCTAGTAAAAGCTGCTCTACCAATCTTCACGGTATACCCTTATCAGAGCAGTCCTAACTAATGTATGCAATCCCTATCTGAGGTAGAACCCTGTATGCACACATGGATTTTTCCTCTCTGAACCCTGTTCACACAGGTTATATACAGATGATCAGGTTTTTAAATACATCAGATAGGGATTGCATACATTAGTTAGGACTGCTCTGATAAGGGTATACCGTGAAGATTGGTAGAGCAGCTTAGTATACATTTTTTGCAAAAAACGTATCAACCAAATACCCTGTTTTTTACATCTTTTACTAGCACTTACGGATTACTGCAACATTTTTTCAAACTGAGTGTTTTTGGTTTTACTATTCTCTTTTGTGTCTTCAGGTTTCTTGGTGGTGTGTGAACATGATCATACAGACTTGTTCACTGTGCAAGTAGCCCATGTGTTCCTGTTTCCATAATTGTTCTCTTGTGTCTACAAGACTGGGGAGTTCCACCACTCCTCTTGGGCTATCTGCACAAAAGCTGTTCTACCCTGTATGCACACATGGATTTTTCCTCTCTGAACCCTGTTCACACAGGTTATATACAGATGATCAGGTTTTTAAATACATCAGATAGGGATTGCATACATTAGTTAGGACTGCTCTGATAAGGGTATACCGTGAAGATTGGTAGAGCAGCTTAGTATACATTTTTTGCAAAAAACGTATCAACCAAATACCCTGTTTTTTACATCTTTTACTAGCACTTGCGGATTACTGCAACATTTTTTCAAACTGAGTGTTTTTGGTTTTACTATTCTCTTTTGTGTCTTCAGGTTTCTTGGTGGTGTGTGAACATGATCATACAGACTTGTTCACTGTGCAAGTAGCCCATGTGTTCCTGTTTCCATAATTGTTCTCTTGTGTCTACAAGACTGGGGAGTTCCACCACTCCTCTTGGGCTATCTGCACAAAAGCTGTTCTACCCTGTATGCACACATGGATTTTTCCTCTCTGAACCCTGTTCACACAGGTTATATACAGATGATCAGGTTTTTAAATACATCAGATAGGGATTGCATACATTAGTTAGGACTGCTCTGATAAGGGTATACCGTGAAGATTGGTAGAGCAGCTTAGTATACATTTTTTGCAAAAAACGTATCAACCAAATACCCTGTTTTTTACATCTTTTACTAGCACTTGCGGATTACTGCAACATTTTTTCAAACTGAGTGTTTTTGGTTTTACTATTCTCTTTTGTGTCTTCAGGTTTCTTGGTGGTGTGTGAACATGATCATACAGACTTGTTCACTGTGCAAGTAGCCCATGTGTTCCTGTTTCCATAATTGTTCTCTTGTGTCTACAAGACTGGGGAGTTCCACCACTCCTCTTGGGCTATCTGCACAAAAGCTGTTCTACCCTGTATGCACACATGGATTTTTCCTCTCTGAACCCTGTTCACACAGGTTATATACAGATGATCAGGTTTTTAAATACATCAGATAGGGATTGCATACATTAGTTAGGACTGCTCTGATAAGGGTATACCGTGAAGATTGGTAGAGCAGCTTAGTATACATTTTTTGCAAAAAACGTATCAACCAAATACCCTGTTTTTTACATCTTTTACTAGCACTTGCGGATTACTGCAACATTTTTTCAAACTGAGTGTTTTTGGTTTTACTATTCTCTTTTGTGTCTTCAGGTTTCTTGGTGGTGTGTGAACATGATCATACAGACTTGTTCACTGTGCAAGTAGCCCATGTGTTCCTGTTTCCATAATTGTTCTCTTGTGTCTACAAGACTGGGGAGTTCCACCACTCCTCTTGGGCTATCTGCACAAAAGCTGTTCTACCCTGTATGCACACATGGATTTTTCCTCTCTGAACCCTGTTCACACAGGTTATATACAGATGATCAGGTTTTTAAATACATCAGATAGGGATTGCATACATTAGTTAGGACTGCTCTGATAAGGGTATACCGTGAAGATTGGTAGAGCAGCTTAGTATACATTTTTTGCAAAAAACGTATCAACCAAATACCCTGTTTTTTACATCTTTTACTAGCACTTGCGGATTACTGCAACATTTTTTCAAACTGAGTGTTTTTGGTTTTACTATTCTCTTTTGTGTCTTCTGGATTAATAATGGATAGATGTCTTATTGACACCTTACATTAGCAAGGTGACATTAACCCCTTATTACCCCATATGCCAATGCTACAGGACAATGGGAAGAGAGAGACTAAGCGCTGGAATAGGCTCATCTTACAGATGTGCCTTTTATGCGGTGGCTGGGGGCAGATGTTTTTAGCCGAGGGGCAATAACAATGGTCCCTCTCTAGGCTATTAATATCTGCCCTCAGTCACTGGCTTTCCATCTCTTGAGGAGAAAATTGCGCGGGAGCCCACACCAGTTTTTTTCTGTGAATTAACCCTTTAATGTAACACCTACAGCTTCCATATTTTATGCACACACCACCAACATTATTAGGAAAGGAAATATAAAAATCTAATGTATATGAAATGGTTTACTGTATGTAAACCATGTCTCATATCCTTTTGGGTTCGGCAATGTTTTAGCAAAAGCCGACAATTGAATTACCGGCTTTCCTGAGATATATATTTATATCTAATATGTGTACACATTTATTTTATCCATTCAATTCTAACTTGACAGTGAGATTTTACTGTACACTGCACTGAATTGCCGTCTTTTCTATAGGACACCGGGGCATATTTCCCGCAAGTCGCACTGATGGTCCGTGTGGTGTGCGAGTTTTTGTCGCATCCATAGACTTTCCTTGGTGAGTCTCGGCTGAGATATGGTGGAAATCGCAGCATACTGTGATTTCTCTCGCACATAGAATACGGCCGAGAAAACAACGGGTGATAGGAGCTGTCCCATAGATTAACATTGGTCCGAGTTAGGGTTGAGCGACCTTGACTTTTTTAGAGTCGAGTTGGGTTTCGCAAAACCCGACTATCTCAATAGTCGGGTCGAGTGAAATCGGCCGATTATGACGTAAAGTCGGGATCGACCGAAACACGAAACCCAATGCAAGTCAATGGGGCAGCATAGTCGGCAGTGAGTGGGGGCCAGGAAAACACCTAGAGTGCCCATTTTAATGCCAAAACCATGCATTCTTCTTAATGAAGCTTGTCAATCTTAATTTCCCTTATAATAATAGTTAAGGTAAGGTAAGTATTTAAACTTTGCAAGTGCTGTGATCCTGAGCAAGCAGGGGGGGGCACTCGTTGGCATTGGCACTGGCACAGGGCCCCTCAAAGTACGGCGGTGTGTTTGCACGGCGGGGGCGCCTCCCACCGGCAGCGACACTTTTGCGTACTATGAGGGGCCCTGTGCCAGTGACGTCGCCAACGAGTGTTCCTCCCCCCACCTGATGAAGGAACCTGCACTTTCATCTGCACCTTCCTCTTTGTCCCCGTGTAAGGTGGTATGGTATGCGGGAAGAGGAACCTGACTTTCAGCAGGGTCACAATCTTGCTGTGTAGCGTGCACGGGGAATGTTGCGTTATGGGTCAATGTACCAGCAGACTCATCTATCACTGGCTGGGCAATGGGCAGGATGAGGAGGAAACACAGATATAGGCCCAAAGAATAAAGTGGTTTAAATGCAGTTCAAAATTGGTAAGAGGACTAACCAGGGGGCATTGCTTTGTTCAGTGGAGGACAACTGTAATGAGAGGCTGACACAGAGAGTAGGCCCAAATCAGTAATTAGTCTAAATGCAGTTCGAAATTGGCAACAGTAGAAAACAGGCGGCACAGCTTTGTTCAGTGGAGGAGAACAGCAAGGAGCGGCAGACACCAATAGTAGGCCCCAACCCAACTAGTAGGCCAAATGCAGTCTAACATTAACAACTACTTAACGAGAGCCTGAAAATGGAATTTCAGGACAGGAAACCAGGAGAACAGCAAGGAGCGGCAGACACTGTTAGTAGGCCCCAACCCAACTAGTAGGCCAAATGCAGTTGTTCCATTTAACAACTATTTAACAAGAGCCTGAAGATAGAAGCTCAGGAAAGGCAACCTGGAGAACACCTTGGAGCGGAAGACACCGTCTCTACAACTCAGACCCAACTTGTAGGCCGAATGCAGTGTTGTTTTCAACAACTACTTAAGAAGAGCCTCAAGATTGAAGCAATGGAGAGGCAACCTGGGGAACACCTTGGAGTGGAACACACCGTCTCTACACCCCTGACCCAACTTGTAGGCCACATGCAGTGTTGTTTTCAACAACTACTAAACGAGAGCCAGAAGATTGAAGCAATGGAGAGGCAACCTGGAGAACACCTTGGAGCGGCAGACACTGTTAGTAGGCCCCAACCCAAGTACTAGCCCCACTGCAGTTAGATTTACAAAAAACTACTAAACGAGAGCCTGAAGATCAAAGCTCAGAAAAGGCAACCCGGAGAACACCTTGGAGCGGCAGACACTGGTAGTAGGCCCCAACCCAAGTACTAGCCCCACTGCAGTTAGATTTAAAAAAAAAATACTAAACGAGAGCCTGAAGATCAAAGCTCAGAAAAGGCAACCTGGAGAACACCTTGGAGCGGCAGACACTGGTAGTAGGCCCCAACCCAAGTACTAGCCCCACTGCAGTTAGATTTAAAAAAAACTACTAAACGAGAGCCTGAAGATCAAAGCTCAGAAAAGGCAACCCAGAGAACACCTTGGAGCGGCAGACACTGGTAGTAGGCTTTAAACCCAAAATTTTGGTCAATGGAGTTTATAAAATGTTCCAGGGGTACACAGGCAGCATTGGTGTGGTAAGCGGAGGACAATTTCTATTTGGGACTGCAGACAGACTTGGTAGGCTGTCCCCTGTGGACCATGCATCCACAACATTAACCCAGTGCGCCGTAATGGACATGTAACCTTTCGTGGACATGCCTACTGGTCCATGCATCTGTTGTCAGGTGCACCTTTCTACTATTAGATAGCCTGAAAGCATGGACAATGCAGATTTTTACATGATGGTGGAGGGCTGGCATGGCTTTTCTCGCAAAAGAAGTGACGACTGGGTAGCTCTTACCGTGGTACAGCGTAATCCATCTGGGCTTTATAATTATAAATTAAAGAAAAAAAGTAGGCTGTATGCACTTTGAAATAGGTTACAGGGGTACACGGGCGGCAGTGGACTGGTCACTGGAGGACTAGTGGAAGGAGGGACTGCAGACAGGCGTAGTAGGCCTAACATTATAAAATTGGGCTGTAGGCACTTTATAATTGGTTCCAGGGGTACACGGGCAGCATTGGTCTGGTCAGTGGAGGAGTAGTAGAAAGAAGGTACCGCAGACAGGCTTAGAAGGCCTAACATAAAAAAAATTGGGCTGTAGGCACTTTTAAATAGGTTCCAGGGGTACACGGGCAGCATTGGTCTGGTCAGTGGAGGAGTAGTAGAAAGAACAGACCGCAGACAGGCTTCGAAGACCTAACATAATAAAATTGGGATGTAGGCACTTTATAATTGGTTCCAGGGGTACACGGGCAGCATTGGTCTAGTCAGTGGAGGAGTAGTAGAAAGAACAGACCGCAGACAGGCTTCGAAGGCCTAACATAATAAAATTGGGCTGTAGGCACTTTATAATTGGTTCCAGGGGTACACGGGCAGCAGTAGACAGGTCAGTGGAGGCCTAGTGGAAGGAGGGACCGCAGACAGGCTTCGAAGGCCTAACATAAAAAAAATTGGGCTGTAGGCACTTTTAAATAGGTTCCAGGGGTACACGGGCAGCAGTGGTCTGGTCAGTGGAGGAGTAGTAGAAAGAACGGACCGCAGACAGGCTTCGAAGGCCTAACATAATAAAATTGGGCTGTAGGCACTTTATAATTGGTTCCAGGGGTACATGGGCAGCAGTGGTCTGGTCAGTGGAGGAGTAGTAGAAAGAACGGACCGCAGACAGGCTTCGAAGGCCTAACATAATAAAATTGGGCTGTAGGCACTTTATAATTGGTTCCAGGGGTACACGGGCAGCATTGGTGTTGTCAGCGGAGGCCGATTGTAATGAGTGTCTGCCAGTTAGTAGTCCCAAACAATAAATAGATGTTAATCTCTCGCATGACAACAAAACGAAACCACCAAAGGGTGCAATCATTCGGTACTGGGGTGGGCTCCTCTGCGGAGTTTCAGACCTAGTAATTTGGCGCCAAGTAATTACTTGGGTAACTATAGGACACTGCCCCGGACTATGTTAAGTACCATCATACATGTCAATACAATGGTATTGTCAGTGGCTGGAATTTAAGGATGTCAGCGCATAGACTAAACATTGGTGGAACTGTGAGAGATAATTGGGCAAGTGGTTTAGCAATGTTTGAGCTGGGGTTGGGGGAACTCTCTTGTAGCCGGCGGTACAGGCCCAGGACCCCTCATGTTACAATAGTGTGTCTGACGTTGGGTGCGCACCACCACCGCCAGAGACACTTTATTGTACTATGAGGGACCCAGTGGCAGTGCCGTCGACCAAAAGCGGGCACACCCACCTCTTCAGACAATCAGCACTCTCACGGGTGCTGGCGCCAAGTGGCGATACCACGGCCCCGTGTGGGGAGTTTGGCCATTTAGGGAGGTGTAAACATGTCGTATGCTGGACAATCAGGTGCTGCAAATTACGAGATTGGAAAAGTCATTCAGAATAGTTCATAGGCAAGACCTTTTCATAGGAAAGCTAGGTGTCGGCCGGGCAAGGTGGGGCAAAAGATTTTGAAATCCAGTTGTGGTTCATTTTAATGAAGGTTAGATCATCTACATTTTGGGTAGCCAGACGAGTCCTTTTTTCGGTTAATATTGAACCTGCAGCACTGAATACTCTTTCTGATAGGACACTAGCTGCCGGGCAAGCAAGCTCCTGCAATGCATATTCTGCCAATTCTGGCCAGGTGTCTAATTTGGATGCCCAGTAATCAAATGGGAATGACGGTTGAGGGAGAACGTCGATAAGGGATGAAAAATAGTTTGTAACCATACTGGACAAATGTTGTCTCCTGTCAGTTTGAATTGATGCTGCAGTACCTGTCCTGTCTGCGGTCATAGCAAAATCACTCCACAACCTGGTCAGAAAACCCCTCTGTCCAATGCCACTTCTGATTTCTGCCCCTCTAACACCTCTGGTCTGCTGGCCCCTGCAGCTCATGTGAGAACGATCACGGGCGCTGTGTGCTGGGAATGCCTGAAGCAAACGGTCAACAAGAGTTGATTGTTTGGTTGCTAATATTAGTTCCAAGTTCTCATGTGGCATTATATTTTGCAATTTGCCTTTATAGCGAGGATCAAGGAGGCAGGCCAACCAGTAATCGTCATCGTTCATCATTTTAGTAATGCGTGTGTCCCTTTTGAGGATACGTAAGGCATAATCCGCCATGTGGGCCAAAGTTCCAGTTGTCAAATCTGCGGTTGTGCTTGGTTGAGGGGCAGTTTCAGGCAAATCTACGTCACTTGTGTCCCTCAAAAAAACAGAACCCGGCCTTGCCACGCCACCAATTTCCAGTGGCCCCGGAAAAACTTCCTCATTAAAAATATAATCATCCCCATCATCCTCCTCGTCCTCCTCCTCCTCTTCGCCCGCTACCTCGTCCTGTACACTGCCCTGGCCAGACAATGGCTGACTGTCATCAAGGCTTTCCTCTTCCTCTGCTGCAGACGCCTGATCCTTTATGTGCGTCAAACTTTGCATCAGCAGACGCATTAGGGGGATGCTCATGCTTAATATGGCGTTGTCTGCACTAACCAGCCGTGTGCATTCCTCAAAACACTGAAGGACTTGACACATGTCTTGTATCTTCGACCACTGCACACCTGACAACTCCATGTCTGCCATCCTACTGCCTGCCCGTGTATGTGTATCCTCCCACAAAAACATAACAGCCCGCCTCTGTTCGCACAGTCTCTGAAGCATGTGCAGTATTGAGTTCCACCTTGTTGCAACGTATATGATTAGGCGATGCTGGGGAAGGTTCAAGGACCGCTGATAGGTCTGCATACGGCTGGAGTGTACGGGCGAACGGCGGATATGCGAGCAAAGTCCGTGCACTTTGAGGAGCAGGTCGGAAAACCCCGGATAACTTTTCAGGAAGCACTGCACCACCAGGTTTAAGGTGTGAGCCAGGCAAGGAATGTGTTTCAGTTGGGAAAGGGAGATGGCAGCCATGAAATTCCTTCCGTTATCACTCACTACCTTGCCTGCCTCAAGATCTACAGTGCCCAGCCACGACTGCGTTTCTTTCTGCAAGAACTCGGACAGAACTTCCGCGGTGTGTCTGTTGTCGCCCAAACACTTCATAGCCAATACAGCCTGCTGACGCTTGCCAGTAGCTGCCCCATAATGGGAGACCTGGTGTGCAACAGTGGCAGCTGCGGATGGAGTGGTTATGCAACTGCGGTCTGTGGACGAGCTCTCGCTTCTGCAGGAGGACAAGGAGGAGGAGGAGGGGGTGCGAACGGCTACAGCCAACTGTTTCCTAGACCGTGGGCTAGGCAGAACTGTCCCAAAATTGCTGTCCCCTGTGGACCCTGCATCCACAACATTCACCCAGTGTGCCGTGATGGACACTTAACGTCCCTGGCCATGCCTACTGGTCCATGCATCTGTTGTCAGGTGCACCTTTGTGCTCACAGATTGCCTGAGTGCATGGACGATGCGCTCTTTAACATGCTGGTGGAGGGCTGGGATGGCTTTTCTGGAAAAGAAGTGTCGACTGGGTGCTCGTAGCGTGGTACAGCGTAGTCCATCAGGGCTTTGAAAGCTTCGCTTTCAACTAACCGGTAGGGCATCATCTCTAACGAGATTAGTCTAGCTATGTGGGCATTCAAACCCTGTGTATGCGGATGCGAGGCTAAGTACTTCCTTTTTCTAACCATAGTCTCATGTATTGTGAGCTCGACTGGAGAGCTGGAGATCGTGGAACTAGCGGGGGTGCCGGTGGACATGGCAGACTGAGAGACGGTGGGAGATGGTATTGTTGCCGCCGGTGCCCTAGATGCAGTGTTTCCTACTACGAAACTGGTGATTCCCTGACCCTGACTGCTTTGGCCTGGCAAAGAAACCTGCACAGATACTGCAGGTGGTGCGGAAAATGGTGACCCTACACTACCGGAAGGGATGTTGCGTTGCTGACTAGCTTCATTGGCCGAGGGTGCTACAACTTTAAGGAACGTTTGGTAGTTAGTCCAGGCTTGCAAATGCATGGTGGTTAAATGTCTATGCATGCAACTTGTATTGAGACTTTTCAGATTCTGACCTCTGCTTAAGGTAGTTGAACATTTTTGACAGATGACTTTGCGCTGATCAATTGGATGTTGTTTAAAAAAATGCCAGACTGCACACTTTCTAGCATCGGATACCTTTTCAGGCATTGCAGACTGAGCTTTAACCGGATGGCCACGCTGTCCTCCAACAGGTTTTGACTTTGCCACGCGTTTTGGGCCAGATACGAGCCCGGCAGATGGAACCTGTTGCGATGTTGATGCCTGCTGCGGCCCCTCCTCCTCCGCTTCAGAACTACTGCCACCTGCACCCTGTTCCCCCACTGGCTGCCAATCGGGGTCAACAACTGGGTCATCTATAACCTCCTCTTCTAGCTCGTGCGCAACTTCGTCTGTGTCACCATGTAAGTCAGTGGTAGAGCGTTCGTGACGGGGCAACATAGTCTCATCAGGGTCTGATTCTGGATCAGTACCCTGCGAGGGCAATGTTGTGGTCTGAGTCAAAGGACCAGCATAGTAGTCTGGCTGTGGCTGTGCATCAGTGCACTCCATGTCAGATTCAACTTGTAATGGGCATGGCCTGTTAACTGCTTCACTTTCTAAGCCAGGGACGGTATGTGTAAAGAGCTCCATGGAGTAACCCGTTGTGTCGCCTGCTGCATCCTTCTCTGTTGTTGTTTTTGCTGAAGAGGACAAGGAAGCGACTTGTCCCTGACCGTGAACATCCACTAACGACGCGCTGCTTTTACATTTACCAGTTTCAAAAGAGGAGGCAAAAGAGCTAGAGGCTGAGTCAGCAAGGTAAGCCAAAACTTGCTCTTGCTGCTCCGGCTTTAAAAGCGGTTTTCCTACTCCCAGAAAAGGGAGCGTTCGAGGCCTTGTGTAGCCAGACGACGAACCTGGCTCCACAGCTCCAGACTTAGGTGCAATATTTTTTTTCCCACGACCACCTGATGCTCCACCACTACCACTACCCTCATTACCAGCTGACAATGAACGCCCCCGGCCACGACCTCTTCCACCAGACTTCCTCATTGTTTTAAAAATGTAACCAAACTAACGGTATTTGTTGCTGTCAAACAACTTACACAGTGAGCTATAACTTCAGTATGATTTAGATACCCCTTTACAGGTGGGTGAGACCGCAAGGAAAAGCAGGCACAATGTTACACACTCTGTTTTTGGTGGCACCAAATGAGAGAGATGCCACACACACAGGACTGTCACTCAAGCACAAATGTCAATATTAATCTCCCACTGTTTGTTTTTATTTTTTCAGGGAGAATTTAGAAACCCCCCCCAAAAAAATGATTTTTTAAAGAAGAATTTAGAAAACAAATTAAAAAGGGGATTTTTTTCAGAGAGAATTTAGAAACTAAATAAAAAAACAAAAACAAATAGGCTTTCTATGGCCCACTATCTGAGAGAGAGAGATGGCACACCCAGGAGTCAGGACTGGCACTCAAGCAGAAAGGCCAATATTTATCTCCCACTGTTTTTTTTTATTTTTTCAGGGAGAATTTAGAAACCCAAAAAAAAAAAATGATTTTTAAGGAAGAATTTAGAAAACAAATTAAAAAAAAGTGATTTTTTCAGAGAGAATTTAGAAAAAAATTAAAAACAAAAACAAATAGGCTTTCTATGGCCCACTATCTGAGAGAGAGAGATGGCACGCTCAGGACTGGCAAACAAGCCCAAAGGGCAATATTAATCTTCCACTATTTTTTTTTTTTTTTGCAGGGAGAATTTATAAAACCAATAAAAAAAAAAATAGGCTTTCTATGGCCCACTATTTGACAGAGAGATGGCACGCTCAGGACTGGCACACAAGCCCAAAGGGCAATATTAATCTCCCACTGTTTTTTTTTCAGGGAGAATTTATAAAACCAATAAAAAAATAAATAAATAGGCTTTCTATGGCCCACTATTTGAGAGAGAGATGTCACGCTCAGGACTGGCACACAAGCCCAAAGGGCAATATTAATCTCCCACTGTTTTTTTTTCAGGGAGAATTTATAAAACCAATGAAAAAATAATAAATAGGCTTTCTATGGGCCACTATTTGAGAGAGAGATGGTACGCTCAGGACTGGCACACAAGCCCAAAGGGCAATATTAATCTCCCACTGTTTATTTTTTTTCAGGGAGAATTTATAAAACCAATAAAAAAAAAAGAAATAGGCTTTCTATGGCCCACTATTTGACAGAGAGATGGCACGCTCAGGACTGACACACAAGCCCAAAGGGCAATATTAATCTCCCACTGTTTTTTTTTTTTTCAGGGAGAATTTATAAAACCAATGAAAAAAAAAAAATAGGCTTTCTATGGCCCACTATTTGACAGAGAGATGGCACGCTCAGGACTGACACACAAGCCTAAAGGGCAATATTAATCTCCCACTGTTTTTTTTTTTTTCAGGGAGAATTTATAAAACCAATGAAAAAAAAAAAATAGGCTTTCTATGGCCCACTATTTGACAGAGAGATGGCACGCTCAGGACTGGCACACAAGCCCAAAGGGCAATATTAATCTCCCTCTGTTTTTTTTTTTCAGGGAGAATTTATAAAACCAATAAAAAAAAAATAAATAGGCTTTCTATGGCCCACTATTTGAGAGAGAGATGGCACGCTCAGGACTGGCACACAAGCCCAAAGGGCAATATTAATCTCCCACTGTTTTTTTTTTTCAGGGAGAATTTATAAAACCAATAAAAAATAAATAAATAGGCTTTCTATGGCCCACTATTTGAGAGAGAGATGGCACGCTCAGGACTGGCACACAAGCCCAAAGGCCAATATTAATCTCCCACTGTTTTTTTTTTTCAGGGATAATTTAGAAACCCCACAAAAAAAAACAGAAAAAAAAATTAGGCTTTCTATGGCCCACTATCTGAGATGGCACACACAGGGATGGCACTCGAGCAGAAATGCCAATCTTTATCTCCCACAGCTTTTTTTTTTAGGGTGAATTAAAAAAAAAAAAAACACACAGGGACTGTCCTACAATTACTATCTCCGTGCAGTAATCTCAGCCAGGTATGGCAGGCAGCAATAAGGAGTGGACTGCTGCACAAATTAAATAAAAAGTGTGGACAAACAAAAAAGATAGCTGTGCAGAAAGGAAGGAACAACAGGATTTGTGCTTTGAAAAAAGCAGTTGGTTTGCACAGCGGCGTACACACAGCAATGCAGCAATCAGGGAGCCTTCTAGGGCAGCCCAATGAGCTACAGCGCTGAGGAAAAAAAAATGTAGCTTCCACTGTCCCTGCAAACAAAAGGTGGTGTTGGACAGTGGAAATCGCTACAGCACAAGCGGTTTGGGGGTTAATGGACCCTGCCTAACGCTATCCCTGCTTCTGACGAAGCGGCAGCAACCTCTCCCTATGCTCAGATCAGCAGCAGTAAGATGGCGGTCGGCGGGAACGCCTCTTTATAGCCCCTGTGATGCCGCAGACAGCAAGCCAATCACTGCAATGCCCTTCTCTAAGATGGTGGGGACCAGGACCTATGTCATCACGCTGCCCACACTCTGCGTTTACCTTCATTGGCTGAGAAATGGCGCTTTTCGCGTCATTGAAACGCGACTTTGGCGCGAAAGTCGCGTACCGCATGGCCGACCCCACACAGGGGTCAGGTCGGGTTTCATGAAACCCGACTTTGCCAAAAGTCGGCGACTTTTGAAAATGAACAATCCGTTTCGCTCAACCCTAGTGGTATCTCGTCAGACGCCTGATCTATCTGTGGGCTACAAATTGTGGCATTTCAGGGCTACATTCCCCTTTTTTTTTTGGCTGTCTTACCCTAGTTCAATAGACTACTTTGGGGTAAAAATTTAAAAATACAGGCTATATATTTAACAGTCTGGAATCTGTCAAACACCAGATCTATGTGTGGGCTACAAATTTGAGCATATCAGGCCTCCATTCCACTGTATTTGCTGTCTGCTACCGTCATTCTATACAGTATTATGGGGTAAAAAATACAAAAATACAGGCCACATATTGAACATTGTGGTTTCTCTGTCAGACACCTGATCTGTCTGTGTTTTCTCAGACCCTCCCATCGCCCTGGCACAGAGGCAAGGTGTACTGTCACAAGGAGTGCAATGTTTTGGAAGATGTTGAGAGAGTACATTGCTGACCATACCAACATCCTTTGTGATTCCCCTGTGCCTTTTAATTATTGGGTATCCAAGCTGGACACGTGGCATGAACTGGCTCTCTACGCATCGGAGGTCCCGGCCTGCCCTGCCGCTAGCGTTTTGTCAGAGCGGGTTTTTAGTGCCACAGGTGGAATTATAACTGATAAGCTAATCCACCTGTCAACTGAAAATGCTGACAGGCTGACTCTTATAAAAATGAACAAGGGCTGGATTAGGCCTGACTTCTCTACACCACCGAATAACAGTGAAACATAACCTCCAATACAGTGTCTTTTTTTGGGAGGTGTATTCCCATGCATCTCTTCACACCCACACATGGGTATATGCTTCATGATTTTGGCTATTTGGTGTTATCGTCCTCCTTCTCCTCATCCTCATCCTCCACCCCCAATAGAACACCAGGGTGAACATGTTCTGTGAAGCTACTGGCGCGCCGCCGTGGGGTACTCGGATCCGGGCCCTTCAGTTCTCGGTGGGGATGTCACGGTGGCTGACCCGGTCCGTGGCCCTTGGGAGGTCCGTTGATGAAATGGTGGGGGAAAGGTCTTTAAAGGGATAATGTTCATGATGCCACCTGTGGTATTCAGTCAGGTTGACTGACGCTGCTTAGGGGTCCGCTGGGGTGATGTTATGGCAGCTAGATGGTATACCTTCCCACAGGTGAAGTATGTCCCCAGGGCTTCCCAGAGTGTGGATGGTGGATGATGTAAGGTTGCAGTCTCTTTACCTTTACTGAAGCCTTCAGCATCCACAGTCCAGAATAGGGACCACAGGGTAATCAGAGTCCGGCCGGTCTGAAGGCAAATCCAGAGTCCCCTTATCCAGGTGGAATTCAATAGCCTTCCTCTAGCGCCTGGGCGTTGTAGTACCTCCCTGCTGAGCAACTCGGTAAGGTCCTCACAACTATTGTAGATGTTAAGTCTCTTCTCTCTGTCCCCTGATTGATAGGACAAACCCGTATGACTGGTGGCCTGAGGCTTTTTATAGGGACCCTAGTGGCGCCCCAGCCCCCACAAGTTGCCACCCTGCCTCCTGGGTAAATGGTCGGGCAGCTAACGTGGAATTAACTGTCCTGCCAGTCTCTGAAGTAACGGCATAGAGCTCTTTACTCCCTCGGTGTTCTGGCTACCGGTCATGTGCTTCAGAAGGAGGAAGCTTGCTTCTAGCTGGTCTCCCTCTGATGTTTCACTCCTGTTGCTATGACTTCGTTGCTCACTCACTGCAACACAATTCCTTTCGTGTCCTTTCTTAGGATGCTGCCGCACGTGGGGCAGGCGCAGCTCCGTGTACCTTCCTCTGCCGTAGGCAGCAGTCTGGAGCTGGCTGGTACCCACCCCAGCCAGCCTCTGCCAAACTCGGTCGGGACTCACTGACTATCTCCTTCTCCCTCCAGTCAGCTTCTGTCCGACTTCCTAACCAACCCACCAATTTTACCCAAGTGTGAGGAGCGCCCTAATAGAAGCATGGCTCCCCCTGGCGGACTGGAGTGTGAAGTGTGTTTAGTGGTTGTGATACCTGGACAGAAGATCTCCTTCATTGCCTTCAGACGTAACATCACTCCCCCTTGTGGAAGAATAACATTACTGCAACGAACCAGGACTTTGGGGCGCTGCACTACAGTCACTCAAAAGTTTTGGCAAGGATGTTTATGATGTCGGTAACTAATTAAATTGCAAAAAAGTGTACCCCCAGGGGGAAATTTTTGTCAGCCCACACACTTAGTGCTTGGACATTACAAGTATAGTAGACCCACTCCTTTTATAATAGGAATATTTCTTTATTAGGCCATCCTCCACATCTTTCACGGGGCATTGGAGTGCCCCCTAATTTTTTGCAAGCCTTGCATTCACTGCATAGGCAAACACTATGGGAGACCCACTTCATTATAATGGGAACATTGTTTTCAGGAGGCCCACCTCTACATCTCTTCCAAGGCTTATTGGGTTGCGTGTTATTTTGGTGCAAGGCATGCCTTGCATTCTAATAGTATGGCAGTACAAAATTCCTAATAATGGGAATTTTGTTTTCATGTGGCCATCCATGATGTCTGTTCAAAGGGTTGTTGGTCTGTGTGTAACTTTGGTGCAGGGCAGGCCTTGCATTCAATGCATAAGCAAACAGTTTTGAACTGCCAAATTCATAATAATGGGAACTTTGGTTTCATGTGGCCATACAGGATGTCTGTTCCAAGGGTGATTGGGGTGCATGTAACTTTGGGGCAGGGCAGGCCTTCCATTTACCGCATAGCCAAACAGTATAGGAGACCCAGTTCCCAATAATGGGAACTGTAGGTATTAGTCAGCTGCTTAAACAATGCAATTCTTCACTTTTGGTTCTTCAGCCTCAAAGCTGCAATTCTCCACTGCCAGGTGTTCTTTAGAATCAACACTTCAAATTTCCACTCCAGATTCTTCAGGCTCACCACTGCAATTCACTAATGCATGTTCTTCATCCTCAACACTGCAATTCTTCACTCCCGGTTCTTCAGCCTCAACACTGCAATTCTCCACTGCCAGGTATTGTTTAGCCTCATCACTGCAATTCTCCACTCCAGGTTCTTCAGGCTCACCACTGCAATTCAACAATGCTGGTTCTTTAGACTTAACACTTCAATTCACTTTCTGGTGATCCGGCAGCCGGTCCATCAGGTGTTCCCCTGTCCGAGGCCTCTGGCGCTCCTTCTTTCGGGTATTCCCGTCAGCATCAGCGGGCCTCGGACAGGCCGCTAATGCCCGAATTTTTGCATTTGGGCACGGTGTTCCAGAATTGTTTCAAGGCGCTGGGCGATAGAATGGACACTGCTCTGTCCAATATCGACCGGCGCCTTGAAAAAATGGAATCCGAGCTCTCGAGGCCGGCCAAACATTTTTTTTAGAACCATTGCTAAGGGCATGGTGGATCACCTTACGCCAGAACTCCAGATTTCGGTGATGCACGCCTGCAACACTGCCTACGTGAGGGCTCTGCAGCAGGCTCGGAGAATGCAGTCAGCGACTACAATGCCCATAGTACCATCGCTGGCTAGCATGACTCCGACTCCTGCTGCAGAGCCGCTCCAGCCATCCAACCAAGGTCCGCGTGCGGAGGGATGACACCACAGACACCGTGACATCGCGACGCCGACTCCTGCTCCTGCCAGGCCCTCAACCTCCAGTACCCGTCATGCTGTGGAAGGTGCAATGAGACAAAAAAAGAGGAGGAAGACTACCAGTTCATCATCATCTTATGCTCAGGCTGCTCCAACACAAACACCCAGATCTCGGCTGGGGTCGAGCCGGAGCAGGAGCAGCCAGAGCCAGTCGAGAACAAGTGTTAGACTTGTTTTGCCTCCTCCCTCCCTACAGAGGTTGCTGTCTCGTCGCCAGCGTACATTGAGGGCTTTGATTTGCCCTCTAGCCTTTTGGAATATGCCTCCACATCCTCCTCCTCTTCCTCTCCCCACTCCAAATCAGAGACTTACCACTCACCCATGGTAGCTGAGGTTGATACCCCATAGTTTTATTTCCCACCTTTTTTCCTGTTTCCCCAAATAAAACTTTAAACTTTTCCAACAATTTGTGTTTTTATTGGGCAGTATACTTCTCCGCAATTCACACCGTGCGCCGTCTACACATATCTTGTGTTCCAAACACCTCATATATATGCAATGTAAGATACAAATTTAACAATTTTTATTTTGCCTTTTTTTTGGGTGTCTCTCATTGCTGTATGAGGTGTTGACAAACACTTATTTGGCCTGTTTCACACGTCAGTGTCTCCAGTACGTGAGGTGACAGTTTCCTCACGTACCGGAGACACTGACACATGTAGATCCATTAAAATCAATGCATCATTTCAGATGCCATTGTTTTTTTGCGGACCGTGTCTCCGTGTGCCAAACAAGATCGGCTCCCTCGTTGGCAAGCTGAACACGTTCCAAATACTTGCATCTGCACCCGTCTTCCTGGTGTGCGGTTGATGATCTGCTTTTTTTCAGGCACTGCAACAGCATGTTCCAAGGCTGTGTGAGTGGCACAACCCATGCACGACTGAAACCTTTTTGTTGGCCTCGCCATGGTGTGTTGCCAGTCACACTGCTGCGGCACATGCAGCTGCGGCGGGTGAAAATGTATGATCAGTAGTGTTGAGCATTCCGATACCGATACTTTTGTGGTATTGGGTATCGGTATCGGATCAATAGGGATGTGTAAAATAAAGAATTAAAATAAAAAATATTGATATGCTCACCTCTCCGGCGGCCCCTGGACATCACGCTGGTAACCGGCCGGCTTCTTTGTTTAAAATGAGCGCCTTCAGGACCTGCGAATGACGTCACGGCTTCTGATTGGACGCATGCCGCCCATGTGAACGGCACGCGACCAATCAGAAGCCGCGACGTCATTCGCAGGTCCTTAATTCCTAGAATTAGGAGTTTTGTGAATGAGAATGACGTCGCGACTTCTGATTGGTCGCGTGCCGGTCACATGGGCGGCACCCGACCAATCAGAAGCTGCGACGTCATTCGCAGGTCCTGAAGGTGCTTTTAAACAAAGAAGCCGGCCGGTTACCAGCGTGATGTCCAGGGGCCGCCGGAGAGGTGAGCATTAGGGTTGAGCGACCTTTACTTTTATAGGATCGGGTCGGGTTTCACGAAACGAGTCGAGTGAAATCGGCCGATCCTATAAAAAAGTGGGGTCGGGGTCGGCCGAAACCTGAAACCCAATGCAGTGCATTGGGTTTCCATGGTTCCCAGGGTCTGAAGGAGCGGAAACTCTCCTTCAGGCCCTGCGATCCATATTTTAGTGTAAAATAAAGAATTAAAATAAAAAATATCGCAATACTTACCCTCTGACGCGCCCTGGTACTAACCGGGAACCTTCCTTCCTTAGAATCAGCCTTCCAGGACCTTGCGGTGACGTCGCGGCTTGTGATTGGCCGCGCGGCCGCCCATGTGACCGCTCGCGCGACCAATCACAAGCCGCGACGTCACCGCGACGTCACCGAAGGTCCTGGAAGGGCTGATTCTTAGGAAGGAAGGCTGCCGGAAAGAAGCAGGGCGCGTCCGAGGGTGAGTATATTCCTATTAGGTATATACTCACCCTCGGACGCGCCCTGCTTCTTTCCGGCAGCCTTCCTTCCTAAGAATCAGCCCTTCCAGGACCTTCGGTGACGCCGCGGTGACGTCGAGGCTTGTGATTGGTCGCGCGAGCGGTCACATGGGCGGCCGCGCGGCCAATCACAAGCCGCGACGTCACCGCGACGTCACCGCAAGGTCCTGGAAGGCTGATTCTAAGGAAGGAAGGTTCCCGGTAAGTACCAGGGCGCGTCAGAGGGTAAGTATTGCGATATTTTTTATTTTAATTCTTTATTTTACACTTAAATCTGAATTCCGATACCAATTCCCGATATCTTAAACATATCGGGAATCGGTATCGGAATTCCAATTCTAGATTCAAAAGATCGCCGACTTCATGGCCGACCCCACACAGGGGTCGGGTCGGGTTTCATGAAACCCGACCTTGCCAAAAGTCGGCGACTTTTGAATATTTTCGACCCGTTTCGCTCAACCCTAGTGAGCATATCAATATTTTTTATTTTAATTCTTTATTTTACACATCCCTATGGATCCCAGGGCCTGAAGGAGAGTTTCCTCTCCTTCAGACCCTGGGAACCATGAGAATACCTTCCGATACTTGATGTCCCATTGACTTGTATTGGTATCGGATATCGGTATCGGCGATATCCGATATTTTTCGGGTATTGGCCGATACTATCCGATACCGATACTTTCAAGTATCGGACAGTATCGCTCAACACTAATGATCAGCCAACGCGCTCAATGAAGCCATGTTCCACATGAAACTAGTCTGGAATCCTAACAGTTTGCAAAGGTGGGAGCTGATCATGTTCGATCAACAATTGAACACACGGCCATGTGAACCAAAGTGTGGGGGTTTTGCAGACCATTTGGGAGCTGGTGATCACCAGAGTACATTTTGGGCAGTACACCGTTTAACGCAGTTGGTAGAAAAATGTACTTTGGAGAAGTGTTGAAAAATTTAATACATTTTTTATTAAACAAAAACATTATAAAAAAAGGGTAGCAAGTATAGTCAAAACACAAACATTAATGAAGTATAGGTAGATGCCAAATTGGAAATTACATAACCCACCTACACTGACGACATTTATTGCACATACTACTGTAGTAATCTTTTATTATCATTATATTATATTTTTAATACAGGTACAGTAAAGGTATTTAGTAGGGTTGAGCGAAACGGGTCGTTCATTTTCAAAAGTCGCCGACTTTTGGCAAAGTCGGGTTTCATGAAACCCGATCCGACCCCTGTGCGGGGTCGGCCATGCGGTACGCGACTTTCGCGCCAAAGTCGCGTTTCAATGACGCGAAAAGCGCCATTTCTCAGCCAATGAAGGTAAACGCAGAGTGTGGGCAGCGTGATGACATAGGTCCTGGTCCCCACCATCTTAGAGAAGGGCATTGCAGTGATTGGCTTGCTGTCTGCGGCGTCACAGGGGCTATAAAGGGGCGTTCCCGCCGACCGCCATCTTACTGCTGCTGATCTGAGCTTAGGGAGAGGTTGCTGCCGCTTCGTCAGAAGCAGGGATAGCGTTAGGCAGGGTCCATTAACCACCAAACCGCTTGTGCTGTAGCGATTTCCACTGCCCAACACCACCTTCGGTGTGCAGGGACAGTGGAAGCTACATTTTTTTTTTTTTCTCAGCGCTGTAGCTCATTGGGCTGCCCTACAAGGCTCCCTGATAGCTGCATTGCTGTGTGTACGCCGCTGTGCAAACCAACTGCTTTTTTCAAAGCACAAATCCTCTTGTTCCTTCCTTTCTGCACAGCTATCTTTTTTGTTTGTCCACACTTTTTATTTAATTTGTGCATCAGTCCACTCCTTATTGCTGCCTGCCATACCTGGCTGAGATTACTGCAGGGAGATAGTAATTGTAGGACACTTTGTTTTTTTTTTGTTTTTTTTTTTGTGGGAGATTAAGATTGGCATTTCTGCTAGAGTACCATCCCTGTGTGTGCCATCTCTCAGTCAGTGGGCCATAGAAAGCCTATTTATTTTTTTGCTTGATTTGGGTTATAAAATCTACCTGAAAAAATCACTACATCAATCAGTGGGAGAAAAATATTGGCCTCAGGGCTTGTGTGCCACTCTTGACTCCTGTGTGTGCCATCTCTCAGTCAGTGGGCCATAGAAAGCCTATTTATTTTTTTGCTTGATTTTGGTTCTAAAATCTACCTGAAAAAATCTACTCAACCAATGACCACACTGGCGCTGCACTACTATGAATCCAAGAGGAGAGAGGGAAAGAACAAATAAATAAAAATTACAGGAAAGCAGCTGGTACTTAGGCAGGGGTTGTGCCGACCTCTGTCAATAAACTAAATAGCAATGAACAAACACAAAAAAATACCGCGCTATAACCGCCCCTCTAAGGAGGCTACTAGTGCATGAATACCCTATTGGTATATGTAAGACCAACTGGCTGCGGGCCCAAAGTGAAAGTGAAAGTACAAATAAAGTGCACGCTTATATTACGCCCCTAATTGGCACCTGGTTCCACAGCACAATCTAGCTCCAACAGTATTAATATTTACTCACATCTGCCTGCTTAAGGGTAGAGAATTACCTACTTCAGCCGCAGGGTTGATGAGGCTGGCGTGCAGGGGTCCCGTGGCGTTCCTATACAGCGGGTGGGGCGGAAGAAATGCTTTGGCCGCAGGGTGGATGTGACCGGCGTGCAGGGTTGCTGCTCCGCTCACCTTAACCCTTTGCAAGCCTGATTAACCTATCGGTATATTGCCGATCAGGCTTGCAAAGGGTTAAGGTGAGGGGGCGGAGGTAATTAGTTTACATCAATATATGTGGCTTCACAGGGAAGGGTCCGTAACCCTGACAAAGAGGTGCGTCCCACCTCGAAACGCGTTGGTTGAAACTGACCCTTCGCTGCTTCCATAGCTAGTGACGTCACTGCCAGGTCGAGCGGCCGACTGGTATCGGCCACCGTCCTGTTTCTTGCGTGCATCCAGTATCGCTACCGGCCGGGGCGCCTCTGGCTCTGCACTGCCCACACCTCCTCCGTCCTACCCGCTGATCCGGAGCGGCGCAGCAACCCTGCACGCCGGTCACATCCACCCTGCGGCCAAAGCATTTCTTCCGCCCCACCCGCTGTATAGGAACGCCACGGGACCCCTGCACGCCAGCCTCATCAACCCTGCGGCTGAAGTAGGTAATTCTCTACCCTTAAGCAGGTAGATGTGAGTAAATATTAATACTGTTGGAGCTAGATTGTGCTGTGGAACCAGGTGCCAATTAGGGGCGTAATATAAGCGTGCACTTTATTTGTACTTTCACTTTCACTTTGGGCCCGCAGCCAGTTGGTCTTACATATACCAATAGGGTATTCATGCACTAGTAGCCTCCTTAGAGGGGCGGTTATAGCGCGGTATTTTTTTGTGTTTGTACCTGAAAAAATCACTACATCAATCAGTGGGAGAAAAATATTGGCCTCAGGGCTTGTGTGCCACTCCTGACTCCTGTGTGCATCATCACTCACTCAGTGGGCCATAGAAAGCCCTTTTTTTTTTTTTTTGCTTTATTTGGGTTCTAAATTCTACCTGAAAAAATCAATAAATCAATCAGTGGGAGATTAATATTGGCCTTTCTGCTTGTGTGCCAGTCTTGACTCCTGGGTGTGCCATCTCTCTCTCTCTCTCTCCAATTGTGGGCCATAGAAAGCCTATTATTTTTTTAGCTTGATTTGGGTTCCAAAATCTACCTGAAAAAATCACTACATCAATCAGTGGGAGATAAATATTGGCCTCTGGGCTTGTGTGCCACTCCTGACTCCTGTGTGCGTCATCTCTCACTCAGTGGGCCATAGAAAGGCTTTTTTTGTTTTATTTGTTTTCTAAATTCTCACTGAAAAAATAATTTTATTTTATTTGGTTTCTAAATTCTTCCTGAAAAAATCATTTTATTCTATTATTTTTTTTTCCTAAAGTCTCCCTGAAAAAAAAAAAAAAAAAAAAAAACAGTGGGAGATTAATATTGGCCTTTCTGCTTGTGTGCCAGTCTTGACTCCTGTGTGCCTTGTGTACCAGTCTTTCTCCTTGTGTGCCATCTCTCTCTCTCTCTCCAATTGTGGGCCATAGAAAGCCTATTATTTTTTTAGCTTGATTTGGGTTCCAAAATCTACCTGAAAAAATCACTACATCAATCAGTGGGAGATAAATATTGGCCTCTGGGCTTGTGTGCCACTCCTGACTCCTGTGTGCGTCATCTCTCACTCAGTGGGCCATAGAAAGCCTTTTTTTGTTTTATTTGTTTTCTAAATTCTCCCTGAAAAAATCATTTTATTTTATTTGGTTTCTAAATTCTTCCTGAAAAAATCATTTTATTCTATTATTTTTTTTCCTAAAGTCTCCATGAAAAAAAAAAAAAAATCAAATCAGTGGGAGATTAATATTTACATTTGTGCTTCAGTGACAGTCCTGCGTGTGTGGCATCTCTCTCATTTGTTGCCACCAACAACAGAGTGTGTAACATTGTGCCTAATTTTCGTTGTGGTCTCACTCACCTGTAAAGGGGTAGCTAAATCATACTGAAGTTATAGCTCACCGTGTAATTTGTGTGACAGCAACAAATACCGTTAGTTTGTTTACGTTTTTAAAACAATGAGGAAGTCTGGTGGAAGAGGTCGTGGCCGGGGGCGTTCATTGTCAGCTGGTAATGAGGGTAGTGGTAGTGGTGGAGCATCAGCTGGTCGTGGGAAAAAAAATATTGCACCTAAGTCTGGAGCTGTGGAGCCAGGTTCGTCGTCTGGCTACACAAGGCCTCGAACGCTCCCTTTTCTGGGAGTAGGAAAACCGCTTTTAAAGCCGGAGCAGCAAGAGCAAGTTTTGGCTTATCTTGCTGACTCAGCCTCTAGCTCTTTTGCCTCCTCTCGTGAAACTGGTAAATGTCAAAGCAGCGCGTCGTTAGTGGATGTTCACGGTCAGGGACAAGTCGCTTCCTTGTCCTCTTCAGCAAAAACAACAACAGAGAAGAATGCAGCAGGCGACACAACGGGTTACTCCATGGAGCTCTTTACACATACCGTCCCTGGGTTAGAAAGTGAAGCAGTTAACAGTCCATGCCCATTACAAGTTGAATCTGACATGGAGTGCACTGATGCACAGCCACAGCCAGACTAAAATGCTGGTCCTTTGACTCAGACCACAACATTGCCCTCGCAGGGTAATGATCAAGAATCAGACCCTGATGAGACTATGTTGCCCCATCACGAACGCTATACCACCGACCGACACGGTGACACAGACGAAGTTGCACACGAGCTACAAGAAGAGGTAATAGATGACCCAGTTCTTGACCCCGATTGGCAGCCATTGGGGGAACAGGGTGCAGGCGGCAGCAGTTCTGAAGCGGAGGAGGAGGGGCCACAGCAGGCATCAACATCGCAACAGGTTCCATCTGCCGGGCCCGCATCTTGCCCAAAACGCGTGGCAAAGCCAAAACCTGTTGGAGGACAGCGTGGCCATCCGGTTAAAGCTCAGTCTGCAATGCCTGAAAAGGTGTCCGATGCTAGAAAGAGTGCAGTCTGGCATTTTTTTAAACAACATCCAATTGATCAGCGCAAAGTCATCTGTCAAAAATGTTCAACTACCTTAAGCAGAGGACAGAATCTGAAAAGTCTCAATACAAGTTGCATGCATAGACATTTAACCACCATGCATTTGCAAGCCTGGACTCACTACCAAACGTCCCTTAAGGTTGTAGCACCCTCGGCCAATGAAGCTAGTCAGCAACGCAACATCCCTTCCGGCAGTGTAGGGCCACCATTTTCCGCACCACCTGCAGTATCTGTGCAGGTTTCTTTGCCAGGCCAAAGCAGTCAGGGTCAGGGAATCACCAGTTTTGTAGTAGGAAACACTGCATCTAGGGCACCGGCGGCAACAATACCATCTCCCACCGTCTCTCAGTCTGCCATGTCCACCGGCACCCCCGCTAGTTCCACGATCTCCAGCTCTCCAGTCCAGCTCACCCTACATGAGACTATGGTTAGAAAAAGGAAGTACTTAGCCTCGCATCCGCGTACACAGGGTTTGAACGCCCACATAGCTAGACTAATCTCGTTAGAGATGATGCCCTACCGGTTAGTTGAAAGCGAAGCTTTCAAAGCCCTGATGGACTACGCTGTACCACGCTACGAGCTACCCAGTCGACACTTTTTTTCCAGAAAAGCCATCCCAGCCCTCCACCAGCATGTTAAAGAGCGCATCGTCCATGCACTCAGGCAATCTGTGAGCACAAAGGTGCACCTGACAACAGATGCATGGACCAGTAGGCATGGCCAGGGACGTTACGTGTCCATCACGGCACACTGGGTAAATGTGGTGGATGCAGGGTCCACAGGGGACAGCAAGTTTGGGACAGTTCTGCCTAGCCCACGGTCTAGGAAACAGTTGGCTGTAGCCGTTCGCACCCCCTCCTCCTCCTCTTCGTCCTCCTGCAGAAGCGAGAGCTCGTCCACAGACCGCAGTCGCACAACCACTCCATCCGCAGCTGCCACTGTTGCACACCAGGTCTCCCATTATGGGGCAGCTACTGGCAAACGTCAGCAGGCTGTATTGGCTATGAAGTGTTTGGGCGACAACAGACACACCGCGGAAGTTCTGTCCGAGTTCTTGCAGAAAGAAATGCAGTCGTGGCTGGGCACTGTAGATCTTGAGGCAGGCAAGGTAGTGAGTGATAACGGAAGGAATTTCATGGCTGCCATCTCCCTTTCCCAACTGAAACACATTCCTTGCCTGGCTCACACCTTAAACCTGGTGGTGCAGTGCTTAATGAAAAAGTTATCCGGGGTTATCCGACCTGCTCCTCAAAGTGCGTGGACTTTGCTCACATATCCGCCGTTCGCCCGTACACTCCAGCCGTATGCAGACCTATCAGCGTTCTTTGAACCTTCTCCAGCATCGCCTAATCATAGACATTGCAACAAGGTGGAACTCAACACTGCACATGCTTCAGAGACTGTGCGAACAGAGGCGGGCTGTTATGTTTTTGTGGGAGGATACACATACACGGGCAGGCAGTAGGATGGCAGACATGGAGTTGTCAGGTGTGCAGTGGTCGAAGATTCAAGACATGTGTCAAGTCCTTCAGTGTTTTGAGGAATGAACACGGCTGGTTAGTGCAGACAACGCCATAATAAGCATGAGCATCCCCCTAATGCGTCTGCTGATGCAAAGTTTGACGCACATAAAGGATCAGGCGTCTGCAGCTGAGGAAGAGGAAAGCCTTGATGACAGTCAGCCATTGTCTGGCCAGGGCAGTGTACAGGACGAGTTAGCGGGCGAAGAGGAGGAGGAGGACGAGGAGGATGATGGGGATGATTATATTTTTAATGAGGAAGCTTTTCCGGGGCCACTGGAAATTGGTGGCGCGGCAAGGCCGGGTTCTGGTTTTTGGAGGGACACAAGTGACATGGATTTGCCTGAAACTGCCCCTCAACCAAGCACAACCGCAGATTTGAGAACTGGAACTTTGGCCCACATGGCGGATTATGCCTTACGTATCCTCAAAAGGGACACACGCATAACTAAAATGATGAACGATGACGATTACTGGTTGGCCTGCCTCCTTGATCCTCGCTATAAAGGCAAATTGCAAAATATAATGCCACATGAGAACTTGGAACTAATATTAGCAACCAAACAATCAACTCTTGTTGACCGTTTGCTTCTGGCATTCCCTGCACACAGCGCCCGTGATCGTTCTCACACGAGCTGCAGGGGCCAGCAGACCAGAGGAGTTAGAGGGGCAGAAATCAGAAGTGGCGTTGGCCAGAGGGGTTTTCTGACCAGGTTGTGGAGTGATTTTGCTATGACCGCAGACAGGACAGGTACTGCAGCATCAATTCAAAGTGACAGGAGACAACATTTGTCCAGTATGGTTACAAACTATTTTTCATCCCTTATCGATGTTCTCCCTCAACCGTCATTCCAATTTGATTACTGGGCATCAAAATTAGACACCTGGCCAGAATTGGCAGAATATGCATTGCAGGAGCTTGCTTGTCCGGCAGCTAGTGTCCTATCAGAAAGAGTATTCAGTGCTGCAAGTTCAATACTAACAGAAAAAAGGACTCGTCTGGCTACCCAAAATGTAGATGATCTAACCTTCATTAAAATGAACCACAACTGGATTTCGAAATCTTTTGCCCCACCTTGCCCGGCCGACACCTAGCTTTCCTATGAAAAGGTCTTGCCTGTGGACTATTCTGAATGCCTTTTCCAATCTCGTAATTTTCTGCACCTGATTGTCCAGCATACGACATGTTTACACCTCACTAAATGGCCAAACTCCCCACACGGGGCCGTGGTATCGACACTTGGCGACAGCACCCGTGAGAGTGCTGTTTGTCTGAAGAGGTGGGTGTGCCCGCTTTTGGTCGACGGCACTGCCACTGGGTCCCTCCTAGTACAATAAAGTGTCTCTGGCGGTGGTGGTGCGCACCCAACGTCAGACACACCGTTGTAATATGAGGGGCCCTGGGCCTGTACCGCCGGCCACAAGACAGTTCCCCCCCCCCCAGCTCAAACAGTGCTCTACCACTTGCAAAATTATCTCACAGCTCCACCAATGTTTAGTCTATGCGCTGACATCCTTCAATGCCTGCCACTGACAATACCATTGTATTGACATTTTTGTTATGTTAGGCCTTCGAAGCCTGTCTGCGGTCACTCCTTCCACTATGCCTCCACTGACCACACCACTGCTGCCCGTGTACCCCTGGAACCAATTTAAAATTGCCTACAGCCAGCCCAATTTTTTCATTTTAGGCCTTCGATGCCTGTCTGCGGTCCATTCTTTCCACTACTACTACACTGACCAGGCCACTGCTGCCCGTGTACCCCTGGAACCAATTTAAAATTGCCTACAGCCATGTGTTATTATTTTAGGCCTTCGATGCCTGTCTGCGGTCACTCCTTACAATATGCCTCCACTGACCACACCACTGCTGCCCGTGTACCCCTGGAACCAATTTAAAATTGCCTACAGCCATGTGTTATTATTTTAGGCCTTCGATGCCTGTCTGCGGTCACTCCTTACAATATGCCTCCACTGACCACACCACTGCTGCCCGTGTACCCCTGGAACCAATTTAAAATTGCCTACAGCCATGTGTTATTATTTTAGGCCTTCGATGCCTGTCTGCGGTCACTCCTTCCACTAGGCCTCCACTGACCACACCACTGCTGCCCGTGTACCCCTGGAACCAACATCAGAAAATATAAAAATAAGTATTTTGCTTATAAAAAAGAAAATACTGGAGAGATATCAAATGCAGACATTTTAACATTACAAACAAACACATACAACAAAAATCTGGTACAGTACTAAAAATGGCCACCAGCTACAATTACTTTCTCCTGCAAGTAGTTAACTGAAAGGTTTTTTCAATTTAAAACACAGATATGGCATCCACCGAGTGTTGTCCTGTCGCGTCTTCTTTTTATTATTGCCAAGAAGATGCAAAACAATGAAAATAATAAAATCATTATTTACCAAAAAAATAGAGTAAGTCAAAACCACAGTGCAAATAAACATTCATTACAAATAAAGAAGCAGGGCGCGTCCGAGGGTGAGTATATACCTAATAAGAATATAATCACCCTCGGACGCGCCCTGCTTCTTTCCGACAGCCTTCCTTCCTAAGAATCAGCCCTTCCATGGTGTAGAGAGAGGGTTTGTTACACTCCAAGGTGTTCTCCAGGTTGCCTTTCCTGAGCTTCGATCTTCCGGCTCTCGTTTAGTAGTTCTTGGAAACTACACTGCATTAGGCCTACAAATTGGGTATGGGGTGTAGAGAGATGGTGTGTTCCACTCCAAAGTGTTCTCCAGGTTGCCTTTCCTGAGCTTCGATCTTCCGGCTCTCGTTTAGTAGTTCTTGGAAACTACACTGCATTAGGCCTACAAATTGGGTATGGGGTGTAGAGAGATGGTGTGTTCCACTCCAAGGTGTTCTCCAGGTTGCCTTTCCTGAGCTTCGATCTTCCAGCTCTCGTTTAGTAGTTCTTGGAAACTACACTGCATTAGGCCTACAAATTGGGTATGGGGTGTAGAGAGATGGTGTGTTCCACTCCAAGGTGTTCTCCAGGTTGCCTTTCCAGAGCTTCGATCTTCCGGCTCTCGTTTAGTAGTTGACGGAAAGTAGGCTGCATTAGGCCTACAAATTGGGTATGGGGTGGAGAGAGATGGTGTGTTCCACTCCAAGGTGTTCTCCAGGTTGCCTTTCCAGAGCTTCGATCTTCCGGCTCTCGTTTAGTAGTTGTCGGAAAGTAGGCTGCATTAGGCCTACAAATTGGGTATGGGGTGGAGAGAGATGGTGTGTTCCACTCCAAGGTGTTCTCCAGGTTGCCTTTCCTGAACTTCTATCTTCAGGCTCTCATTAAATTGTGGTTAAACGGAACAACTGCATTTGGCGTACTAGTTGGTTTGGGGCCTACTATCGGTGTCTGCCACTCCTTGCTGTTCTCCTGGTTTCCTGTCCTGAAATTCCGTTTTCAGGCGCTCGTTAAGTAGTTGTTAATGTTAGACTGCATTTGGCCTACTAGTTGGGTTGGGGCCTACTATCGGTGTCTGCCACTCCTTGCTGTTCTCCTCCACTGAACAAAGCTGTGCCGCCTGTTTACTACGGTTGCCAATTTTGAACTGCATTTCGACTACTTACTGATTTGGGCCTACTCTCTGTGTCAGCCTCTCATTCCAGTTGTCCTCCACTGCAATGCCCCCTGGTTATTCCTGTGTTACCAATTTTGAACTGCATTTAGCCAACTTTATTCTTTGGGCCTATATCTGTGTTTCCTCCTCATCCTGCCCATTGCCCAGCCAGTGATAGATGAGTCTGCTGGTACATTGACCCATAACGCAACATTCCCCGTGCACGCTACACAACAACATTGTGACCCTGCTGAAAGTCAGGTTGCTCTTCCCGCATACCATACCACCTTACACGGGGACAAAGAGGAAGGTGCAGATGAAAGTGCAGGTTCCTTCATCAGGTGGGGGGAGGAATACTAGTTGGCGACGTCACTGGCACAGGGCCTCTCATAGTACGCAAAAGTGTTGCTGCCGGTGGGAGGCGCCCCCGCCATGCAAACACACCGCTGTACTTTGAGGGGCCCTGTGCCAGTGCCAATGCCAACGAGTGGGCCCCCCCTGCTTGCTCAGGTTCACAGCACTTGCAAAGTTGAAATACTTACCTCTCCCTGCTCCACTGCCGTGACGTGGTCCAGATTTCCTGGGCCCACTAATTACTTGAACCAGCCCTACCCACCACAACTTTAGCCAAATGACCCCCAATTTCAAATGCCTTCCAATTATTATAAGGTAAATTACGCTTGACAAGCTTCATTAAGAAGAATGGATGGTTTTGACATTAAAATGGGCACTCTAGGTGTTTTCCTGGCCCCCACTCACTGCCGACTATGCTGCCCCATTGACTTGCATTGGGTTTCGTGTTTCGGTCGATCCCGACTTTACGTCATAATCGGCCGATTTCACTCGACCCGACTTTTGAGATAGTCAGGTTTCGCGAAACCCGGCTCGACTCTAAAAAGGTCAAGGTCGCTCAACTCTAGTATTTAGTGTTGTAGCAACCAGAAAAAAGTACAAAAACACTACACCATTGTATCTTGCCATGCCACACGGCCAACATCTGAAACAAAATAGGAAGCAAATCGATCCCTCATCTGTGCAATTTCAACACTTGTCCTCAGAGGATGATCTTGGTATTCGGGCAATGGGTTTGGTATTGGTTCATCGAGTTCCACGTCCAGTCTCTCTTTGGCCATAATATAATTGTGGAGAACCACACAAGCCTTTACCACCTCATCCACTGTCTCAATTTTCAGATCAATGGCGGATCCCAATATACGCCATTTGGAGACAAGGATGCCAAAGGCGCACTCCACAGTTCTTCTGGTTCTGGACAGTCTGTAATTGAAAATACTTTTTGTGTGGTCCAAGCCACGACTGGAGTAGGGTTTCAGAAGGTTGGCACACATTTGAAATGCCTCATCCCCAACCACAACAAATGGCATTGCCGGGCCTTCTGTGTTGGGAAGAGGTCGTGGCTGGGGGAAATTAAAATTGTTCCCATATAATTTTTGGCCCATATCCGACTCCTTAAATGTTCGTGAGTCATTTGCAAGGCCAAACGCTCCAATGTCCACGGCGACAAACCTGCAGTCCGCACCTGCAACTGCCATGAGCACGGTGGAGAAGTATTTTTTATAATTGAAAAAGAGAGATGCACTTCTTGCAGGCTTTGTAATCCGAATGTGCTTCCCATCCACAGCTCCTATACAGTTAGGGAAAGAACACACTTGCTCAAATTTCTTGGCGTTGGCCTCCCATATTTCACTGGTAGGGACGGGCAAAAATTCAGCACGGAGATTGTCCCACAAAGCACAGCATGTGTTGGAAATAATTCCAGAAAGAGTGGAAACTCCAATCCTGAATTGAAAATGCAGGGATCTCAAGGTCTCTCCAGTAGCCAGGAAACTGTCAAGAAGAAAAATAAAGAAATTACATTACAGTACATTGTAATTTTAAATTTTTTTACATACATTGACCATACAAAACCAAAAACATGTTAAAAAAAAAGGAAAAATAAAAGGGAAGAAAACATCACAGTCATTGAAAGAGCTACGTACCGTAGAGTAACCAGCAGACGTTCCTCGGCGGAAATTGATCTCCGGAGCTGCGTGTTCTGCCTGGTAATGGCTCCTTCCACAAGACGCAGAAGATATCGGAAGCTGTCTCAAGACATCCTGGTATATTCAAAGTATTTTTCCAGGCTGTCATTAAGCTTGCCAAACAAGCAATGGTACGCTCCACGGCTCTCCCGGACTTCCACAATAGGGTGTAGCCAAAAGCGACGATGACTCCTTCTCCGTATATCCCTTTTCCTTTGATGATAATAGGCGATAGCATAGGCATTAGCCAAGGAAAAATCCACCTCCATATCCATGTACATACTCTCCATGGGACGCTCCATCATGATGCTGTACAAGCAAAATGGGAGGAATTCATCTCTGCCGGGGTATATATACACAATAACATTACACCCACCCTCTTCTATCCATTGGTGGTCTTTATCTAGTGTCTAGACACAATGTTTTTTTTTTTTGAAGAATGACATCAATTTAGGAAAACGCAAAGGTTTTTTAAAAAAAACGCAGCGTTTTGAGACGCATGCATTGAACGCATGCGTTAAAAAACCATGCGTTTTGCATGCATTTTCATTGCGTCGTGCGTTGCGGCGACGACACTGCGGCGCACACCGCAAATGTGAACGTAGCCTAAGACCTGCAAGCCAAAACCAAGGGGCCATATGACTAGCCTTTCAACACAGTTTATACATAATCAATTTGCCACATTGAGTGCAAAAGAGCAAATGGATATACAATTCGTGGCTATAAAAAAACAAATGAAAAAATCAATAAACACAGTTGGGGTTTATACGGTTCATCAGGAGGCACACAAAGCAGAGCCAGCTAATCAATGGATATGAGGTGTCATGATGAGAGGAAAGACCTGTCTGGACCCACGTAGGGCCTTTTTAAATATCCCACCTTGAAGTGGAAAGGTCCAATCCCTGTCCCCATTCAGAGCACACCCATTCTCCCATAATGCACCGGATGTAATACCGATATAAGTCTCTTATAATAAATGATTTACTTCAAGTGTCCATTGCCATGGTCTATTCCCAAGTTCCACGGCTCTATAGGATCTTTATGTAGTGTCATATTCTCAAAGTTAAGAGACTAGATGGAACAGATACATGTGGATGCGCTGTGCGTTCCAATCCTGGAACGCAAACAACCTCCTGCACTACGTAGGTAGACGTCATGCGACTTCCTGTTGCAAGGAGGTGTGTCCACCGCTATAGCGTGGACCAGACACCACTTTTTGCCAAGTACCATAGTGTGCCTGTGCCGTTGGTAAGTTGGCGCTTCGCTGTAGACATACCACGTCATTATGTTGATAAGTGTTAATAATCGAATTCTGCAGCGCTCACACGCCACATCGCTCTGTTTCCTTGGCATACTGGCTATTTCTTGATAAGCACTAAAGCCAGCGTACATTTAAATGCGCATGCACCACTTTCTGATAGCCTTCTCAGTGCGCAGGCGCCTTGTATAATGTCACAGAGCTTCTTTACAAATAAGGAACAGTGTCTAACTCCATTGGCATATGGGACATATCCGAGCGCTTACCAGCCGTGTGCATTCCTCAAAACACTGAAGGACTTGACACATGTCTTGTATCTTCGACCACTGCACACCTGACAACTCCATGTCTGCCATCCTACTGCCTGCCCGTGTATGTGTATCCTCCCACAAAAACATAACAGCCCGCCTCTGTTCGCACAGTCTCTGAAGCATGTGCAGTATTGAATTCCACCTTGTTGCAACGTATATGATTAGGCGATGCTGGGGAAGGTTCAAAGACCGCTGATAGGTCTGCATACGGCTGGAGTGTACGGGCGAACGGCGGATATGCGAGCAAAGTCCGCGCACTTTGAGGAGCAGGTCGGAAAACCCCGGATAACTTTTCAGGAAGCACTGCACCACCAGGTTTAAGGTGTGAGCCAGGCAAGGAATGTGTTTCAGTTGGAAAAGGGAGATGGCAGCCATGAAATTCCTTCCGTTATCACTCACTACCTTGCCTGCCTCAAGATCTACAGTGCCCAGCCACGACTGCGTTTCTTTCTGCAAGAACTCGGACAGAACTTCCGCGGTGTGTCTGTTGTCGCCCAAACACTTCATAGCCAATACAGCCTGCTGACGCTTGCCAGTAGCTGCCCCATAATGGGAGACCTGGTGTGCAACAGTGGCAGCTGCGGATGGAGTGGTTGTGCAACTGCGGTCTGTGTACGAGCTCTCGCTTCTGCAGGAGGACGAGGAGGAGGAGGAGGGGGTGCGAACGGCTACAGCCAACTGTTTCCTAGACCGTGGGCTAGGCAGAACTGTCCCAAAATTGCTGTCCCCTGTGGACCCTGCATCCACAACATTCACCCAGTGTGCCGTGATGGACACTTAACGTCCCTGGCCATGCCTACTGGTCCATGCATCTGTTGTCAGGTGCACCTTTGTGCTCACAGATTGCCTGAGTGCATGGACGATGCGCTCTTTAACATGCTGGTGGAGGGCTGGGATGGCTTTTCTGGAAAAGAAGTGTCGACTGGGTAGCTCGTAGCGTGGTACAGCGTAGTCCATCAGGGCTTTGAAAGCTTCGCTTTCAACTAACCGGTAGGGCATCATCTCCAACGAGATTAGTCTAGCTATGTGGGCGTTCAAACCCTGTGTATGCGGATGCGAGGCTAAGTACTTCCTTTTTCTAACCATAGTCTCATGTAGGGTGAGCTCGACTGGAGAGCTGGAGATCGTGGAACTAGCGGGGGTGCCGGTAGACATGGCAGACTGAGAGACGGTGGGAGATGGTATTGTTGCCGCCGGTGCCCTAGATGTAGTGTTTCCTACTACGAAACTGGTGATTCCCTGACCCTGACTGCTTTGGCCTGGCAAAGAAACCTGCACAGATACTGCAGGTGGTGCGGAAAATGGTGGCCCTCCACTACCGGAAGGGATGTTGCGTTGCTGACTAGCTTCATTGGCCGAGGGTGCTACAACCTTAAGGAACGTTTGGTAGTTAGTCCAGGCTTGCAAATGCATGGTGGTTAAATGTCTATGCATGCAACTTGTATTGAGACTTTTCAGATTCTGACCTCTGCTTAAGGTAGTTGAACATTTTTGACAGATGACTTTGCGCTGATCAATTGGATGTTGTTTAAAAAAATGCCAGACTGCACACTTTCTAGCATCGGATACCTTTTCAGGCATTGCAGACTGAGCTTTAACCGGATGGCCACGCTGTCCTCCAACAGGTTTTGACTTTGCCACGCGTTTTGGGCCAGATACGGGCCCGGCAGATGGAACCTGTTGCGATGTTGATGCCTGCTGCGGCCCCTCCTCCTCCGCTTCAGAACTACTGCCACCTGCACCCTGTTCCCCCAATGGCTGCCAATCGGGGTCAACAACTGGGTCATCTATAACCTCCTCTTCTAGCTCGTGCGCAACTTCGTCTGTGTCACCATGTAAGTCGGTGGTAGAGCGTTCGTGACGGGGCAATATAGTCTCATCAGGGTCTGATTCTGGATCAGTACCCTGCGAGGGCAATGTTGTGGTCTGAGTCAAAGGACCAGCATAGTAGTCTGGCTGTGGCTGTGCATCAGTGCACTCCATGTCAGATTCAACTTGTAATGGGCATGGCCTGTTAACTGCTTCACTTTCTAAGCCAGGGACGGTATGTGTAAAGAGCTCCATGGAGTAACCCGTTGTGTCGCCTGCTGCATCCTTCTCTGTTGTTGTTTTTGCTGAAGAGGACAAGGAAGCAACTTGTCCCTGACCGTGAACATCCACTAACGACGCGCTGCTTTTACATTTACCAGTTTCAATAGAGGAGGCAAAAGAGCTAGAGGCTGAGTCAGCAAGGTAAGCCAAAACTTGCTCTTGCTGCTCCGGCTTTAAAAGCGGTTTTCCTACTCCCAGAAAAGGGAGCGTTCGAGGCCTTGTGTAGCCAGACGACGAACCTGGCTCCACAGCTCCAGACTTAGGTGCAATATTTTTTTTCCCACGACCACCTGATGCTCCACCACTACCACTACCCTCATTACCAGCTGACAATGAACGCCCCCGGCCACGACCTCTTCCACCAGACTTCCTCATTGTTTTAAAAACGTAACCAAACTAACGGTATTTGTTGCTGTCAAACAACTTACACGGTGAGCTATAACTTCAGTATGATTTAGATACCCCTTTACAGGTGGGTGAGACCGCAAGGAAAAGCAGGCACAATGTTACACACTCTGTTTTTGGGGGCACCAAATGAGAGAGATGCCACACACGCAGGACTGTCACTCAAGCACAAATGTCAATATTAATCTCCCACTGTTTGTTTTTATTTTTTCAGGGAGAATTTAGAAACCCCCCCCCAAAAAAATGATTTTTTTAAAGAAGAATTTAGAAAACAAATTAAAAAAAGTAATTTTTTTCAGAGAGAATTTAGAAACCAAATAAAAAACAAAAACAAATAGGCTTTCTATGGCCCACTATCTGAGAGAGAGAGAGATGGCACACCCAGGAGTCAGGACTGGCACACAAGCAGAAAGGCCAATATTAATCTCCCACTGTTTTTTTTATTTTTTCAGGGAGAATTTAGAAACCCCCCAAAAAATGATTTTTTAAGGAAGAATTTAGAAAACAAATAAAAAAACAAAAACAAATAGGCTTTCTATGGCCCACTATCTGAGAGAGAGAGATGGCACGCTCAGGACTGGCACACAAGCCCAAAGGGCAATATTAATCTTCCACTATTTTTATTTTTTTTTTGCAGGGAGAATTTATAAAACCAATAAAAAAAAAATAGGCTTTCTATGGCCCACTATTTGACAGAGAGATGGCACGCTCAGAACTGGCACACAAGCCCAAAGGGCAATATTAATCTCCCACTGTTTTTTTTTTTTCAGGGAGAATTTATAAAACCAATAAAAAAAAAATAAATAGGCTTTCTATGGCCCACTATTTGAGAGAGAGATGGCACGCTCAGGACTGGCACACAAGCCCAAAGGGCAATATTAATCTCCCACTGTTTTTTTTTTTTTCAGGGAGAATTTATAAAACCAATAAAAAAAAAAAATAGGCTTTCTATGGCCCACTATTTGAGAGAGAGATGGCACGCTCAGGACTGGCACACAAGCCCAAAGGGCAATATTAATCTCCCACTGCTTTTTTTTCAGGGAGAATTTATAAAACCAATGAAAAAATAATAAATAGGCTTTCTATGGGCCACTATTTGAGAGAGAGATGGCACGCTCAGGACTGGCACACAAGCCCAAAGGGCAATATTAATCTCCCACTGTTTTTTTTTTTTTCAGGGAGAATTTATAAAACCAATAAAAAAAAAAAGAAATAGGCTTTCTATGGCCCACTATTTGACAGAGAGATGGCACGCTCAGGACTGACACACAAGCCCAAAGGGCAATATTAATCTCCCACTGTTTTTTTTTTTTTCAGGGAGAATTTATAAAACCAATGAAAAAAAAAAATAGGCTTTCTATGGCCCACTATTTGACAGAGAGATGGCACGCTCAGGACTGGCACACAAGCCCAAAGGGCAATATTAATCTCCCACTGTTTTTTTTTTTCAGGGAGAATTTATAAAACCAATAAAAAAAAAATAAATAGGCTTTCTATGGCCCACTATTTGACAGAGAGATGGCACGCTCAGGACTGGCACACAAGCCCAAAGGGCAATATTAATCTCCCACTGTTTTTTTTTTCAGGGAGAATTTATAAAACCAATAAAAAATAAATAAATAGGCTTTCTATGGCCCACTATTTGAGAGAGAGATGGCACGCTCAGGACTGGCACACAAGCCCAAAGGCCAATATTAATCTCCCACTGTTTTTTTTTTTTTTCAGGGAGAATTTAGAAACCCCACAAAAAAAAAACAGAAAAAAAAATTAGGCTTTCTATGGCCCACTATCTGAGATGGCACACACAGGGATGGCACTCGAGCAGAAATGCCAATCTTTATCTCCCACAGCTTTTTTTTTTTAGGGAGAATTAAAAAAAAAAAAAAAACACACAGGGACTGTCCTACAATTACTATCTCCGTGCAGTAATCTCAGCCAGGTATGGCAGGCAGCAATAAGGAGTGGACTGCTGCACAAATTAAATAAAAAGTGTGGACAAACAAAAAAGATAGCTGTGCAGAAAGGAAGGAACAACAGGATTTGTGCTTTGAAAAAAGCAGTTGGTTTGCACAGCGGCGTACACACAGCAATGCAGCAATCAGGGAGCCTTCTAGGGCAGCCCAATGAGCTACAGCGCTGAGGAAAAAAAAATGTAGCTTCCACTGTCCCTGCAAACAAAAGGTGGTGTTGGACAGTGGAAATCGCTACAGCACAAGCGGTTTGGGGGTTAATGGACCCTGCCTAACGCTATCCCTGCTTCTGACGAAGCGGCAGCAACCTCTCCCTATGCTCAGATCAGCAGCAGTAAGATGGCGGTCGGCGGGAACGCCTCTTTATAGCCCCTGTGATGCCGCAGACAGCAAGCCAATCACTGCAATGCCCTTCTCTAAGATGGTGGGGACCAGGACCTATGTCATCACGCTGCCCACACTCTGCGTCCACCTTCATTGGCTGAGAAATGGCGCTTTTCGCGTCATTGAAACGCGACTTTGGCGCGAAAGTCGCGTACCGCATGGCCGACCCCGCACAGGGGTCAGGTCGGGTTTCATGAAACCCGACTTTGCCAAAAGTCGGCGACTTTTGAAAATGAACAATCCGTTTCGCTCAACCCTAGTGGTATCTCGTCAGACGCCTGATCTATCTGTGGGCTACAAATTGTGGCATTTCAGGGCTACATTCCCCTTTTTTTTTTTACTGCCTTACCCTAGTTCAATAGACTACTTTGGGGTAAAAATTTAAAAATACAGGCTATATATTTAACAGTCTGGAATCTGTCAAACACCAGATCTATGTGTGGGCTACAAATTTGAGCATATCAGGCCTCCATTCCACTGTATTTGCTGTCTGCTACCGTCATTCTATACAGTATTATGGGGTAAAAAATACAAAAATACAGGCCACATATTGAACATTGTGGTTTCTCTGTCAGACACCTGATCTGTCTGTGTTTTCTCAGACCCTCCCATCGCCCTGGCACAGAGGCAAGGTGTACTGTCACAAGGAGTGCAATGTTTTGGAAGATGTTGAGGGAGTACATTGCTGACCATACCAACATCCTTTGTGATTCCCCTGTGCCTTTTAATTATTGGGTATCCAAGCTGGACACGTGGCATGAACTGGCTCTCTACGCATCGGAGGTCCCGGCCTGCCCTGCCGCTAGCGTTTTGTCAGAGCGGGTTTTTAGTGCCACAGGTGGAATTATAACTGATAAGCTAATCCACCTGTCAACTGAAAATGCTGACAGGCTGACTCTTATAAAAATGAACAAGGGCTGGATTAGGCCTGACTTCTCTACACCACCGAATAACAGTGAAACATAACCTCCAATACAGTGTCTTTTTTTGGGAGGTGTATTCCCATGCATCTCTTCACAACCACACATGGGTATATGCTTCATGATTTTGGCTATTTGGTGTTATCCTCCTCCTTCTCCTCATCCTCATCCTCCACCCCCAATAGAACACCAGGGTGAACATGTTCTGTGAAGCTACTGGCGCGCCGCCGTGGGGTACTCGGATCCGGGCCCTTCAGTTCTCGGTGGGGATGTCACGGTGGCTGACACGGTCTGTGGCCCTTGGGAGGTCCGTTGATGAAATGGTGGGGGAAAGGTCTTTAAAGGGATAATGTTCATGATGCCACCTGTGGTATTCAGTCAGGGTGACTGACGCTGCTTAGGGGTCCGCTGGGGTGATGTTATGGCAGCTAGATGGTATACCTTCCCACAGGTGAAGTATGTCCCCAGGGCTTCCCAGAGTGTGGATGGTGGATGATGTAAGGTTGCAGTCTCTTTACCTTTACTGAAGGCTTTAGCATCCACAGTCCAGAATAGGGACCACAGGGTAATCAGAGTCCGGCCGGTCTGAAGGCAAATCCAGAGTCCCCTTATCCAGGTGGAATTAAATAGCCTTCCTCTAGCGCCTGGGCGTTGTAGTACCTCCCTGCTGAGCAACTCGGTAAGGTCCTCACAACTATTGTAGATGTTAAGTCTCTTCTCTCTGTCCCCTGATTGATAGGACAAACCCGTATGACTGGTGGCCTGAGGCTTTTTATAGGGACCCTAGTGGCGCCCCGGCCCCCACAAGTTGCCACCCTGCCTCCTGGGTAAATGGTCGGGCAGCTAACGTGGAATTAACTGTCCTGCCAGTCTCTGAAGTAACGGCATAGAGCTCTTTACTCCCTCGGTGTTCTGGCTACCGGTCATGTGCTTCAGAAGGAGGAAGCTTGCTTCTAGCTGGTCTCCCTCTGATGTTTCACTCCTGTTGCTATGACTTCGTTGCTCACTCACTGCAACACAATTCCTTTCGTGTCCTTTCTTAGGATGCTGCCGCACGTGGGGCAGGCGCAGCTCCGTGTACCTTCCTCTGCCGTAGGCAGCAGTCTGGAGCTGGCTGGTACCCACCCCAGCCAGCCTCTGCCAAACTCGGTCGGGACTCACTGACTATCTCCTTCTCCCTCCAGTCAGCTTCTGTCCGACTTCCTAACCAACCCACCAATTTTACCCAAGTGTGAGGAGCGCCCTAATAGAAGCATGGCTCCCCCTGGCGGACTGGAGTGTGAAGTGTGTTTAGTAGTTGTGATACCTGGACAGAAGATCTCCTTCATTGCCTTCAGACGTAACATCACTCCCCCTTGTGGAAGAATAACATTACTGCAACGAACCAGGACTTTGGGGCGCTGCACTACAGTCACTCAAAAGTTTTGGCAAGGATGTTTATGATGTCGGTAACTAATTAAATTGCAAAAAAGTGTACCCCCAGGGGGAAATTTTTGTCAGCCCACACACTTAGTGCTTGGACATTACAAGTATAGTAGACCCACTCCTTTTATAATAGGAATATTTCTTTATTAGGCCATCCTCCACATCTTTCACGGGGCATTGGAGTGCCCCCTAATTTTTTGCAAGCCTTGCATTCACTGCATAGGCAAACACTATGGGAGACCCACTTCATAATAATGGGAACATTGTTTTCAGGAGGCCCACCTCTACATCTCTTCCAAGGCTTATTGGGTTGCGTGTTATTTTGGTGCAAGGCATGCCTTGCATTCTAATAGTATGGTAGTACAAAATTCCTAATAATGGGAATTTTGTTTTCATGTGGCCATCCATGATGTCTGTTCAAAGGGTTGTTGGTCTGTGTGTAACTTTGGTGCAGGGCAGGCCTTGCATTCAATGCATAAGCAAACAGTTTTGAACTGCCAAATTCATAATAATGGGAACTTTGGTTTCATGTGGCCATACAGGATGTCTGTTCCAAGGGTGATTGGGGTGCATGTAACTTTGGGGCAGGGCAGGCCTTCCATTTACCGCATAGCCAAACAGTATAGGAGACCCAGTTCCCAATAATGGGAACTGTAGGTATTAGTCAGCTGCTTAAACAATGCAATTCTTCACTTTTGGTTCTTCAGCCTCAAAGCTGCAATTCTCCACTGCCAGGTGTTCTTTAGAATCAACACTTCAAATTTCCACTCCAGATTCTTCAGGCTCACCACTGCAATTCACTAATGCATGTTCTTCATCCTCAATACTGCAATTCTTCACTCCCGGTTCTTCAGCCTCAACACTGCAATTCTCCACTGCCAGGTATTGTTTAGCCTCATCACTGCAATTCTCCACTCCAGGTTCTTCAGGCTCACCACTGCAATTCAACAATGCTGGTTCTTCAGACTTAACACTTCAATTCACTTTCTGGTGATCCGGCAGCCGGTCCATCAGGTGTTCCCCTGCCCGAGGCCTCTGGCGCTCCTTCTTTCGGGTATTCCCGTCAGCGTCAGCGGGCCTCGGACAGGCCGCTAATGCCCGAATTTTTGCATTTGGGCACGGTGTTCCAGAATTGTTTCAAGGCGCTGGGCGATAGAATGGACACTGCTCTGTCCAATATCGACCGGCGCCTTGAAAAAATGGAATCCGAGCTCTCGAGGCCGGCCAAACATTTTTTTAGAACCATTGCTAAGGGCATGGTGGATCACCTTACGCCGGAACTCCAGATTTCGGTGATGCAGGCCTGCAACACTGCCTACGTGAGGGCTCTGCAGCAGGCTCGGAGAATGCAGTCAGCGACTACAATGCCCATAGTACCATCGCTGGATAGCATGACTCCGACTCCTGCTGCAGAGCCGCTCCAGCCATCCAACCAAGGTCCGCGTGCGGAGGGACGACACCACAGACACCGTGACATCGCGACGCCGACTCCTGCTCCTGCCAGGCCCTCAACCTCCAGTACCCGTCATGCTGTGGAAGGTGCAATGAGACAAAAAAAGAGGAGGAAGACTACCAGTTCATCATCATCTTATGCTCAGGCTGCTCCAACACAAACACCCAGATCTCGGCTGGGGTCGAGCCGGAGCAGGAGCAGCCAGAGCCAGTCGAGAACAAGTGTTAGACTTGTTTTGCCTCCTCCCTCCCCTACAGAGGTTGCTGTCTCGTCGCCAGCGTACATTGAGGGCTTTGATTTGCCCTCTAGCCTTTTGGAATATGCCTCCACATCCTCCTCCTCTTCCTCTCCCCACTCCAAATCAGAGACTTACCACTCACCCATGGTAGCTGAGGTTGATACCCCATAGTTTTATTTCCCACCTTTTTTCCTGTTTCCCCAAATAAAACTTTAAACTTTTCCAACAATTTGTGTTTTTATTGGGCAGTATACTTCTCCGCAATTCACACCGTGCGCCGTCTACACATATCTTGTGTTCCAAACACCTCATATATATGCAATGTAAGATACAAATTTAACAATTTTTATTTTGCCTTTTTTTTGGGTGTCTCTCATTGCTGCATGAGGTGTTGACAAACACTTATTTGGCCTGTTTCACACGTCAGTGTCTCCAGTACGTGAGGTGACAGTTTCCTCACGTACCGGAGACACTGACACACGTAGATCCATTAAAATCAATGCATCATTTCAGATGCCATTGTTTTTTTGCGGACCGTGTCTCCGTGTGCCAAACAAGATCGGCTCCCTCGTTGGCAAGCTGAACACGTTCCAAATACTTGCATCTGCACCCGTCTTCCTGGTGTGCGGTTGATGATCTGCTTTTTTTCAGGCACTGCAACAGCATGTTCCAAGGCTGTGTGAGTGGCACAACCCATGCACGACTGAAACCTTTTTGTTGGCCTCGCCATGGTGTGTTGCCAGTCACACTGCTGCGGCACATGCAGCTGCGGCAGGTGAAAATGTATGATCAGTAGTGTTGAGCATTCCGATACCGCAAGTATCGGGTATCGGCCGATACTTGCGGTATCGGAATTCCGATACCGAGATCCGATACTTTTGTGGTATTGGGTATCGGTATCGGATCAATAGGGATGTGTAAAATAAAGAATTAAAATAAAAAATATTGATATGCTCACCTCTCCGGCGGCCCCTGGACATCACGCTGGTAACCGTCCGGCTTCTTTGTTTAAAATGAGCGCCTTCAGGACCTGCGAATGATGTCACGGCTTCTGATTGGTCGCATGCCGCCCATGTGACCGGCACGCGACCAATCAGAAGCTGCGACGTCATTCGCAGGTCCTGAAGGTGCTCATTTTAAACAAAGAAGCCGGCCGGTTACCAGCGTGATGTCCAGGGGCCGCCGGAGAGGTGAGCATTAGGGTTGAGCGACCTTTACTTTTATAGGATCGGGTCGGGTTTCACGAAACGAGTCGAGTGAAATCGGCCGATCCTATAAAAAAGTGGGGGTCGGGGTCGGCCGAAACCTGAAACCCAATGCAGTGCATTGGGTTTCCATGGTTCCCAGGGTCTGAAGGAGCGGAAACTCTCCTTCAGGCCCTGCGATCCATATTTTAGTGTAAAATAAAGAATTAAAATAAAAAATATCGCAATACTTACCCTCTGACGCGCCCTGGTACTAACCGGGAACCTTCCTTCCTTAGAATCAGCCTTCCAGGACCTTGCGGTGATGTCACGGCTTGTGATTGGCCGCTCGGCCGCCCATGTGACCGCTCGCGCGACCAATCACAAGCCGCGACGTCACCGCGACGTCACCGAAGGTCCTGGAAGGGCTGATTCTTAGGAAGGAAGGCTGCCGGAAAGAAGCAGGGCGCGTCCGAGGGTGAGTATATTCCTATTAGGTATGGTGATCCCCAGAATGCCGACGAGCTGATCGGACTGGTTGAGAGATACCAAGGGTTGGAAGGCTCCTTCGGGAGGCAGCCCATGCCATACTGGGGGTCCCAGAAGGCAGCTGAGTCCCAAAAAGGGGTGGTGCGTCCAAGGTCACAAAGGGCGGGGGAGGTGGTGCCCAAGGTCCCCACGGGTGATATTATTTGTTGGAAGTGCCACAGGCCAGGACATATAGCTGCCCGTTGTTCCCAAACCACTGAGCAGATGGACTGCAGCATGGGACGCCCTTGTTCATACTTTGCGTATCCAGCCTGCAGTGTGAACTCTCTGCCCAACGAGGGACCTCAAGCGTGTCCCGTAAAGGTGAACGGTCGAGCAGTAATGGCACTGTTAGACTCGGGGAGCCTAGTGACCCTGGTGAGGGCCACTTTTCCTCTTCACCTGCTCCCGGGAAAGAAGGTTGGTGTGCGGTGCATACATGGTGATGCAAAGGACTACCCTATGGCCAGGGTGGACATTGAAACGGCATGTGGCACTGAATCCCACAAAGTCGGCGTCGTTCAGGACTTGTTGAACCCTATAATTATTGGCCGGGATTTCTGTTTGTTTTGGGATTTGTGGGGGAAAGGTTCTGAGCTCCCTAACAAGAGTAGGGAACCAATGCACCCTGGAGGGGTGTCGCCACACCCAGAGACAGACAGGTTTCCTTTTTGTGTTCTGGTTGGGGATGAGGAGGAAGTGTCCCCTGCATCTGACATTCTGGAGTTAGAGGTATCCGGTGAAAATTTTGGGACTGCCCAACATAGGGACCCCACTCTGAGGGAAGCCTTTAATAATGTCACAGTTATTGACGGGGTGGTACAGGAGCCGGGGGCAGACACAAGATTTCCCCATTTTCTGATGAGTGGGGAGTTGTTGTACCGGGTCACAAAAATAAGGAAGGAGTTGGTAGAGCAGTTGCTAGTGCCGGGTCCGTATAGGCGGAAGGTGTTGGACATGGCCCATTCACATATCTTGGGTGGACACCTAGGGGTGGAAAAAACGCAGGAACGGGTTATGCAGAGGTTCTATTGGCCTGGGTGTCACCGGGAAATAGTGAACTATTGCAGGTCCTGCCCTACATGTCAGCTAACTGCTCCCACTCCTCATTTCCGGAACCCCCTTGTGCCACTGCCCATTATTGAGGTACCGTTCGAGAGAATTGCCATGGACTTGGTCGGTCCCTTAGTTAAATCAGCTCGGGGCCATCAGTATATATTAGTCATCCTGGACTATGCCACACGCTATCCTGAGGCAATTCCCTTGAGAAATTCTTCCTCCAAGAGCATAGCCCGTGAGTTGGTCCATGTCTTTTCCCGGACAGGTCTGCCAAAGGAGATCCTGACTGACCAGGGTACACCTTTCATGAGCAAGGTGATGAGGGAGTTATGCAAAGCCCTGAAAATCTCCCAGTTGAGGACCTCGGTGTACCATCCCCAGTCAGATGGTCTTGTTGAGAGATTTAACAAGACACTGAAGAGCATGCTGAGAAAAGCTATAGAGAAAGACGGTAGAGACTGGGATTGTCTCTTACCCTATCTGATGTTTTCCATTCGTGAAGTTCCACAGGCCTCCACAGGGTTCTCACCGTTTGAGCTTCTATATGGCCGACATCCACGAGGACTCCTGGATATAGCCAAGGAAACCTGGGAAGCCGAAGTCACGCCCCACAGAAGCGTCATTGAGCATGTGGCCCTGATGCAGCAGAGGATTGCAAAGGTGATGCCTATCGTGAAAGATCACCTTCTCCAGGCACAAGAAGCTCAGGCCAGGGTCTACAACCGTTCTGCAAGAGTGAGGCAGTTCAATCCGGGAGACCGAGTTCTTGTGTTAGTTCCGACGGTGGAAAGCAAGTTCTTGGCCAAATGGCAAGGGCCATATGAGGTTGTCGAGAAACTTGGTGAGGTAAATTATAAAATTCACCAACCAGGAAGACGGAAACCATTCCAAGTTTACCATGTCAACCTCATCAAGCCGTGGCAAGAGAGAGAGCCGACAGTAACTCCATCGTTGTTAAGCAACCCAGAAGGTGAGGTTGGAGCGGTCACTATAGCAGAGACGCTATCGAAGACCCAGAAACAGCAGTGCCGGGAGTTACTCCAGGAAAACAGGGACCTGTTTTCAGAGTTGCCAGGACACACGAAGGTCATAGAGCACGAGGTTCTGACAGAGCCACATGTGCGGGTGAACGTGAAGCCCTATCGTATTCCTGAGGCTCGTCGAGACGTTATCTCCAAGGAAGTGAAGCGTATGTTGAAGCTTGGAGTCATTGAGGAATCCAAGAGCGGTTGGTCGAGCCCAATTGTCCTGGTCCCAAAACCTGATGGAGAGTGGAGGTTTTGCAACGACTATCGGAAGTTGAATGATGTCTTCAAGTTTGACGCTTATCCCATGCCCCGCGTTGATGAGCTCATCGAAAGGCTTGGGCATGCCAGATATATATCCACCTTGGATTTGACAAAGGGGTATTGGCAGATCCCCATGGCACAGGAAGCCAAGGAGAAGACGGCCTTTTCGACACCTGATGGATGCTTCCAGTATGTCCGGATGCCGTTTGGCCTACAGGGAGCTCCGGCGACCTTCCAGAGGGCTATGGATAGAGTCCTTGCACCCCATAAGGCCTACGCTGCTGCGTACCTAGATGATATCGTCATCTTTAGCCCGGACTGGGAGAGTCATCTGGAGAAAGTCCAAGCGGTGTTTGATGCTATAAGAGAGGCCGGATTTACAATAAACCTGAAGAAGTGTGCCTTGGGTAAAGAAGAAGCTAAGTACCTTGGATACATAGTGGGTCATGGAGAAATAAAACCCCAAATCAGTAAAGTGGAGGCAATTCAAACATGGCCAAAACCAGTTTCCAACAAGCAAGTTAAAGCCTTCCTGGGAATCGTGGGATATTACAGGAGGTTCATCCCAAACTTCGCCACGATGGCTGCGCCTCTGACTGACCTGCTAAAAGTGACAAAATCAGTAATGGTTAAGTGGTCCGAAGAAACAGATTCAGCCTTCCAAGAAATGAAAGAGGCTTTATGTAAGCAACCCGTTCTGATGGCCCCAAACTTCAAGAAAGAGTTTATTCTTCAGACAGATGCCTCAGATGTTGGGGTGGGAGCAGTCCTTTCCCAAGAACTACATGGGGAGGAGCATCCTGTTCTCTATCTGAGTAGGAAGCTGTCCTCATCTGAAAAGAACTACTCAGTCGTTGAGAAGGAGTGCTTGGCCATAAAATGGGCAGTGGACACATTACGGTACTATCTGCTGGGACGTAAATTTAGACTGATATCCGACCATGCCCCACTTAGGTGGATGAGGGAAACAAAGGGTAGAAATGCTAGAGTCACCCGTTGGTTCTTAGCCCTGCAGGACTTCAGTTTCCATGTGGAACATAGGGCCGGAAAGCTGCACGGTAATGCGGATGCCCTATCAAGAATCCCTTGTTTAGTGGGGGAAAGTGCCAAGCCCCACGGCTTTAGGCAGAGGGGGGAGGTATGTAGCATGGCTAAAGGGTGTGTAGTCGATGGGAGGTATGTGCCACATAAGTGCCTTGTTGCTATAATGTAGCCCGGAGTATTTCTTTCTTGCACATAATCTTGTATATATGTATTTCAGGACCTGTGGTGATGTCAGACCACATGTCTAATCATGTGATGGGTTACTGGGTGTGGTTAGCTCTATATAAGACTGGCTAATGCTTTACACAGCAGATATGTGTGGAGGTGAAACCATCCTGAGTGTGTTACGGCTTCAGGACTGAGCCGGACGAACTGGACACTTGTTTTCCTTTGCCTGAACCAAAGGCTATTTGCTTTCTGTTGTTTTGCCATATGGTTTATGAAGCAATAAACCCAGTGAACTTTAAAGGAACATGCCTCCTGAGTGTCAGCCGTCGCAGCTGAGTGAGTGGAACCCCTACAGTGGCTATAAAAAAACAAATGAAAAAATCAATAAACACAGTTGGGGTTTATACGGTTCATCAGGAGGCACACAAAGCAGAGCCAGCTAATCAATGGATATGAGGTGTCATGATGAGAGGAAAGACCTGTCTGGACCCGCGTAGGGCCTTTTTAAATATCCCACCTTGAAGTGGAAAGGTCCAATCCCTGTCCCCATTCAGAGCACACCCATTCTCCCATAATGCACCGGATGTAATACCGATATAAGTCTCTTATAATAAATGATTTACTTCAAGTGTCCATTGCCATGGTCTATTCCCAAGTTCCACGGCTCTATAGGATCTTTATGTAGTGTCATATTCTCAAAGTTAAGAGACTAGATGGAACAGATACATGTGGATGCGCTGTGCGTTCCAATCCTGGAACGCAAACAACCTCCTGCACTACGTAGGTAGACGTCATGCGACTTCCTGTTGGAAGGAGGTGTGTCCACCGCTATAGCGTGGACCAGACACCACTTTTTGCCAAGTACCATAGTGTGCCTGTGCCGTTGGTAAGTTGGCGCTTCGCTGTAGACATACCACGTCATTATGTTGATAAGTGTTAATAATCGAAATCTGCAGCGCTCACACGCCACATCGCTCTGTTTCCTTGGCATACTGGCTATTTCTTGATAAGCACTAAAGCCAGCGTACATTTAAATGCGCATGCACCACTTTCTGATAGCCTTCTCAGTGCACAGGCGCCTTGTATAATGTCACAGAGCTTCTTTACAAATAAGAAACAGTGTCTAACTCCATTGGCATATGGGACATATCCGAGCGCTTGCCTTAGGCGAAAATTCTTTTATTTATGAGCGCCCAGCCTCTAATGTATCTAACATCTTGTTGGGTTATATACAGAAGATAATAATAGATAAGGATAAATATAATATGGTACTGCATCTAAGTATCTAAGTACTATGAAGCCTTTTCTTAAATAAACAGATCCTTTTATATATGGCACTATAAGATAATAATGATTCGTCCCCTGCCAAATGTCTATGCTGACCAAAGTAACTTTATCAAGACCCTATGTCACAGTGGAAAAGTCTATCTGATCCAAAATAATTCTATTAGGAAATAGCAGATACCTGTATAGTATACAATAATTGGTGCTTGAAATAATATCAAGATTAGAGCATGAGGTCTGAAACCAGATCCCCCATCGGGACCGAAGGGCCACCTAAGACACATACATAGCATTTGCAACCAGGTAGCAAAAGGTGAGAAGTGAAGAATAATTGTTCTACAAGAAGCATGCATATGTAAGGGATTCATTTAAACCCCCCTGGTGCCACAGATTGCATCCTAAAAATCCACTCTGCCTTACGTTTCAAAATATCCTTGTCAAGGTCTCCCCTCTTGGTTTTGGTCTTATCAGCTCAATCATACAAAAGAAGATCTCCTCCAGATGGCCACAAAATATTTCATTCACATGACGGGCAATGGCAGTATCCCTTTAGTTCCTAATGTCCCCCAAGTGCTCACAACTCGAGTTGAGCGACTTTTACTTTTTTAGGATCGAGTCGGGTTTCACGACACCCGATTCTGTCAAAAGTCGGGTCGGGTGAAATCGGCCGATTATTGCGAAGTCGGGGGCAGATTGAGACACGAAACCCAATGCAAGTCAATGGGGAATCAAAGTTGGCAGTGAGTGGAGGACAGGAAAACACTTACAGTGCCCATTTTAATTCCAAAAACATCAATTCTTTTTTCTTAAGCTTGTCAATCTTAATTTACTTTATAATAATAGCTAGGCATTGAAAACAGGGGGTCATTTGGCTAAAGCTGCGGGGGGTAGGGCTGGCTCAAGATTTTTGTGGGACCAGGAAATGCGGAATACGTCACGGTGGTGGAGCAGAGAGAGGTAAGTATTTCAACTTTGCAAGTGCTGTGATCCTGAGCAAGCAGTGGGGCCCACTAGTTGGCACTGGCATGGGGCCCCCTCATAGTACAGCGGTGTGTTTGACGGTGGGTGGCGCCTCCCACTGCCAGAGACACTTTTGCGTACTATGATGGGCCATGTGCCAGTGCCAAAGAGTATGCCCCCCCACCTGATGAAGGAACCTGCACTTTCATCTGCATCTTCCTCTTTGTCCCCGTGTAAGGTGGTATAGTATGCGGGAAGGGGAACCTGACTTTCAGCAGGATCAGATTCTGGCTGTGTAGAGTACAAGGGGAATGTAGTGGTCTTGGTCAATGTACCAGCAGACTCATCTAGCAGTGGCTGGGCAATGGGCAGGATGAGCAGGAAACACAGATATAGGCCCAAAATAAAAAAGTAGGCTAAAAGCAGTTCAAAATTGGTAACAGGACTAAACAGGAGGTATACCTAGGTACTGGGGTGGGCTGAGTAGCAGACAGTGGTAGTAGGCGCAAAGTATTAACTGGTCTAAATGGAGACCAGGGCCCCTGTATATTTTAACTATCATCTATCATTTCAACAAATTTGTATTGGCAGTGCCATTGAAGGATTTAACAGCACAGACTACACAGTGGTGGAGCAGGGAGAGGTAAGTATTGCAAGTGGTAGAGCACTGTTCGAGTTGGGGGGGGAACACTCTCTCGTGGGCGGCGGCACTGGCACAGGGCCCCTCATATTACGACGGTGTGTCTGATGTTGGTTGTGCACCACCACTGTCAGAGACACTTCATTGTACTATGAGGGACCCTGTGCCAGTGCCGTCGCCCAAGAGTGGGCACACCCACCTGTCCAGGCAAACGGCACTCGCACGGGTGCTTGTCCCAGGTGGTGATCACGGCCCTGTGGGGGGAGTCAGCCCATTTAGGGAGGTATAAAAATGGCCTATGGTGGACATTCAGCAGCTGCAAATGGTGGAATTGGTGAAGTCAGTAAGAGGAGGCCAAAAGCAAGACAAAATAATTTGAAATCCATGATTGGTTCATTTTAATGAAGGTTAGATCATCAACATTCTGGGTAGCCAGACGTGTCCTTTTTTCGGTCAGTATTGAACAAGCAGCACTGAAGACTCTTTCTGATAGCACACTAGAAGCAGGGCAAGCGAGCTCCTGTAATGCATATTCTGCCAATTCAGGCCAGGTGTCTATTTTAGATGCCCAGTAATCAAAGGGGAATGACCTGTGAGGGAGAACATCGATAAGGGAGAAAAAGTAGTTCATAAACATACTGGGCAAATGCTGTCTCCTGTCACTTTGAATCGATGCAGCAGTACCTGTCGTGTCAGCGGTCATTGCGAAATCACTCCACAACCTGGTCATAAAACCCCTCTGTCCAACGCCATTTTGGATTTGTGCACCTCCAACACCTCTGCCATGTTGCCCCTATGGCTCGTGTGAGAACCATCACCGCTGCTGTGTGCTGGGAATGCCTGAACCAAACGGTCTACAAGAGTTGCTTGTTTGGTAGCCAATATTTGCTCAAGGTTCTCATGTGGTATGATATTTTGTAACTTTCCTTTATATCGTGGATCCAGGAGGCAGGCCAGCCCTGAGAAGCATACTCCTCCCATAAATATTCATCCCCATCATCATCCTCCTCCTTCTCTTCGCCCGCCACCTCGTCCAGGAGAGTTCCCTGAGCAGACAATGGCTGACTGTCATCAAGGCTTCCCTCCTCCTCGGCTGCAGACGCCAGCTCCTTAATGTGCATCAAACTTTGCATCATCAGATGCATTAGTGGGATGCTGATGCTTATGATGGCGTCGTCTGCACTTACCAGCCATGTGCATTCCTCAAAACACTGAAGGACTTGACAGAGGTCTTGGAGCTTCGACCACTGCACACCAGACAACTCCATGTCTGCCATCCAACTGCCTGCCCGTGTATGTGTATCCTCCCACAAATTAATTACAGCATGCCTCTGTTCGCACAGCCTCTGAACCATGTGCAGTGTGGTGTTCCACCTTGTTGCAATGTCTATTATTAGGCGGTGCTGGGGAAGATTCAGCGATCGCTAATGGTTCAGCATACGGCTGGAGTGTATGGGCGACTGGCGGATGTGCAAGCAAAGTCTTCCCACCTTCAGGAGCAGGGCTGGTAACAACAGATAAATTTTGAGGAAGCACTGCACCGCCAGGTTCAAGGTGTGAGCCAGGCAAGGTATGTGTTTCAGTTCTGAAACGGCTTTTGCAGCCATAAAATTCCTACCGTTATCACTGACTACCTTGCCTGCCTCAAGATGTACACTGCCCAGCCATGACTGAGTTTGTTGCTGCAAGTACTCGGCCAGTACTTCCGTGGTGTGTCTGTCGCCCAAACACTTCATTTCTAACACAGCCTGCTGACGCTTACCACTAGCTGTTCGATAATGGGACACCTCGTGTGCAACACTGGCAGCTGCGGATGGAGTGGTCGTGCGACTGCACTCTGTGGATGAGCTTTCACTTCTACAGGAAGAGGAGGAGTGGCGAACACCTACAGCAAACTGTTTCCTAGACCATGGGCTCGGCAGAACTGTCCCACTATGGCTGTCCCCTGTGGACCCTGCATCCACCACAATAACCCAGTGTGCCGTGATGGACACGTAACGTCCCTGGCCATGCCTACTGGTCCATGCATCTGTTGTGAGGTGCACCTTTCTACTGACTGATTGCCTAAGTGCATGAACAATGCGATCTTTTCTCGCAAAGAAGTGCCGACTGGGTGGGTCACAGCGTAGTACTGCGTGGGCCATCAGGGATTTGAAAGCTTCAGTTTCAACCAACCGGTAGGGCATCATCTTTAATGAAATTAGTCTAGCAATGTGGGCGTTCAAACCCTGTGTACGCGGATGAGAGGATGAGTACTTTCTTTTCCTAACGAGAGTCTCTTGTAGGGTGAGCTGGACTGGAGAGGTGCATATGGTGGAACTAGCGGTGGTGGAGCTTGACATGGCGGATTGAGAGAGGGTTGGTGATGGTATTCTCGATGTTGGCCTACATACAGTGTTTCCTACCAATAACCTTGTGATTCCCTGACTGCTTTGGACTTGCGACAATACCTCCACATTTGCTGCTGGTGGTGTCCTAACCGGTGGGCTTACAGCGAGGGAAGCAATGTAGCGTTGCTGACTACCTTCATTCTGAGCAGGTGCACCAACAGTACGGTACGTTTGTTAGTTAGTCCAGGCTTGCAAGTGCATGCTGGTTAAATGTCTTAGCATGCACGTTGTATTTAAATTTTGAAGATTCTTCCCTCTGCTAAAGGTCTTTGAGCATTTCTTAGAGATAACTTTTGACTGATCATTCGGATCTTGGTTAAAAAATTCCCACACTGCACTCTTCCTACTATGGAATACCTTTTCAGGCATTGCACGCTGTGCTACTTTCACCGGATGGTCACACTGTCCTAAAACTGTTTCTGACAAATGTTTTTGGCCTGATACGGGCCTGCCAGATGACAGCTGTTGCGAAGTAGATGGCTGCTGCGGATCATCCTCCTCCGCTTCATAGCTACTCGCAGCGGCACCCTCTACCCCCAATGGCTGCCAATCTGGGACAACAACTGGGTCATCTATCACCTCCTCTTCAATGTCATGTGCACCTTCCTCTGTGTCACCGTGTAAGGTGCTATAGCGTTCGGGATGGGGCACCATAGTCTCATCAGGGTCAGATTCTGGCTCAGTACACTGTGAGGGCAATGTAGTGATCTGAATCAATGGAACAGCATGATAATATCGCTGTGGCTGTGCATCAGTGCACTCCATGTCCGATTCATCTTGTAATGGGCAGTTAACAATTTCCCGTTCTAACCCAGGCACGGTATGTGTAAAGAGCTCCATGGAGTAACCTGTAGTGTCGCCTGACGCATCCTTCACTTTTGGTTTGGGTGAAGGACACAAGTAAATGTCTTGTCCCTGACCGGGAGCATCCACTGACGACTTGCTGCATTTATATTTGGAACTTTCTGAAGAGGAGGCGAAAGAGCTATAGGCTGAGTCAGCAAGGAAAGCCAAAACTTTTTCCTACTTATCCGGCTTTAAAACAATTTTCCTACTCCCAGATAAGGGAGCCTTCGAGGCCTTGTGTAGCCAAACGTTGACGCTGGCTCAACACCTCCAGCCTTAGGTGCTATTGTGCTTTTGCCACTATCACCAGATGCACCACCACCACCATCAGTACCAGCTCGCAACCACCCACCCAGGCCATTAAGGACAGAATATCGAAGCATAAATCTACGATTAGATGCAATAATTTATTACTTCCGATACCGCACCACTTCTCCTCCAAAGGACACAATGTGGCACAGCTACGCTTTCAGGTGATTGAACATGTAACTCCCCCCCGCCGTGGCGGCGACCACGTTGCTATACTCAAACGCAGAGAAGCCTTTTGGATTCACATACTCAATACCTTGAGCCCCGAGGGTTTGAATAAAGACTATGACCTGCATTCTTTTATGTGAAAGGTTTCACACAGCATTAATTGGTACATTTCTCTCTTTTATGTCTGATATATCATTGCCTATTTATGCCATACAAGATATATACTCTCCCTGTGTGTATTTACATAGAATTGGTCTGAGCTTTATCTATACATGTGGGTCCTCCCTTCCCCCTCTACCTTAGTAGCCATACACCGTTATGTATTTATTACTAATTTTCCTTTTCTATTTACAGAGCCGTCCATACTGATATTGCATGCATTACTTCTATACTCCACTTCACCCTCACCACGGAGATGCGCAGGAGCCACACCTCCTGGAACGCACCAGACACCACCCCCTCCTCTGTGGACCGCACGCAGCATCAGCGATCACACTTTACGTGCACTGTGCACGTCACTTCCAGTCGGCTACTTCCGGTATAGTCCCCAGCCGGAGCGCGCGCCCTGGGCTTTGTAAACTCACACATGTGGACTATGTACCATTGCCAGTAGATCCGCGGCGGATACCGCGTCTGTCTCTTTCTCTCCAGCCATACTTATGGCTTGGTAAGTGCAATATTACAGCGCCCATTGGCAGCGCACACCGCTTGGCACTATCCTAACAGGACGTTGATGCGGTATGCACTATTTGGAGCTACCCTAATAGGACTTATTTTCCTATAGATCGGCTGGTCATAGTGTTACGATCGCTGCGCATACTTACCCGGCTTCTCACATCCCTCGGCGCACTCGCTCTCCTGTCCAGCGCCACTCTGCTTCCTCCTTCGCCGGCTCTCGGCGTCCAGTCCCCCTGCGCATGCGCAGTCGCGTCTCCTCCGCCGCTGAGCCCTCTGGGAGGTCGCGACCCGGTGGCTCCGCCCCAACATGGCGGCGCCCATCGGGTATTTCTTCCCAGCGTCTCCCTAGGTAAGACGCCTTTGCTTTGTAGGTGCACTGTCTGCCGTCAGTGTCCCTATGTCCTAGGCTCCCTTTCGCCATTCCTGTTTCCCTGCTCAGTCTTCGCTTTGTTTCAGTGTTTTGTCCAGCCAAGTTCCGTGTTCCTGCTGTGTTCCACCAAGTTCCGTGTTCCTGCCGTCTTCTGCCAAGTTCCGTGTTCCTGCTGTGTTCCACCAAGTTCCGTGTTCCTGCTGTGTTCCACCAAGTTCCGTGTTCCTGCCGTCTTCTGCCAAGTTCCGTGTTCCTGCTGTGTTCCACCAAGTTCCGTGTTCCTGCCGTCTTCTGCCAAGTTCCGTGTTCCTGCTGTGTTCCACCAAGTTCCGTGTTCCTGCTGTCTTCCACCAAGTTCTGTGTTCCTGCCGTCTTCTGCCAAGTTCCGTGTTCCCGCTGCAGAGGCGTAGCTAGAGCTTTTGCCGCCCGGGGCTGTTCCCGAGTTTGGCGCCCCCCCCCCCATCCCCCCCCCCCCAGCTCAATACACACAAAGGTTACCAAAAATGGTTTTCCTGTTTTGTAGAACTTAAACTGGGCCTAATGGTGTCACCCCCACATGCCACACCTGTGACTTAATACCACCACACCATGACCAGGCCACATAGTGACCGAATAATACTACATACAAGGGACAAATACCACCGCACCATTTCCAGACCACATATTACCACCACATAGTGACTGAATACTACAATACTGATCAGTAATAAAAAAAAAACCACAATACTATCACCATAAGTGCCAGTATTCACAGGAGATCTGTACTTAGTATGCAGTGTCTGTGTAGAGGTAATACAGAGATCACTGGTGACATTATACACAGGACCTCTATATAGTATACAGTGTATAGTGTCAGTGTATAGGTAACACTGACTCACCAGTGACGTCTCTAGGTGAAGTCCTTCATCTTTCATCCAGCACAGACCGCCATCATTCCTTCCAGCCAGGACTCGTTTCTGCAGGAAATAACACAGTTATCTCGAGCTCCGCTTGCAGAACACATTACTTAATTTTTCACAACTTCTACATTACACCACATGAAGAAAAAAAGGTGATATAGTGTCACTCTGCACAGTAACAGGACCGCCCCCCCATTTAAAACAGTATACTCAAAAAATAAAATAAATACATCACTGCAGTAACAATATCCCTTAATTATCCCCTATGGTAATAATATTCCCCACCCTGGCCCTGTTTATCTCATTCCTGGCTCCAGCCATATGTTGTCGTATCCTGCCCTCATGAGTATCCATTCTACCCCATATGATCTCCCCATCCTGCCCCACCAGCCTCCATCGTATCCGTCCTGCCCCATGATCCAATCCTGCCCCGTGTCTCCAATCATGCCCCGTATCTACATTCTGCCCATGCCTCAAGTCCTGCCCCCAGTGTGTCCAGCATATTACCCCCATGTTGTCCAGCAATCTGCCCCAGTGTGTCCAGCATATTACCCCCATGTTGTCCAGCAATCTGCCCCAGTGTGTCCAGCATATTACCCCCAGTGTGTCCAGCAATCTGCCCCAGTATGTCCAGCATATTACCCCCAGTGTGTCCAGCAATCTGCCCTCAGTGTGTCCAGCAATCTGCCCCAGTGTCCAGCCTTTCCCCAGTGTGTCCAGCAGTCTGCCCCAGTGTGTCCAACATATTACCCCCAGTGTGTCCAGCAATCTGCCCCAGTGTCCAGCATTGCCCCAGTGTGTCCAGAAGTCTGCCCCAGGGTCTCCAGCATTGCCTCAATGTGTCCAGAAATCTGCCCCAGGGTCTCCAGTATTGCCCCAGTGTGTCCAGCAATCTGCCCCAGGGTCTCCAGTATTGCCCCAGTGTGTCCAGCATTCTGCCCCATAGTCTCCTGTACTGCCCCAGTGTGTCCAGCATTCTGCCCCATGGTCTCCAGTATTGCCCCAGTGTGTCCAGCAATCTGCCCCATGGTCTCCTGTATTGCCCCAGTGTGTCCAGCATTCTGCCCCATGGTCTCCAGTATTGCCCCGGTGTGTCCAGCAATCTGCCCCATGGTCTCCAGTATTGCCCCAGTATGTCCAGAAGTCTGCCCCAGGGTCTCCAGCATTGCCTCAATGTGTCCTGAGATCTGCCCCATGGTCTCCAGTATTCAGTGTGTCCAGCATTCTGCCCCATAGTCTCCTGTACTGCCCCAGTGTGTCCAGCATTCTGCCCCATGGTCTCCAGTATTGCCCCAGTGTGTCCAGCATTCTGCCCCATGGTCTCCAGTATTGCCCCAGTGTGTCCAGCATTCTGCCCCATGGTCTCCAGTTTTGCCCCAGTGTGTCCAGCATTCTGCCCCATGGTCTCCAGTATTGCCCCAGTGTGTCCAGCAATCTGCCCCATAGTCTCCTGTATTGCCCCAGTGTGTCCAGCAATCTGCCCCATGGTCTCCTGTATTGCCCCAGTGTGTCCAGCAATCTGCCCCATGGTCTCCTGTATTGCCCCAGTGTGTCCAGCAATCTGCCCCATAGTCTCCTGTATTGCCCCAGTGTGTCCAGCAATCTGCCCCATGGTCTCCTGTATTGCCCCAGTGTGTCCAGCATTCTGCCCCATGGTCTCCAGCATTGCCCCAGCCCCAGACAGTCAGAAATAAAGAAAAAAAAAAAAAAGTAAAATCCTCACCTCTCCCGTTCCCAGCGCAGGTCCGGTGCAGCCAGTCAGCGTCTCTCCGGCTCTGCGACGCTCAGGACAGAGAGGCAGAGCGGCGCGCACAGTAGTGACGTCATCGCGCCCTCTGCTCTGAGACGTCGCAGAGTCAGAGGACGCTGAAGCCGCAGGAACCAGGAGAGGTGAGTATTAGAGCGGGGGGCGGGGGCGGGGGTGGGACCCGGGGGTGGGGGGAGCTGGCCCTGGTCGTGGCGGCGGACGGCGCCGCCCGAAGATTTAAAGGGGCGTCTTTTTTTTTTTTTTTTATTTTTTTTTTTATCTTCTTCTCCTGCAGCGCCGGCCGCCCCCAGCATTGTGCCGCCCGGGGCGGACCGCCCCCCCCGCACCCTCCTTCCTACGCCACTGTCCCGCTGTATTCCACCAAGTTCCGTGTTTCTGCCGTCTCCTGCCAAGTTCCGTGTTCCTGCCGTCTCCTGCCAAGTCCTGTGGTCCAGCCTTGCCCGTCATCGCCTGTGTTCCTGTCTTTATCAGTTAAGTCCTGTTTTCCTATTATTCCCCGTCATTCTAATAGCTCTGTAGTCTCTATCTTGGGTCGTCCCTTTGGCTCTAGCTGTTGTGTCTCCATTCCCCCGAGGTCCTGCTCCTAACGCTCCCTGTATAGGGGGTGACTCCATCTGGTCCGCTCGACCCCGGGGGCTCTAGAGTCACGACCCAGAGGGTCCACTCTTAGATTTCAGTTCGAATCCCTACAGTAAGCAAAGGCCATGGACCCCGCTGGGGCCTCTGCTGCGCAAAAAGAACTACTCTTTTTGCGGGAGAATCAGTCCCGAATAATGTCCTTTTTGAAAGCTATGGACTCTCGCTTGTCTTCGCTCCTGCCCTCTGATCCTGGCAACGCCGCTCTACTCATTGGCTTACAGCAAGAGTTAGCTCAGCAGCGTGACACCCAGGCCCATATACTTAGTTATATGTCTTCAATAGACGATCGGCTGCTTTCTATCCAGACGGCCGCTTCTACTTCTGCTCCTGCTTCTCACCCTCCACCCCGCTTGGCTAAACCGCCCCAGTACAATGGGGATCCTAAATCTTGCCGAGGATTTTTAAACCAATGCCGTCTTCATTTTGAGCTTCTGCCCCAGCACTACCCAATGGATCGGTCCAAGGTTGCTTTCCTCATTTCCCATCTGGAGGGTGACGCCTTGGCATGGGTTAATCCACTCTGGGAGCGAGACGATCCCCTAGTCTCCCGGTTGTCAGAATTTTTGGAGACTTTCCGTCTGGTCTTTGACGAACCTGGACGTCTGGTCTCTACTACTGAGGCGCTGTTTTCTCTCCAGCAGGGATCGCTATCCGTAGGCCAGTACACTATTCAGTTCCGCACCCTCTCCTCTGACTTGGGCTGGAACAATGAGGCTTTGGTAGGTGCTTTCTGGCGGGGCCTCTCTGGGCGCATAAAGGATGAGTTAGCTGGTCGGGACACCCCTACAGTGTTGGAGGAATTAATTTCTTTAGCTACCCGCATTGACCTTCGGTTCCAAGAACGCACCCGCGAGCGGAGATTTCTTCGTCCTTCTCCTGCCGCCCGTAAGCCACTCAGCCCACAGCCTAGAGCTTCCTCTCAGGCGTCCACACCGGAACCTATGCAAGTGGACCGTCTTAAGATGTCTGAACTACGTCGTAAAGAGAGACGCACTCAGGGGTTATGTTTTTACTGCGGGAGTGCTGCTCATTTATTGCGTTCTTGCCCTGAACGTCCGGAAAACTCCTCCGCCTAGGTCAGGTAAGAGAGGCCTCCCTAGGTGTGTGTGATCCCTCTCAACCCCTTACTTTGTCCGTGCTGTTGCATATTGCGGGCAAGGGCATTTCTCTGGATGCGTATGTGGATTCGGGCGCTGCAGGGAATTTTATCAGGTTGGAAGAGGTTTTGAAATTCTCCGTTCCAGTCAAAACCTTAGAGGCTCCTGTGATTCTTGCATCTGTGGATGGTAAACCTTTACAGGAGACCATTACTCAAGTGACACTTGAGGTGGAACTTCAGGTTGGGGCTCTGCACAAGGAGAGAATTGCATTTTATGTTTTAGCGGGTCTGTCTCATCCTATGCTCTTAGGTCTTCCTTGGTTACGGAACCACGAGCCCATTTTAGATTGGCGCAATGGTAATATCTTGCGCTGGGGTGAGCTTTGTCGGGAACGTTGTCTGCTGCCGGTGCGTCCTGTGGGATCTTCCTCTAATTCTCCTACCTCTTCTTTTTCTGCCTTACCCTCTGTCTACAGCGCTTTTTCTGATGTCTTCAACAAGAAGGAGGCTGAGGAGCTTCCGCCTCACCGTCTCTATGATTGTCCCATAGATCTCGTGCCTGGAACTAATCCGCCCAGGGGCAGAATCTATCCTCTCTCTCCTGCTGAGACTCAAGCTATGTCTGAGTACATTCAAGAAAATCTTGCTAAAGGATTCATCCACAAGTCTTCTTCTCCGGCCGGAGCAGGGTTTTTTTTCGTTAAGAAGAAAGACGGTTCTCTCCGTCCCTGCATTGATTATCGAGGCCTAAACAACATCACGGTGAAGAACAAATATCCTCTGCCACTCATTCCGGAACTCTTCGACCGTCTTCGGGGTGTGCAAATTTTTACCAAACTAGATCTACGTGGCGCATACAATCTGGTTCGTATTCGAGCAGGTGATGAGTGGAAGACTGCTTTCAATACTCGTGACGGTCACTACGAATATTTAGTTATGCCGTTTGGTCTCTGCAACGCCCCCGCGGTTTTCCAGGAATTTGCAAACGATGTATTTCGGGATCTTCTCTACTCCTCAGTCGTAGTTTACCTTGACGACATTCTCATCTTTTCTCCGGATCTCTCCACTCACAGGCGAGATGTCCGTCGTGTTCTGCAAAGGCTAAGAGAGAATCATCTGTTCGATAAGATTGAGAAGTGCGTCTTTGAACAATCTTCCCTTCCCTTCCTTGGATATATTGTCTCAAGGTCTGGCTTAGAGATGGATCCAGAGAAGGTTTCTGCTGTCCTGAATTGGCCCCGTCCTCTTGGAACAAAAGCAATCCAACGTTTTCTTGGCTTTGCCAACTACTATAGACAATTTATTCCTCATTTTTCTTCTATGACCAAGCCACTCTCTGCTCTAGTTCACAAGGGAGTCAACTCCAGTCTTTGGACCCCTGAGGCTGAAGAGTCCTTTTTGTCTCTTAAACAAAGTTTCGCTACGGCCCCTGTGCTTCATCGTCCCGATGCTAATAGACCGTTTGTCCTTGAGGTCGACGCATCCTCTATTGGAGCTGGAGCTGTACTTCTGCAAAGATCCTTGTCCGGACGTTTGGTGACCTGTGGTTTTTTTTCTAAAACCTTTTCCGCTCCTGAGCGTAACTACTCTATAGGAGATAAAGAACTATTGGCCATCAAGCTAGCCTTGGAGGAATGGCGTTATCTCCTTGAAGGGTCCCTTCATCCATTCACCATTTACACAGACCACAAGAATCTGGCCTATATTCAGTCTGCTCAAAGACTAAATCCACGACAAGCCAGATGGTCTTTATTCTTCAGACGATTTGAATTTGAACTTCATTTCCGACCCGGAAATAAGAATGTCAAGGCTGATGCTCTTTCAAGATCCTTTCAGCCTCAAGACATTGAGGATTCTCCGGCTCACATCATTGATCCTGCGAAGATCGTCACTCTTGCTCCTCTAAGAGTGTTCTCAACTCCTCCTGGCAAGACTCTTGTGGCTAATCAAGACAAGGAGAGAGTTTTATGTTGGGGTCACTCCTCCAAAATTGCAGGACATGTAGGAGTCAAGAAGACACTTTCTCTGATCTCTCGGTACTACTGGTGGCCATCTCTCCGACAAGACGTCACCAAATTCATCGCTTCTTGTCCTTCTTGTGCAAAAAATAAAGTCCCTAGGCAACTTCCTTCCGGTCTCCTGCATCCTCTGCCTGTGCCTTCCGTTCCTTGGAGTCATATAGCTATGGACTTCATCACTGATCTACCTTGTTCCTCGAATTGCTCTGTCATCTTGGTTGTTGTAGATCGGTTCTCTAAGATGGCTCACTTCATCGCTTTACCTGGTCTGCCTTCCGCTCCTGAGTTGGCAAAGATCTTTTTACACCAAATCTTCCGTCTTCATGGTTTTCCACATCATATCGTCTCAGACCGTGAAGTACAATTTACCTCACGTTTTTGGAGAGTTCTCTGCAGTCTATTGAAGGTTAACTTGGACTTTTCTTCCGCCTATCATCCTCAGTCCAACGGACAAGTGGAGCGAGTTAATCAAGTTCTGACTACATATCTGCGACATTTCTCCAATGCTCACCAAGATGACTGGGTCTCTCTTCTCCCCTGGGCCGAATTCTCATATAACAATCTTCCCAGCGAGTCTTCCTCCAAAACTCCTTTTTTTGTAGTCTATGGTCAACATCCGAACGTTCCTCTTCCTGTTTCTCTTTCCTCGGGGGTACCGGCAGCGGATTTCTTGTCCCGGGAATTCTCTACAATTTGGAATGAGACCAAGGTGGCTCTTGAGAGAGCTAGCCTTAATATGAAAAAGTTTGCTGACAAGAGGCGTTTGGATGCTCCGCCATATTCTCCGGGTGATAAAGTTTGGCTTTCCTCTCGCTATATCAAGCTTTAAATTCCCTCTTGCAAACTGGGTCCCCGCTATATTGGTCCTTTTCCCATCTTGAGTCGCATTAATGATGTCTCTTATAAGTTGAAGCTGCCTGCCTCTTTGCGCATTCCCAACGCCTTCCATGTGTCTCTTCTCAAACCTGCAGTCTTTAATCGCTTTCACTCCGCTACCTCTCCCTCTCCTCAGCTCTGTACTTCTGATGGAGTCTTTAATGTTAAAGATATTCTTGCCAAAAAGGTAGTCAGGGGTAAAACCTACTTTTTGATTGATTGGGAGGGATTTGGTCCTGAGGAGAGGTCCTGGGAACCTCGAGAGAACATCAATGCTCCTCTCATCATGAAAAGATTCCTTTCTAGCCTTAAGAAGAGGGGGACTAAGGAGGGGGGTACTGTTACGATCGCTGTGCATACTTACCCGGCTTCTCACATCCCTCGGCGCACTCGCTCTCCTGTCCAGCGCCGCTCTGCTTCCTCCTTCGCCGGCTCTCGGCGTCCAGTCTCCCTGCGCATGCGCAGTCGCGTCTCCTCCGCCGCTGAGCCCTCTGGGAGGTCGCCACCCGGTGGCTCCGCCCCAACATGGCGGCGCCCATCGGGTATTTCTTCCCGGCGTCTCCTTAGGTAAGACGCCTTTGCTTTGTAGGTGCACTGTCTGCCGTCAGTGTCCCTATGTCCTAGGCTCCCTTTCGCCATTCCTGTTTCCCTGCTCAGTCTTCGCTTTGTTTCAGTGTTTTGTCCAGCCAAGTTCCGTGTTCCTGCTGTGTTCCACCAAGTTCCGTGTTCCTGCCGTCTTCTGCCAAGTTCCGTGTTCCTGCTGTGTTCCACCAAGTTCCGTGTTCCTGCTGTGTTCCACCAAGTTCCGTGTTCCTGCCGTCTTCTGCCAAGTTCCGTGTTCCTGCTGTGTTCCACCAAGTTCCGTGTTCCTGCCGTCTTCTGCCAAGTTCCGTGTTCCTGCTGTGTTCCACCAAGTTCCGTGTTCCTGCTGTCTTCCACCAAGTTCCGTGTTCCTGCCGTCTTCTGCCAAGTTCCGTGTTCCCGCTGTATTCCACCAAGTTCCGTGTTTCTGCCGTCTCCTGCCAAGTTCCGTGTTCCTGCCGTCTCCTGCCAAGTCCTGTGGTCCAGCCTTGCCCGTCATCGCCTGTGTTCCTGTCTTTATCAGTTAAGTCCTGTTTTCCTATTATTCCCCGTCATTCTAATAGCTCTGTAGTCTCTATCTTGGGTCGTCCCTTTGGCTCTAGCTGTTGTGTCTCCATTCCCCCGAGGTCCTGCTCCTAACGCTCCCTGTATAGGGGGTGACTCCATCTGGTCCGCTCGACCCCGGGGGCTCTAGAGTCACGACCCAGAGGGTCCACTCTTAGATTTCAGTTCGAATCCCTACACATAGCCCTCTAATCACAGGATCCCCTGCTCAGGGTACAAATTTGGTACGTCCATGTACACATTTACACACTATCTTGTCACCTTTCTTACCCACCCTTATAAATTTATGCACATATATACCTATATGTTTTTTGTCTCACCACAGATGCAATAGTCTCTGTATAGGGTCTGGGTCATAAAACCCCACCCCCTTCTCTCCCTTTTATAGGTATGTACCTTCATCTATCTAGCGACTTATCAGCACATCAGCACCCTTGCCCGTATGTCCATCATACACTCTTGTCTCTCTTTTTTGCCATACCAAGTTTTTCAGGTCCTATTCCTTATGTATTCGTTCTCTGTATCACCAATATGTCACATGGAAGCTATAATGTTAGGATGTCTTCTCCCGTTGTTCTATTTGCAACATATGACCTAATGAAATTACTTGTATATACTTCATTTTGGTAATTTTTTCTTTGTATTTGTCTATGCACTTTATTTTATTTTTTAGCACACTTATGAAGGTCCTCTGTTGACCGAATCGTTTGTGAACATTGTGATACTGTATGTATTATAATAAACACTTTTGCATCAGACCCACGAGAGTGTGCCAAGTATATACCCTATAGTTATCACAAGGTCTGGGCACCTATTTCTTCGGCACCTCCACTCTTGGGCTGTGCTTATCATTTACTATACTGTAGTACAATTTCAATCTCCCTACTATGATCTCAGAAAAAGTATGGCAGCAATAAAAAGGACTGCTGCACACAAAAGTGTGGACAAATAAACAAGATAACTGTGCAGAAAGGAGCAACAGGATTTTTGCTTTTAAAAAGGCAGTTGGTTTGCACAGCGGCGTACAAACAGCAATGCAGCTATCAGGGAGCCTTATAAGGCAGCCTAATAAGCTACAGAGCTGATGCACAAAAATATAGCCTCCACTGTCCCTGCAAACAAATGGTGGTGTTGGATAGTGGAAAACGCTACAGCACAAGCAGTTTCGGAGTTAATTTTCCCTCCCTAACTATATCTCTTCTTCTGATGAAGCTGCAGCAACCTCTCCCTATGCTACGATCGGCAGAAGTAAGATGGCAGTCGGCGTGCATGCCCCTTTATAGCCTCTGTGATGTCACAGAAAGCAAGCCAATCACTGTCATGCGATTTTTAAATTTGTTCGATCCGTTTTGATCAACCCTACTCACAACCCTGATTCTTAATTCCCTACTTGTTTTTTCAATATAATCCAGGGGGCATGAACAGGTAGCCTTATAGACCACTCCTGTGGATCTACAGTTGCCAAAATCCCTGATATAGAAGCGTCTTTTATTGGCCGCACTAGAGAACCACTTGCACTATGCCATGTACCGGCATCTGGAACAATTTCCACATCTAAAGAAACCAATTGGTTTCCTATCCAGCCATGTGCCCGTTTTTTGAGGTTTCTGATAAAAGGCTGTGCACCAGCCTATCACCGATGGGTTTACCCCATCTATATGTAATGCTTGGTGTTGGTGAAATGAAATTTTTTATACCTGGATCTGCCCGCAATATACCCCAATGCTTTTTATGATCTGATACACCCTCTCTGATTGTCATAGGTACATCCTGACTGGGCCCGAGATATCCCCTGGAGCAATTTTTTTTTTAACCCTAAGAAGAACTGACCTCTTTCATAAGTACATCATCATATGATTTTCTCAGAATATCCATTGGATAGCCCCTCTCTCTAAACTTGCAATGTAGATCTTTTGCCTGTTGTTTAAACATTTCAATATCTGAGCAGTTCCTTCTAATACGAAGGAACTGCCCTTTGGATATTCCACGTTTTAGAGGTATTGGGTGGTGGCTTTTCCACTGTAGAAGACTATTTGTCGCAGTGGGTTTACGATAGGTATACGTATTAATCCTACCCTCTCGGCTCTTTGTGAAGGTCTAAGAACGCAATACTCTGCTCTTGCATTCAGATGTAAATTTCAGACCTATGCTATTGACATTGGTCTCCTTAACCCCTTTACCCCCAAGGGTGGTTTGCACGTTAATGACCGGGCCAATTTTTACTATTCTGACCACTGTCCCTTTATGAGGTTATAACTCTGGAATGCTTCAACGGATCCCAGTGATTCTGACAATGTTTTCTCGTGACATATTATACTTCATGATAGTGGTAAAAATTCTTTGCTAGTACCTGCGTTTATTTGTGAAAAAAACGGAAATTTGGCGAAAATTATGAAAATTTCGCAATTTTCCAAATTTGAATTTTTATGCAATTAAATCACAGAGATATGTCACACAAAATACTTAATAAGTAACATTTCCCACATGTCTACATCAGCACAATTTTGGAACCAAAATTTTTTTTTGTTACGGAGTTATAAGGGTTAAAAGTTGACCAGCAATTTCTCATTTTTACAACACCATTTTTCTTTTTAGGGACCACATCTCATTTGAAGTCATTTTGAGGGGTCTATATGATAGAAAATACCCAAGTGTGACACTATTCTAAAAACGGCACCATTCATGGTGCTCAAAACCATATTCAAGAAGTTTATTAACCCTTCTGGTGCTTCACAGGAATTTTTGGAATGTTTAAATAAAAATGAACATTTAACTTTTTTTCACAAAAAATTTACTTCAGCTCCAATTTGTTTTATTTTACCAAGGGTAACAGGAGAAAATGGACCCCAAAAGTTGTTGTACAATTTGTCCTGAGTAGACCTATACCCCATATCTGGGGGTAAACCACTGTTTGGGTGCATGACAGAGCTCGGAAGCGAAGGAGCGCCGTTTGACTTTTCAATGCAAAATTGACTGGAATCGATATGGGACACCATGTTGCGTTTGGAGAGCCCCTGATGTGCCTAAACATTGAAACCCCCCACAAGTGACACCATTTTGGAAAGTAGACCCCCTAAGGAACTTATCTAGAGGTGTGATGAGCACTTTGACCCCCCAAGTGCTTCACAGACGTTTATAATGCAGAACCGTAAAAATAAAAAATCATATTTTTTCACAAAAATTATCTTTTCGCCCCAAATTTTTTATTTTCCCAAGGGTAATAGAAAAAATTGGACCCCAAAAGTTGTTGTACAATTTGTCCTGAGTACGCTGATACCCCATATGTGGGGGTAAACCACTGTTTGGGCGCATGGGAGAGCTCGGAAGGGAAGGAGCGCCGTTTGACTTTTCAATGCAAAATTGACAGGAATTGAGATGGGACGCCATGTTGCGTTTAGAGAGCCACTGATGTGCCTAAACATTGAAACCCCCCACAAGTGACACCATTTTGGAAAGTAGACCCCCTAAGGAACTTATCTAGATGTGTTTTGAGCGCTTTGACCCACCAAGGGCTTCACAGAAGTTTATAATGCAGAGCCGTAAAAATAAAACAAACATTTTTTCCCGCAAAAATTATTTTTTAGCCCCCAGTTTTGTATTTTCCCGAGGGTAACAGAAGAAATTGGACTCCAAAATTTGTTGTCCAGTTTGTCCTGAGTGCGATTATACACAATATGTGGGGGGAACCACTGTTTGGGCGCATGGGAGAGCTCAGAAGGGATGCAGACTTAGATGGAATGGTCTGCAGGTGTCACATTGCTTTTGCAGAGCCCCTAATGTACCTAAACAGTAGAAACCCCCCACAAGTGACCCCATATTGGAAACTAGACCCCCAGGGAACTCATCTTGATGTGTTGTGAGAACTTTGAACCCCCAAGTGTTTCACTACAGTTTATAACGCAGAGCCGTGAAAATAAAAAATCTTTTTTTTCCCACAAAAATTATTTTTTAGCCCCCAGTTTTGTATTTTTCCAAAGGTAACAGGAGAAATTGAACCCCAAAAGTTGTTGTCCTATTTGTCCTGAGTACGCTGATACTCCATATGTTTGGGTAAACCCCTGTTTGGGCACACGGGAGAGCTCGGAAGGGAAGGAGCACTGTTTTACTTTTTCAACGCAGAATTGGCTGGAATTGAGATCGGACGCCATGTCGTGTTTGGAGAGCCCCTGTTGCCTAAACAGTGGAAACCCCCCAATTATAACTGAAACCCTAATCCAAACACACCCCTAACCCTAATTCCAACGGTAACCCTAACCACACCTTTAACCCTGACACACCCCTAACCCTAATCCCAACCCTATTCCCAACTGTAAATGTAATCTAAACCCTAACCCTAACTTTAGCCCCAACCCTAACTGTAGCCCCAACCCTAACCCTAACCCTAGCCCTAACCCTAGCCCTAACCCTAGCCCTAACCCTAACCCTAATGGGAAAATGGAAATAATTACATTTTTTTAATTTTTCCCTAACTAAGGGGGTGATGAAGGGGGGTTTGATTTACTTTTATAGCGAGTTTTTTAGCGGATTTTTATGATTGGCAGCTGTCACACACTGAAAGACGATTTTTATTGCAAAAAATATTTTTTGCATTACCACATTTTGAGAGCTATAATTTTTCCATATTTTGGTTCACAGAGTCATGTGAGGTCTTGTTTTTTGCGGGAAGAGTTGACGTTTTTATTGGTAACATTTTCGGGCACGTGACATATTTTGATCGCTTTTTATTCCGATTTTTGTGAGGAAGAATGTCCAAAAACCAGCTATTCATGAATTTCTTTTGGGGGAGGCGTTTATACCGTTCCACGTTTGATAAAATTGATAAAGCAGCTTTATTCTTCGGGTCAGTACGATTACAGCGACACCTCATTTATATCATTTTTTTATGTTTTGGCGCTTTTATACGATAAAAACTATTTTACAGAAAAAATAATTATTTTTGCATCGTTTTATTCTCAGGACTATAACTTTTTTATTTTTGCTGATGATGCTTTATGGTGGCTCGTTTTTTGCGGGACAAGATGACGTTTTCAGCTGTACCATGGTTATTTATATCCGTCTTTTTGATCGCGTGTTATTCCACTTTTTGTTCGGCGGTATGATAATAAAGCGTTGTTTTTTGCCTCTTTTTTTTTTTCTTACGGTGTTTACTGAAGGGGTTTACTAGTGGGCCAGTTTTATAGGTTGGGTCGTTACGGACGCGGCGATACTAAATATGTGTACTTTTATTGGTGTGTTTTTTTTTGTTTTTTTTAGATGAAGAAATGAATTTATGGGAATAATATTTTTTTTTCATTATTTCGGAATATTTTTTTTATTTTTTTTTACACATTTGGACATTTTTTTTTAACTTTTTTATTTTGTCCCAGGGGGGGACCTCACAGATCGATGATCTGACAGTTTGCACAGCACTCTGTCAGATCACCGATCTGACATGCAGCACTGAGGGCTTCACAGTGCCTGCTCTGAGCAGGCTCTGTGAAGCCACCTCCCTCCCTGCAGGGCCCGGATCCGCAGCCATCTTGGATCCGGGGCTGGAGCAGGCAGAGAGGGAGGTAAGACCCTTGCAGCAACGCGATCACATCGCGTTGCTGCGGGGGGCTCAGGGAAGCCCGCAGGGAACCCCCTCCCTGCGCGATGCTTCCCTGCACCGCCGACACATCGCGATCATCTTTGATCGCGGTGTGCCGGGGGTTAATGTGCCGGGAGCGGTCCGTGATAGATAAATTAACATCCTTTACTCAACTAAAGCAATTAAAAGAAATTGTAAGAACAAAATTGAGCCCCTTCTGCAGAATCGCATACTCCTCTCTTGAAAACGTCTGTGAAGTCAAATTTATTATTTAGCCCTGTGCTATTAGGGCCTCTTTCTCAGGTCGTAGCTTACCGATGGCCTCTTGTCTAAAAAAGACGACAAGGCTGGGGCAGAAAACATTTGTGAGGATGGTGATCCAAAAGTATTGCCCGAAGACCCATTTGTGTCCCTTCCTCTCTGTCTTGTTGGTATCTGGGTGCGCGCCATCTATTGTTAGATACTCTATCACGATAGTTGAATGTACCCTTTTCAGACCGCTCAGTATCAGATGTTTCAGAGAATTAGTCCCTCCCTACTCCCGTCCAGTCAGTGTCCGGCGCCCACTCCATACTCCCCTCCAGTCAGCGCTCACACAGGGTTAATGACAGTGTTAATGGACAGTGTTATGCCGCGGGTAACGCACTCCATTAATGCTGCTATTAACCCTGTGTGACCAACTTTTTACTATTGATGCTGCCTATGCAGCATCAATAGTAAAAAGATCTAATGTTACAAATATTAAAAAAACATAAAGCTTGCTATTCTCACCTTCCGTCGTCCGCCAAGGAGCGCGGCTGCCGCTAGCTTCCATTCCCAGAGATGCATTGTGAAATTACCCAGAAGACTTAGCGATCTCGCGAAACCGCTACGTCATCTGGGTAATTTCGCAATGCATCCTGAGAACGGAAGCTGGCGGCAGCCGCGCGCGCATCGACAGAGCTTCACTGAACGCTGGAGGGTGAGTATATGACTATTTTTTATTTGACTTATTTGTTTTTAACAGAGATATGGTGCCCACACTGCTAAATAATACATGGGCTGTGTTATATACTGCATGGGCTGCGTTATATACTACAGTCATGGCCAAAATTTTTGAGAATGACACCAAAATTATTTTTTCACATGATCTGCTGCCCTCTGGTTTTTATTAGTGTTTGTCTGATGTTTATATCACATACAGAAATATAATTGCAATCATATTATGAGTACCAATAGGTTATATTGACAGTTAGAATGAGTTAATGCAGCAAGTCAATATTTGCAGTGTTGACCCTTCTTCTTCAAGACCTCTGCAATTCTCCCTGGCATGCTCTCAATCAACTTCTGGACCAAATCCTGACTGATAGCAGTCCATTCTTGCATATGCTTGCATTTTGCCAGAATTTGTTGGTTTTTGTTTGTCCACCCGTCTCTTGATGATTGACCACTAGTGTTGAGCGATACCGTCCGATACTTGAAGTAGTAAGTATCGGTATCGGATAGTATCGGCCGATACCCGAAAAGTATCAGATATCGCCGATACCGATACCAATACAAGTCAATGGGACACCAAGTATCGGAAGGTATCCTGATGGTTCCCAGGGTCTGAAGGAGAGGAAACTCTCCTTCAGGCCCTGGGATCCATATTAATGTGTAAAATAAAGAATTAAAATAAAAAATATTGATTAGTGTTGAGCATTCCGATACCGCAAGTATCGGGTATCGGCCGATATTTGCGGTATCGGAATTCCGATACCGAATTCCGATACTTCCCGCGTATCGGATACCAGAATCGGAAGTTCCCAGAATTCAAACTGAACGCAGCAGCCAATGACGAATGATTGGAAGTGTGGGCACATCCTGTTTAGCATGGTGGGCATGTAAGTACTGGCAAGGCTGTGATTGGCTGCTGAAATGATGTCACTCTGCACTATAAAAAACGCTGCCGCCATTTTGCGCTCACTCTGCTGTGATTTCAGTTAGGGACAGGACGCTGTGTTCTAACTGAGGGCCAGTTGAGCTAGCTAATTGCTTTATTTTCCTTTCCAAAGGCTAATTTAGCAAAACGCTGTGTGTTCTTCACTGTTCACCTTGCTCTTGCCTTGCAGCGCTGTTTTAACAGCGTTCTGCAAGGTCTGTGTGTGTGTGTGTGTGTGTGTGTGCAGCTCACTCTGTAGTCTGTGTGCAGCCATATACCCGGTTGTATTAAGCTCAGGGGGGGTTCACACTGCCTCACACAGTTGTCCTTTTTTGCTCATAGTGCAGCCTGCTGCACATTTTTTCTCAAATTTCCTATTAGTGTTTTTCCACCCGTCTCCAGCTAAATTGTGGAAAAACACTACATAGGATAACCTAGAGGGGGGTTTTTGGGCCTTGCAGCGCCGTTTACGGCTGTCTGCACGGTCTCCGTGTGAGCCCAGCTCGCCCTGTAGTCTGTGTGCAGCCATAGCCGGTTGGATTCAGCTCAGGGTTCGTTACTGGCTCATACCTTGAGAAAAATTTTCCTTTCTTTCAAATAGTGCAGCCTGTTTAAAAATTTAAAAAAAAATTCCCTATTAGTGTTTTTCCACCCGTCTCCAGCTAAATTGTGGAAAAACACTACATAGGATAACCTAGAGGGGGGTTTTTGGGCCTTGCAGCGCCGTTTACGGCTGTCTGCACGGTCTCCGTGTGAGCCCAGCTCGCCCTGTAGTCTGTGTGCAGCCATAGCCGGTTGGATTCAGCTCAGGGTTCGTTACTGGCTCATACCTTGAGAAAAATTTTCCTTTTTTTCAAATAGTGCAGTCTGTTTAAAAATTAAAAAAAAAAATCCCTATTAGTGTTTTTCCACCCGTCTCCAGCTAAATTGTGGAAAAACACTACATAGGATAACCTAGAGGGGGGTTTTTGGGCCTTGCAGCGCCGTTTACGGCTGTCTGCACGGTCTCCGTGTGAGCCCAGCTCGCCCTGTAGTCTGTGTGCAGCCATAGCCGGTTGGATTCAGCTCAGGGTTCGTTACTGCCTCATACCTTGAGAAAAATTTTCCTTTTTTTCAAATAGTGCAACCTGTTTAAAAATTAAAAAAAAAATTCCCTATTAGTGTTTTTCCACCCGTCTCCAGCTAAATAGTGGAAAAACACTACATAGGATAACCTAGAGGGGGTTTATTGGGCCTCGCAGCGCCGTTTACGGCTGTCTGCACGGTCTCTGTGTGAGCGCAGCTCGCCCTGTAGTCTGTGTGCAGCCATAGCCGATTGGATTCAGCTCAGGGTGCGTTACTGCCTCATTCCTTGAAAAACAATTTCCTTTTTTTCAAATAGTGCAGCCTGTTTAAAATTTAAAACAGTGTGATTTAAACTAGCTCTGTAGCCCGATCTGCACAAAAAAAAAGTAAAGTTCACCAAACACAACTTAACACTTGTGTAGGCCACATTTGAAAAATAATAAAGTTTAGTCCACACTTTACAACATTAGTGTTTCTTACACCTGTTAGGAGGAGCATTTCAGGAATAAGCACACTAAGGCCTTAGTACTTTTCTGCTTATCTTTATCTGTCAACCAAGATGAAGAGGGCAGGGAGTAAGGCACGTGGGCGTGGGCGCGGAGCAGGGAGAGGAGCAGGGAGAGGACGTGGTGATTCTGTGCCTGCTGCGGGCGCCGGTGACTCGTCGTCACTCAGTTTCAGCAGGGAACAGTCCTTCATGCGCAGCTTTGTCGGAGAGCGCCGTGCACCGTTGCTGCGTGAAGACCAAATTGAAGCCGTTGTCGGGTGGATGGCAGCTAACGCCTCGGCATCGACTTCAGTTAGTGCCACATCCTCTCAGGCACAGAGCACTGGAGAGCAGCCATCTGTCTCTTCACCACCTGCCAAATTGGCCAGGCAGTCAGAGAGCCCAGGACAGGAGCCGTCTCTACTTCTGTTCTCTGAATCTCTTGGCTTGGAAACAGGGGGCCAGCCAAGCAGCATTGGAGAAATGGAAGAAGAGGCAGTGTGCAGTGATGCCCAACAGCTTTTTCTCTCTGACTCTGAAGAGGCAGGTGGGCCAGTGCCTCCGGTGACCACAGCGCAGTACGCATCTGATGATGAAACTCAGGTGCCGCTTTCTGATGCGTACTGTGCTGCCGAGACTACCCAGGAAGAGCAGTTGGTGGCAGAGGGTAGTGGAGATGATGAGGTCCTTGACCCATCGTGGCGTGAGGAACAGGAAGGTGGTGGGAGCAGCTCTGAGGAAGAGCTTCCCCTTACGGGCCAAAGAGGGAGAGGGAGGGGGAAGACTGCGGAGCCTGTAGCCTCCACTTTGTCACCCGTTAGGAGCCTGTCTCTTTCCAAAGCCAAAAAGGGCGCTCCCAAGACTTGCAGTGCCTGGTCCTTTTTTGACACAGTTGCAGATGACATTTGTTTTGTCAAATGCAAGCTGTGTCATCAGAAAGTAAAAAGAGGGAAAAATGTCAGCAACCTCAATACCACAAATATGTGGAAACATGTGCGGACCAGGCACGCGGTGGAGTTACAGAAACACAGTGAAGACGTAGGCCAACCAACAGCAGCAGCTACCACCTCTTCATCTCGTGTTGCCTCTTCCTCCACTGTTGTCCAGAGACCTAGTGTAATTCCACCCACAGCACCACCTTCCCAGTCATCCTCACACTCCCAGTCTACTCTACAGCCATCGGTAGTACAGGCATGGGAGAAAAGGCGGGCATTCTCGGCCAACCACCCCCGAGCACAGGCTCTGAATGCAGGCATTGCCAAACTGTTGTCCCTGGAAATGCTCTCGTTCAGGCTGGTGGAGACTGACAGCTTCCGTGACTTGATGGCATTGGCAGTCCCACAGTACAAGGTGCCCAGCCGCTTTTACTTCAGCAGGCAGGCTGTCCCTGCCCTGCACAGGCATGTTGAGGCAAACATAAAACATGCGCTACTGAACGCCGTCAGTAGCAAGGTCCACCTCACCACCGATGCGTGGACCAGTCAGCATGGACAGGGGCGATATGTTTCCCTCACTGCCCATTGGGTTAATGTTGTTGAGCCAGGTACAGATCGTGCGAGTGGCGCAGGACGTGTCCTGCCCACTCCAAGGATTGCAGGAATCCAGTCTGTACGCATCGACTCCTCCTCTTACACCAGTTCCTCAGATTCCTCTCTGCAGGATCCGTCACAGTCCACCTCCACATGGACCCGTGAACGTTTACCTATGACCGACATGAGCACAGCCGTGGCCAAACGTCAGCAGGCCGTCTTGAAACTAGTTTCATTGGGGCATCGAAGCCACACAGCGCAGGAGCTCTGGAATGCCATCAAGCAGGAGAGCGATGTGTGGTTACTGCCAGCGAATCTCCAGCCAGGCATGGTAGTGTGTGACAATGGCCGAAATCTGGTGGCAGCTTTGGCCCTTGGCAACCTCACTCACATCCCATGTCTGGCACATGTGCTCAATTTGGTTGTGCAGAGTTTTCTGAGGGACTATCCGGATCTTGATGCCCTGCTGCACAAGGTCCGCCTAGAGTGTGCTCACTTGCGGCGTTCCAGCTTGGCCAGATCCCGCATTGCTGCTCTGCAGCGCCGATTCCGCCTTCCGGAACACCGCATCATATGTGACCTACCTACCCGGTGGAATTCCACGTTACATATGTTGGAGCGGTTGTGTGAGCAGCAGCAAGCAGTTATGGAGTACCAGCTGCATCAGGCGCAAAGAAGTCGCAGTCAGCGCCTATCAGACTTCACAACCACAGAGTGGGCCACTATGAAGGACGTCTGCCAGGTTTTGCGTCCTTTTGATTATTCCACGCGGATGGCAAGTGCAGATGATGCACTAGTCAGCATGACTGTCCCCCTTATCTGCCTGCTTCAGCAAACTTTGCAAGGGTTAAGGGATGATGTTGTGGAAGAGGTGGAGGATGAGGAGTCACCTTTTCCATCAGCTTCTGGAGAGTCAGCGCCACGTGGTTCCTCACAAAGGGGTACGCAGGGGCCAATTTGTGAGGAGGATGAGGAGGAGTCAATGGAGGAGGAAGAGCTCCGTCCAGAGGAGGGAGCGACACAATTGTCCAGTGGTCAGTGTGTACAGCGAGGGTGGGGTGATGACGAGCGGGCAGAGATCATGTCTCAAGCAGGGGACAGCGTTTCTGGGCCAGTTGGCACTCTGCAGCACATGGTGGATTTCATGCTGCAGTGCCTGAGAAACGACCGCCGCATCGACCACATTCTCAACATGCCTGATTATTGGGTGTTCACCCTCCTCGATCCTCGCTACCGGGACAACGTCCAAAACCTCATCCCTGCGTTGACCCGGGAGCGTAAATTGCGGGAGTACCACGACACACTGGTGAATTCCATCATCTTCTCCTGTCCAACTGAGAGGAGTGCTGCTAGTGCTTTACAAAGCAGCTCAGCACTAGAGCTGAGCACAACAACCTAAATGTAAGGGAACCTGTCCCCCCCCCCCCCCGTCGTTTGTTACTGAAAGAGCCATCTTGTGCAGCAGTAATGCTGCACAAGGAAAAGGTAGCTCTTTTTTTTTAGCTCCTTGCACATGCAGAACTTAACACTTATAAAATGTGTTCACTGATACCGTTATACTGTCCCGGAGCTGGGACTTTCCTTCGTAATGTGACGCAGCACAGCCGTCATTCCTACCCCCTTGGTGCCATGCGCTGCCTCCTCAGCGTTGTTTTAAGCTGTCACGGAGCCTGCGCTGTTCTGTTATCCCTTGGGCATGCCCTATTTGCGCTGCCTGTCTTCTGACATAATTTGGTGTCAGGCTGGCTGCGCCTGTGCGGCCGCGCTGCCCGAGATCCCGCCTCGCAGTGTCTTCTGATTGAGTCACACTGCGGGCCTGAGATCCATGGGCATGCGCAGTGCATATCTTCCCCTCGGGGTCTCGCTCATTTCCCTCCGCCTTCTTTAGACTGTGCGCCGTCAGCTGATCCCTAATAGCATGCCACGGCCGTGACACCGCACAGTCTGAAGAAGAGGGAAGGAGGGGAGTGAGAGTCGAGGATATGCACTGTGCATGCCCATGGTTCCAAGGCCCGCAGTGGGATTACGTTAGACGAGACTGCGAGGTGGGATCTGGAGCAGCGTGGACGCACAGGCACTGACAGCCTGACACCAAATTATGTCAGAAGACAGGCAGCGCTAATTGGGCATGGCCAAGGGCTAACAGAACAGCGCAGGCTCCGTGACAGCTTAAAACAACGCTGAGGAGGCAGCGCACGGCACCAAGGGGATAGGAATGACAGCTGTGCTGTGTCCCATTACGAAGGAAATTCGCACCTCCGGGACGGTTTAACGGTATAAGGAGACACATTTTTAGTGTTTACTTCGGTGTTTGCAAGGAGCATAATTAAAAGAACCACCTTTTCCTTTTGCATCCTTAGTGCTGCACAAGATGGCTCTTTCAGCTACAAACGTCTTGGGGGGGGTTAAAGGTTCCCTTTCAACTTGCTCCAATCAGGCTTCGGCCTACACTCTGTTCCTCTGCTCCTCCTGCTGTCCCTGGGCTCTAACACCGCCAGTTGGTGCCTGGAAGTGCTGTGTGCACAGTCAACAGTCGCTCCTCTGTTATTGGGGTTCAGTAACGTCAGCTGATCCCCAGCTGTGTGTGCGGCAATACCTCCAATCTGCTCCTCCTGCTGTCCCTGGGCTCTAACACCGCCAGTTGGTGCCTGGAAGTGCTGTGTGCACAGTCAACAGTCGCTCCTCTGTTATTGGGGTTCAGTAACGTCAGCTGATCCCCAGCTGTGTGTGCGGCAATACCTCCAATCTGCTCCTCCTGCTGTCCCTGGGCTCTAACACCGCCAGTTGGTGCCTGGAAGTGCTGTGTGCACAGTCAACAGTCGCTCCTCTGTTATTGGGGTTCAGTAACGTCAGCTGATCCCCAGCTGTGTGTGCGGCAATACCTCCAATCTGCTCCTCCTGCTGTCCCTGGGCTCTAACACCGCCAGTTGGTGCCTGGAAGTGCTGTGTGCACAGTCAACAGTCGCTCCTCTGTTACTGGGCTTCAGTAACGTCAGCTGATCCCCAGCTGTGTATCCGGCAACGTGTCATGTGACCGCCACGCTGGCACAACTAAAATGTAAGGGGACCTGTCCCCCCCATCCCCCTAGGCGTTTGTTACTGAAAGAGCCACCATGTGCAGCACTAATACTGCACAAGGGAAAGGTCGCTCTTCAAATTATGCTCCTTGCAAACGCTGAACTACACACTCATGTAATGTGTCCCCTCACACCGTCCAACCGTCCCGGAGGTGGGACTTTCCTTTGTAATGTGACGCAGCACAGCCGTCATTGCTACCCCCTTGGCACCGTGCGCTGCCTCCTTAGCGTTGTTTGATTCCGTCATGGACCCTGTGCTGTTATGTTATCCCTTGGCCATGCACAGTTTGCGCTGCCCGTCCTCTGACATCATTTGTTGTCGTCCTGGCTGCGCCTGTGCGTCCACGCTGCCCGAAATCACACCTCGCAGTGTCGTCTAATGTGATCCCACAGTGGGCCTGGTATCCATGGCCATGCGCAGTGCATATACTAGCCTCTCACTCCCCTTCTTCACGCTTCTTCAGACTAGGCGGCGTCAGCTGATCCCTAATAGCATGCCACGGCCGTGACGCCGCACAGTCTGAAGAAGCAGGAAGGAGGTGAGTGAGAGGCGATGATATGCACTGCGCATGCCCATGGATCCCTGGCCCGCAGTGGGACTACATTAGATTACACTGCAAGGTTGGATCTCGGGCAGCTTGGACGCACAGGCACTGCCAGCCTGACACCTACATGATGTCAGAAGACGGGCACCGCTAACTGTGCATGGCCAAGGGATAACATTACAGCGCGGGCTCCGTGACAGAACCAAACAACGTTGAGGAGGTGGCGCCCGGCACCAAGGGGGTTGGAATGACGGCTGTGCTGTGTCACATTACAAAGGAAAGTCCCACTTCCGGGATGGTTTGACGGTGTGAGGGGACACATTATATGAGTGTGTACTTCAGCGTTTGCAAGGAGCATAATTTTCGGAGCCACCATTTTCCATGTGCAGTATTACTGCTGTACAAGATGGCTCTTTCAGCAACAAATGCCTGGGGGGGGGGGGTTAAAGGTTCCCTTTCAACTTGCTCCACTGCAGGCTTCGGCCTACACTCTGCTCCTCTTTGATTCCCTGGTTTCAACACTGTCAGTTGCCACCTGGAAGTGTTGTCTACACAGAAAAAACACTAGGTGATGTGTCAGTGGGGTTCAGCACCGCCAGCTGTTCCCCTGCTGCCACCCACCCCAAGGTGTTTCTATGTATAACAGCCACCTTGTACAGCAGTACTGCTGCATTTGTACAAGGTGGCTGACTTTGTCTACTTGCCCACGTTTAATTAAACACGTAAAATATGTGTCTCATTACAGACCATTACAATGTCCCTGAGGTGTGACTTTACTTTTTAATGACACGCACCACCCCCCTTGGTAGCGCTGCCCGTCTTCTGACATCATTGGTTGGCTGCCTGTGCCTGTGCGTCCGCCCTGCCCGACACAACCCCCCTCGTTTCATATATTTTGGCTGCGAGGGTGTGATTGATGGGCATATGCAGTGCATATGTTCGCCTGTCTTAACTCATCTCCTTCCGCCTTCTTCAGACTGTGCGGCCTCCTGGCCGTGGTAGGCGATAAGGGATCAGCTGAGGCCGCCCAGTCTGAAGCAGGTGTAACGACATGTGTGAGCGGCAAACATATTTACTGCACAAGGCCACGAATCCCAGCCACGCAGTGTGATTTTTTGAAAACACACTGTGGGCCTGGGATTCATATCCATTGCTAACCGCAACGGCCAACATGAAATGAGGTGAGAAGACAGGCAGCGCTCAGAGCGCATGGCCAAGGGATCACAATAGCGCAGACTCCTGTACAGCTAATACAACGCTCAGGAATCTGCGCCCACCACCTAGGTGTAAATTTTGACACCTGTGCTGCGTCTCCTTAAAAAGACAAGTCACGCCTCCACTACTGTTTGACAGTTTAATGGGCTAAATAGTGTACGTGTTTTATTCAGCGTGTGCAAGGAGCAAACTAAATAGAGCAACCTTTTACTTGTGCAGCATTAATGCTGCACAAGGTGTGGCTTTTCTACCTTGCAACACCTGAGGGGGGGTTAAAGGTTACCTTTGAAATTGGTTCAACTAGGCTTCGGCCTACACTCTGCTCCTCTCCTCCTCCTGCTGACCCTGGGCTCTAACACCACTAGTTTTTGCCCGGAAATGCGAGCTTCACAGAGAAAAACAACAGCCAATGTGTTAGTGGGGTTCAGCACCGCCAGCTGTTCCCCTGCTGTGTAGCCGGCATCGTGTCCAGCACAAGCCACGCTGGCACAACTGATCAAAAGCTGCCACCAGTGCAGGCTTCGGCCTACACTCTACTCCTCTCCTCCTCCTGCTGACCCTGGGCTCTAACAACGCTAGTTTTTGCCCGGAATTGCTAGCTGCACAGAGAAAAACACCCGCCAATGTGTTAGTGGGGTTCAGCACCGCCAGCTGTTCCCCTGCTGTGTAGCCGGCATCGTGTCCAGCACAAGCCACGCTGGCACAACTGATTAAAAGCTGTCACCAGTGCAGGCTTCGGCCTACACTCTGCTCCTCTCCTCCTCCTGCTGACCCTGGGCTCTAACAACGCTAGTTTTTGCCCGGAATTGCTAGCTGCACAGAGAAAAACACCAGCCAATGTGTTAGTGGGGTTCAGCACCGCCAGCTGTTCCCCTGCTGTGTAGCTGGCAACGTGTCCTGCAAACGCCACGCAGGCACATGAACTGAAATTGAAGTGAGCCTGCCCCCCACCCCCAGGTGTTTCTATGTATAACAGCCACCTTGTACAGCAGTACTGCTGCATTTGTACAAGGTGGCTGACTTTTTCTCCTTGCCCACGTGGAACTCAACACGTACAAAATGTGTCTCATTAGAGACCATTACAATGTCCCTGAGGTGTGACTTTACTTTTTAATGACACGCACCACCCCCCTTGGTAGCGCTGCCCGTCTTCTGACATCATTGGTTGGCTGCCTGTGCCTGTGCGTCCGCCCTGCCCGACACAACCCCCCTCGTTGTCTCATATATTTTGACTGCGAGGGTGTGATTGATGGGCACGAGCAGTGCATATGTTCGCCTGTCTTCACTCCCCTCCTTCCGCCTTCTTCAGACTGTGCGGCCTCATGGCCGTGGCAGGCAATAAGGGATCAGCTGAGGCCGCCCAGTCTGAAGCAGGTGTAAGGACATGTGTGAGCGGCGAACATATTTACTGCACAAGGCCACGAATCCCAGCACCGCAGTGTGACTTTATGGAAAGGCACTGTGGGTCTGGGATTTATGGCCATCGTTAACCGCACCGGCCAACATGAAATGAGGTCATAAGACGGCCTGCACTAACAGGGTATTGCCAAGGGATAACACAAGAGCACACTCTCCTGTACTGCAAATAACAACGGTAAGGAGTCTGCGCCCAGCACCTAGGTGTAAATTTTGACACCTGTGCTGCGTCTTCTTCAAAAGAAAAGTCACGCCTCCACTACTGTTTGACAGTATAATGGGCTAAATAGTGTACGTGTTTTATTCAGCGTGTGCAAGGAGCAAACTAAATAGAGCAACCTTTTACTTGTGCAGCATTAATGCTGCACAAGGTGTGGCTTTTGTACCTTGCAACACCTGAGGGGGGGTTAAAGGTTACCTTTGAAATTGGTTCAACTAGGCTTCGGCCTACACTTTGCTCCTCTCCTCCTCCTGCTGACCCTGGGCTCTAACACCGCTAGTTTTTGCCCTGAATTGCTAGCTGCACAGAGAAAAACACCAGCCAATGTGTTAGTGGGGTTCAGCACCGCCAGCTGTTCCCCTGCTGTGTAGCCGGCATCGTGTCCAGCACAAGCCACGCTGGCACAACCGACCAAAAGCTGCCACCAGTGGAGGCTTCGGCCTACACTCTGCTCATCTCCTCCTCCTGCTGACCCTGGGCTCTAACACCGCTAGTTTTTGCCCGGAATTGCTAGCTGCACAGAGAAAAACACCAGCCAATGTGTTAGTGGGGTTCAGCACCGCCAGCTGTTCCCCTGCTGTGTAGCTTGCAACGTGACCTGCAAACGCCACGCAGGCACATGAACTGAAATTGAAGGGAGCTTGCCCCCCACCCCCAGGTGTTTCTATGTATAATAGCCACCTTGTACAGCAGTACTGCTGCATTTGTACAAGGTGGCTGACTTTTTCTCCTTGCCCACGTGGAACTCAACACGTACAAAATGTGTCTCATTGAGACCATTCAACTGTCCCTGAGGTGTGACTTTCCTTTCTAATGATACGCAGCACCACCCTTGGTAGCGCTGCCCGTCTTCTGACATCATTGGTTGGCTGCCTGTGCCTGTGCGTCCGCCCTGCCCAACACAACGCCCCTCTTTGTCTCATATATTTTGGCTGCGAGGGTGTTATTGATGGGCATGTGCAGTGCATATGTTCGCCTGTCTTAACTCATCTCCTTCCGCCTTCTTCAGACTATGCGGCCTCATGGCCGCGGCATGCGATAAGGGATCAGATGAGGCCGCCCAGTCTGAAGCAGGTGTAAGGACATGTGTGAGCGGCAAACATATTTACTGCACAAGGCCACGAATCCCAGCCACGCAGTGTGATTTTTTGAAAACACACTGTGGGTCTGGGATTCATTTCCATCGCTAACCGCAACGGCCGACATGAAATGAGGTCAGAAGACAGGAAGCGCTCACAGCGCATGGCCAAGTGATAACAAGAGCGCAGACTCCTGTACAGCAAATAACAACGCTCAGGAAGCTGCGCCCATGCACCAAGGTGTTATTTTCGACACCTGGGCTGCTTTTCTTTAAAAAGACAAGTCACGCCTCCACTACTGTTTTACAGTAGAATGGGCTAAATAGTGTACGTGTTTTATTCAGCGTGTGCAAGGAGAAAAATTAAGAGAGCAACCTTTTACTTGTGCAGCATTAATGCTGCACGAGGTGTGGCTCTTGTACCTTGCAACACCTGAGGGGGGTTAAAGGTTACCTTTGAAATTGGTTCAACTAGGCTTCGGTCTACACTCTGCTCCTCTCCTCCTCCTGCTGACCCTGGGCTTAAACACCGCTAGTTTTTGCCCGGAAGTGCTAGCTGCACAGAGAAAAACACCAGCCAATGTGTTAGTGGGGTTCAGCACCGCCAGCTGTTCCCCAGCTGTGTAGCCGGCAACGTGACCTGCAAACGCCACGCAGGCACAACAGAACAAAAGCTGCCACCAGTGCAGGCTTCGGCCTACACTCTGCTCCTCTCCTCCTCCTGCTGACCCTGGGCTCATAACACTGCCAGTTTTAGCCTGGAAGTGCTAGCTGCACAGAGAAAAACACCAGCCAATGTGTTAGTGGGGTTCAGCAACGCCAGCTGTTCCCCTGCTGTGTAGCCGGCAACGTGACCTACAAACGCCACGCAGGCACATGAACTGAAATTAAAGGGACTCTGCCACCCACCCCAAGGTGTTTCTATGTATAACAGCCACCTTGTACAGCAGTACTGCTGCATTTGTACAAGGTGGCTGACTTTGTCTACTTGCCCACGTTTAATTAAACACGTAAAAAATGTGTCTCATTACAGACCATTACAATGTCCCTGAGGTGTGACTTTCCTTTTTAATGACATGCAGCATCCCCCTTGTTAGCGCTGCCCGTCTTCTGACATCTTTGGTTGGCTGGCTGCGGCTGTGCGTCCGCCCTGCCTGAAACCACGCTCCTCGTTGTCTTACTTATTTTGACTGCGAGGGTGTGATTGATGGGCACGAGCAGTGGATATCTTCGCCTGTCTTTACTCATCTCCTTCCGCCTTCTTCAAAATGTGCGGCCTCATGGCCGCGGCATGCGAGAAGGGATCAGATGAGGCCGCCCAGTCTGATGCAGGTGTAAGGACATGAGGGACAGGCGACAAAATTTACTGCGCAAGGTCACGAATCCCAGCTCTGCAGTGTGACTTTATTAAAAGACAGTGCGGGTCTGGGTTTCATGGCCATCGCTAACCACACCGGCCAACATGAAATGAGGTGAGAAGACAGGCATCGCTCACAGCGCATGGCCAAGGGATAACAAGAGCGCAGACTCCTGTACAGCAAATAACAACACTCAGGAATCTGCGCCCAGCACCTAGGTGTAAATTTTGACACCTGTGCTGCATCTCCTTAAAAAGACAAGTCACGCCTCCACTACTGTTTGACAGTATAATGGGCTAAATAGTGTACGTGTTTTATTCAGCGTGTGCAAGGAGAAAAATTAAGAGAGCAACCTTTTACTTGTGCAGCATTAATGCTGCACGAGGTGTGGCTCTTGTACCTTGCAACACCTGAGGGGGGTTAAAGGTTACCTTTGAAATTGGTTCAACTAGGCTTCGGCCTACACTCTGCTCCTCTCCTCCTCCTGCTGACCCTGGGCTCTAACACCGCCAGTTTTTGCCCGGACATGCGAGCTGCACAGAGAAAAACACCAGCCAATGTGTTAGTGGGGTTCAGCACCGCCAGCTGTTCCCCTGCTGTGTAGCCGGCATCGTGTCCAGCACAAGCCACGCTGGCACAACTGATCAAAAGCTGCCACCAGTGCAGGCTTCGGCCTACACTCTGCTCCTCTCCTCCTCCTGCTGACCCTGGGCTCTAACAACGCTAGTTTTTGCCCGGAATTGCTAGCTGCACAGAGAAAAACACCAGCCAATGTGTCAGTGGGGTTCAGCACCGCCAGCTGTTCCCCAGCTGTGTAGCCGGCAACGTGACCTGCAAACGCCATGCAGGCACATGAACTGAAATTGAAGGGAGCCTGCCCCCCACCCCCAGGTGTTTCTATGTATAACAGCCACCTTGTTCAGCAGTACTGCTGCATTTGTACAAGGTGGCTGACTTTTTCTCCTTGCCCACGTGGAACTCAACACGTACAAAATGTGTCTTATTGAGACCATTCCACTGTCCCTAAGGTGTGACTTTCCTTTCTAATGATACGCAGCACCCCCCTTGGTAGCGCTTCCCGTCTTTTGACATCATGGTTAGCTGGCTGCGCCTGTGCATCCGCCCTGCGTGAAACAACGCCCCTCGTTGTCTTATTTATTTTGTCAGCGAGGGTGTGGTTTATGGGCACGAGCAGTGCATATGTTCGCCTGTCGTCACTCATCTCCTTCCGCCTTCTTCAGACTGTGCGGCCTCCTGGCCGCGGCATGCGAAAAGGGATCAGCAGAGGCCGCCCAGTCTGAAGCAGGTGTAAGGACGTGTGTGAGCGTCGAAAATATTTACTGCTCAAGGCCACGAATCCCAGCACCGCAGTGTGACTTTATGAAAAGGCAGTGTGGGTCTGGGATTTATGGCCATCGTTAACCGCAGCGGCCAACATGAAATGAGGTCATAAGACGGGCAGCGCTAACAGGGCATTGCCAAGAGATAACACAAGAGCGCAGACTCCTGTACAGCAAAAAACAACGCTCAGGAAGCAGCGCCTAGCACAAAGGCGTTATTTGGGACACCTATGCTGCGTCTCCTTAACCCCTTCCCGACCCATGACGCCACGTAGGCGTCATGAAAGTCGGTGCCATTCCGACTCATGACGCCTATGTGGCGTCATGGAAAGATCGCGTCCCTGCAGGCCGGGTGAAAGGGTTAACTCCCATTTCACCCGATCTGCAGGGACAGGGGGAGTGGTAGTTTAGCCCAGGGGGGGTGGCTTCACCCCCCCGTGGCTACGATCGCTCTGATTGGCTGTTGAAAGTGAAACTGCCAATCAGAGCGATTTGTAATATTTCACCTATTATAACGGGTGAAATATTACAATCCAGCCATGGCCGATGCTGAAATATCATCGGCCATGGCTGGAAATACTAATGTGCCCCCACACCACCCCACCGATCGCCCCTCCAGCCCCCCGATCTGGCCGGTACACTGCTCCGGCTCCCCTCCGTCCAGTGCTCCGCTCCCCCCCGTGCTCTTGTTCGCTCCCCCCGTCCTCCAATCACCCCCCCGTGCTCCGATCACCCCCCCTGCACTTCGATCCACCCCCCCCGGTGCTCCGTTCCACCCCCCCCGTGCTCCATTCCAGCCCCCCCGTGCTCCATTCCACGCCCCCCGTTCTCCGTTCCACCCCTCCCGCGCTCCGATTCCCCCCCCCGTGCTCAGATCCCCCCCCTGTGGTCCCCCCCACCCCATCATACTTACCGATCCAGCCGGGGTCCCGTCCGTCTTCTCCCTGGGCGCCGCCATCTTCCAAAATGGCGGGCGCATGCGCAGTGCGCCCGCCGAATCTGCCGGCCGGCAGATTCGTTCCAAAGTGCATTTTGATCACTGAGATAGATTATATCTCAGTGATCAAAATAAAAAAAATAATAAATGACCCCCCCCCTTTGTCACCCCCATAGGTAGGGACAATAAAAAAATAAAGAAATTTTTTTTTTCCACTAATGTTAGAATAGGGTTAGGGTTAGGGGTAGGGTTAGGGGTAGGGTTAGGGCTAGGGTTAGGGTTAGGGCTAGGGGTAGGGTTAGGGGTAGGGTTAGGGTTAGGGCTAGGGGTAGGGTTAGGGTTAGGGGTAGGGTTAGGGGTAGGGGTAGGGTTAGGGCTAGGGTTAGGGTTTCGGTATGTGCACACGTATTCTGTTCCTCTGCGGATTTTTCTGCTGCGGATTTGATAAATCCGCAGTGCTAAACCGCTGCGGATTTATGGCGGATTTACCGCGTTTTTTTTCTGCGCATTTCACTGCGGTTTTACAACTGCGATTTTCTATTGGAGCAGTTGTAAAACCGCTGCGGAATCCGCACAAAGAAGTGACATGCTGCGGAATGTAAACCGCTGCGTTTCCGTGCAGTTTTTCCGCAGCATGTGTACAGCGATTTTTGTTTCCCATAGGTTTACATTGAACTGTAAACTCATGGGAAACTGCTGCGGATCCGCAGCGTTTTCCGCAGCATGTGCACATACCTTTAGAATTAGGCCATGTGCACACGGTGCGGATTTGGCTGCGGATCCGCAGCAGTGTTCCATCAGGTTTACAGTACCATGTAAACATATGAAAAACCAAATCCGCTGTGCCCATGGTGCGGAAAATACCGCGCGAAAACGCTGCGTTGTATTTTCCGCAGCATGTCAATTCTTTGTGCGGATTCCGCAGCGTTTTACACCTGTTCCTCAATAGGAATCCGCAGGTGAAATCCGCACAAAAAACACTGGAAATCCGTGGAAAATCCGCAGGTAAAATGCAGTGCCTTTTACCCGTGGATTTTTCTAAAATGGTGCGGAAATATCTCACACGAATCCGCAACGTGGGCACATAGCCTTAGGGTTAGGGTTGGAATTAGGGTTGTGGTTAGGGTTAGGGGTGTGTTGGGGTTAGGGTTGTGGTTAGGGGTGTGTTGCGGTTAGGGTTGTGATTAGGGTTATGGCTACAGTTGGGATTAGAGTTAGGGGTGTGTTAGGGTTAGTGTTGGAGGTAGAATTGAGGGGTTACCACTGTTTAGGCACATCAGGGGTCTCCAAACGCAACATGGCGCCACCATTGATTCCAGCCAATCTCGTATTCAAAAAGTCAAATGGTGCTCCCTCACTTCCGAGCCCTGACGTGTGCCCAAACAGTGGTTTACCCCCACATATGGGGTATCAGTGTACTCAGGACAAACTGCGCAACAATTACTGGGGTCCAATTTCTCCTGTTACCCTTGTGAATCTAAAAAAATGCTTGCTAAAACATAATTTTTGAGGAAAGAAAAATGATTTTTTATTTTCACGGCTCTGCGTTGTAAACGTCTGTGAAGCACTTGGGGGTTCAAAGTGCTCACCACATATCTAGATAAGTTCCTTGGGGGGTCTAGTTTCTAAAATGGGGTCACTTGTGGGGGTTTCTACTGTTCAGGCACACCAGGGGCTCTGCAAACGCAACGTGACACCCGCAGACCTTTCCATCAAAGTCTGCATTTCAAAAGTCACTACTTCCCTTCTGAGCCCCGACGTGTGCCCAAACAGTGGTTTACCCCCACTCATGGGGTATCAGCGTACTCAGGAGAAACTGGACAACAACTTTTGGGGTCCAATTTCTCCTGTAACCCTTAGGAAAATAAAAAATTCTGGGCTAAATAATTATTTTTGAGGAAAGAAAACGTATTTATTATTTTCACGGCTCTGCATTATAAACTTCTATGAAGCACTTGGGGGTTCAAAGTGCTCACCACACATCTAGATAAGTTCCTTTCGGGGTCTAGTTTCCAAAATGGGGTCACTTGTGGGGGGTTTCTACTGTTTAGGCACATCAGGGGCTCTGCAAACGCAACGTGACGCCCGCAGAGCATTCCATCAAAGTCTGCATTTCAAAACGTCACTACTTCAATTCCAAGCCCCGGCATGTGCCCAAACAGTAGTTTACCCCCACATATGGGGTATCAGCGTACTCAGGAGAAACTGGACAACAAATATTGGGGTCAAATTTCTCCTGTTACCCTTGGGAAAATAAAAAATTCTGGGCTAAATAATTATTTTTGAGGAAATAAAACGTATTTATTATTTTCACGGCTCTGCATTATAAACTTCTATGAAGCGCTTGGGGGTTCAAAGTGCTCACCACACATCTAGATAAGTTCCTTTCGGGGTCTAGTTTCCAAAATGGGGTCACTTGTGGGGGGTTTCTACTGTTAAGCCACATCAGGGGCTCTGCAAACGCAACGTGACGCCCACAGAGCATTCCATCAAAGTCTGCATTTCAAAACGTCACTACTTCACTTCCGAGCCTCGGCATGTGCCCAAACAGTGGTTTACCCCCACATATGGGGTATCAGCGTACTCAGGAGAAACTGGACAACAACTTTTGGGGTCCAACTTCTTCTGTAACCCTTGGGAAAATAAAAAATTCTGGGCTAAATAATTATTTTTGAGGAAAGAAAACGTATTTATTATTTTCACGGCTCTGCATTATAAACTTCTATGAAGCACTTGGGGGTTCAAAGTGCTCACCACACATCTAGATAAGTTCCTTTGGGGGTCTAGTTTCCAAAATGGGGTCACTTGTGGGGGGTTTCTACTGTTAAGCCACATCAGGGGCTCTGCAAACGCAACGTGACGCCCACAGAGCATTCCATCAAAGTCTGCATTTCAAAACGTCACTACTTCACTTCCGAGCCCCGGCATGTGCCCAAACAGTGATTTACCCTCACATATGGGGTATCAGCGTACTCAGGAGAAACTGGACAACAACTTTTGGGGTCAAATGTCTCCTGTTACCCTTGGGAAAATAAAAAATTGCAGGCTAAAAGATCATTTTTGAGAAAATAATTTTTTTTTTTTATTTTCATGGCTCTGCGTTATAAACTTCTGTGAAGCACTTGGGGGTTCAAAGTCCTCACCACACATCTAGATTAGTTCCTTTGGGGGTCTAGTTTCCAAAATGGTGTCATTTCTGGGGGATCTCCAATGTTTAAGCACACAGGGGCTCTCCAAACGTGACATGGTGTCCGCTAATGATTGGAGCTAATTTTCCATTTAAAAAGCCAAATGGCGTGCCATCCCTTCCGAGCCCTGCCGTGCGCCCAAACAGTGGTTTACCCCCACATATGGGGTATCAGCGTACTCAGGACAAACTGGACAACAATATTTGGGGTCCAATTTCTCCCATTATCCTTGGCAAAATAGGAAATTCCAGGCTAAAAAATCATTTTTGAGGAAAGAAAAATTATTTTTTATTTTCATGGCTCTGCGTTATAAACTTCTGTGAAGCACCTGGGGGTTTAAAGTGCTCAATATGCATCTAGATAAGTTCCTTGGGGGGTCTAGTTTCCAAAATGGGGTCACTTGTGGGGGAGCTCCAATGTTTAGGCACACAGGGGCTCTCCAAACGCGACATGGTGTCCGCTAACAATTGGAGCTAATTTTCCATTCAAAAAGTCAAATGGCGCGCCTTCCCTTCCGAGCCCTGCCGTGTGCCCAAACAGTGGTTTACCCCCACATATGAGGTATCAGCGTACTCGGGAGAAATTGCCCAACAAATTTTATGATCCATTTTATCCTACTGCCCATGTGAAAATGAAAAAATTGAGGCGAAAAGAATTTTTTTGTGAAAAAAAAGTACTTTTTCATTTTTACAGATCAATTTGTGAAGCACCTGAGGTTTAAAGTGCTCACTAGGCATCTAAATAAGTTCCTTGGGGGGTCTAGTTTCCAAAATGGGGTCACTTGTGGGGGAGCGCCAATGTTTAGGCACATAGGAGCTATCCAAACGCGACATGGTGTCCGCTAACGATGGAAATAATTTTTCATTCAAAAAGTCAAATGGCGCTCCTTCCCTTCCGAGCCTTACCATGTGCCCAAACAGTGGTTTACCCCCACATGTGAGGTATTGGTGTACTCAGGAGAAATTGCCCAACACATTTTAGGATCCATTTTATCCTGTTGCCCATGTGAAAATGAAAAAATTGAGGCTAAAAGAATTTTTTTGTGAAAAAAAAGTACTTTTTCATTTTTACGGATCAATTTGTGAAGCACCTGGGGGTTCAAAGTGCTCACTATGCATCTAGATAAGTTCCTTGGGGCGTCTAGTTTCCAAAATGGGGTCATTTGTGGGGGAGCTCCAATTTTTAGGCACACGGGGGCTCTCCAAACGTGACATGGTGTCCGCTAAAGAGTGGAGCCAATTTTTGATTCAAAAAGTCAAATGGCGCTCCTTCCCTTCCAAGCCCTGACGTGCGCCCAAACAGTGGTTTACCCCCACATATGAGGTATCAGCGTACTCAGGACAAATTGGAAAACAACATTCGTGGTTCAGTTTCTCCTTTTACCATTGGGAAAATAAAAAAATTGTTGCTAAAAGATAATTTTTGTGACTAAAAAGTTAAATGTTCATTTTTTCCTTCCATGTTGCTTCTGCTGCTGTGAAGCACCTGAAGGGTTAATAAACTTCTTGAATGTGGTTTTGAGTACCTTGAGGGGTGCAGTTTTTAGAATGGTGTCACTTTTGGGTATTTTCAGCCATATAGACCCCTCAAACTGACTTCAAATGTGAGGTGGTCCCTAAAAAAAATGGTTTTGTATATTTCGTTGTAAAAATGACAAATCGCTGGTCAAATTTTAACCCTTATAACTTCCTAACAAAAAAAAATTTTGTTTCCAAAATTGTGCTGATGTAAAGTAAACATGTGGGAAATGTTATTTATTAACTATTTTGTGTCACATATCTCTCTGGTTTAACAGAATAAAAATTCAAAATGTGAAAATTGCGAAATTTTCAAAATTTTCGCCAAATTTCCGTTTTTATCACAAATAAACGCAGAATTTATTGACCTAAATTTACCACTAACATGAAGCCCAATATGTCACGAAAAAACAATCTCAGAGCCGCTAGGATCCGTTGAAGCGTTCCTGAGTTATTACCTCATAAAGGGACACTGGTCAGAATTGCAAAAAACGGCAAGGTCTTTAAGGTCAAAATAGGCTGGGTCATGAAGGGGTTAAAAATACAAGTCACGCCTCAACTACAGTTTGACTGTAGAATGGGATAAATTGTGTACGTGTTGCATTCAGCGTGTGCAAGTAGACAAATTAATAGAGCAACCATTTCTTGTGCAGCATTAATGCTGCACAAGGTGTGGCTCTTGTACTTTGTAACACCTGAGGGGGGGTTAAAGGTTACCTTTGAAATTGGTTCAACTAGGCTTCGGCCTACACTCTGCTCCTCTCCTCCTCCTGCTGACCCTGGGCTGTAACAACGCTAGTTTTTGCCCGGAAGTGCTAGCTGCACAGAGAAAAACACCAGCCAATGTGTTAGTGGGGTTCAGCACCGCCTGCTGTTCCCCCACTGTGTAGCCGGCAAAGTGTCCTGCAAACGCAACGCAGACACAAAGCTGACTCCAGTGCAGGCTTCGGCCTACACTCTGCTCCCCCTGCTTACCCTTTGCTCCAACACCGCTAGTTGGGGCTGTAGGAAGACAATGTTTCATAGGCAAAGCATCCGGGTTCCAGCACCGCCAGCTGGTTCTCGGCAGTGTTTTTGTCACAGGTACTCCCTCGTGCCAAACCTGGTTTCAGCACCGTCAGCTGTTTCCGGGTTGTGTCAAGTTCACTGAGACGCCTATGCTTGCCCCGTCGTGGTGCTGTCGGGTTAGCCAACTCCAGGGTGCCTCCAGTTTAGGAGCTTCCTATGTGGGCTGCGTGAACTGGTAGTCAAGGCTGGTTCTGTAGTGCCAGTAGGCCCAGCTCCCCCTGTAGGACTATTGAGGTTCGGTAACTGCGGCTGCCTCGCGGCCTAGCTGTTCTCTCCTCTCCTGTGGACCTTCGGGTCCACCTCCTGGTTCCAGCACCGTCAGCTGGTTCCGGGCCGAGCCTTTGGCTTAGGTGCCTCCTCCTGGGTATCCGAGTTCCGCCAACGTCAGGCGGTCCTTGGTAGTGCTTTTAAGCGCGGGCACCTACAGCTTAGTAACCAGGTTCCAGCACCGTCAGCTGGTCCTCGGTCGTGCCATTGGCTCTTGCACACTGGGGCAACGCATCTGGGTTCCAGCAACGCCAGCTGGTTCTCGGCAGTGTTTTTGACACAGGTACTCCCTCGTGCCAAGCCTGGTTTCAGCACCGTCAGCTGTTTCCGGGTTGTGTCAAGCTCACTGAGACGCCTATGCTTGCTCCGTCGTGGTGCTGTCGGGTTAGCCAACTCCAGGGTGCCTCCAGTTTAGGAGCTTCCTATGTGGGCTGCGTGAACTGGTAGTCAAGGCTGGTTCTGTAGTGCCAGTAGGCCCAGCTCCCCCTGTAGGACTGTTGGGGTTCGGTAACTGCGGCTGCCTCGCAGCTAGCTGTTCTCTCCTCTCCTGTGGGCCTTCGGGTCCACCTCCTGGTTCCAGCACCGTCAGCTGGTTCCGGGCCGAGCCTTTGGCTTAGGTGCCTCCTCCTGGGTATCCGAGTTCCGCCAACGCCAGGCGGTCCTTGGTAGTGCTTTTAAGCGCAGGCACCTACAGCTTAGTAACCGGGTTCCAGCACCGCCAGCTGGTCCTCGGTGCCATTGGCTCTTGCACACTGGGGCAACGCATCTGGGTTCCAGCACCGCCAGCTGCTTCTCGGCAGTGTTCTTGTCACAGGTACTCCCTCGTGCCAAGCCTGGTTTCAGCACCGTCAGCAGTTTCCGGGTTGTGTCAAGTTCACTGAGACGCCTATGCTTGCCCCGTCGTGGTGCGGTCGGGTTAGCCAACTCCAGGGTGCCTCCAGTTTAGGAGCTTCCTATGTGGGCTGCGTGAACTGGTAGTCAAGGCTGGTTCTGTAGTGCCAGTAGGCCCAGCTCCCCCTGTAGGACTGTTGGGGTTCGGTAACTGCGGCTGCCTCGCGGCCTAGCTGTTCTCTCCTCTCCTGTGGGCCTTCGGGTCCACCTCCTGGTTCCAGCACCGTCAGCTGGTTCCAGGCCGAGCCTTTGGCTTAGGTGCCTCCTCCTGGGTATCCGAGTTCCGCCAACGCCAGGCGGTCCTTGGTAGTGCTTTTAAGCGCGGGCACCTACAGCTTAGTAACCGGGTTCCAGCACCGCCAGCTGGTCCTCGGTGCCATTGGCTCTTGCACACTGAGGCAACGCATCTGGGTTCCAGCACCGCCAGCTGGTTCTCGGCAGCGTTCTTGTCACAGGTACTCCCTCGTGCCAAGCCTGGTTTCAGCACCATCAGCTGTTTCGGGGTTGTGTCAAGTTCACTGAGACGCCTATGCTTGCCCCGTCGTGGTGCGGTCGGGTTAGCCAACTCCAGGGTGCCTCCAGTTTAGGAGCTTCCTATGTGGGCTGCGTGAACTGGTAGTCAAGGCTGGTTCTGTAGTGCCAGTAGGCCCAGCTCCCCCTGTAGGACTGTTGGGGTTCGGTAACTGCGGCTGCCTCGCGGCTTAGCTGTTCTCTCCTCTCCTGTGGGCCTTCGGGTCCACCTCCTGGTTCCAGCACCGTCAGCTGGTTCCGGGCCGAGCCTTTGGCTTAGGTGCCTCCTCCTGGGTATCCGAGTTCCGCCAACGTCAGGCGGTCCTTGGTAGTGCTTTTAAGCGCGGGCACCTACAGCTTAGTAACCGGGTTCCAGCACCGCCAGTTGGTCCTCGGTGCCATTGGCTCTTGCACACTGGGGCAACGCATCTGGGTTCCAGCACCGCCAGCTGGTTCTCCGCAGTGTTCTTGTCACAGGTACTCCCTCGTGCCAAGCCTGGTTTCAGCACCGTCAGCTGTTTCCGGGTTGTGTCAAGTTCACTGAGACGCCTATGCTTGCCCCGTCGTGGTGCGGTCGGGTTAGCCAACTCCAGGGTGCCTCCAGTTTAGGAGCTTCCTATGTGGGCTGCGTGAACTGGTAGTCAAGGCTGGTTCTGTAGTGCCAGTAGGCCCAGCTCCCCCTGTAGGACTGTTGGGGTTCGGTAACTGCGGCTGCCTCGCGGCCTAGCTGTTCTCTCCTCTCCTGTGGGCCTTCGGGTCCACCTCCTGGTTCCAGCACCGTCAGCTGGTTCCAGGCCGAGCCTTTGGCTTAGGTGCCTCCTCCTGGGTATCCGAGTTCCGCCAACGCCAGGCGGTCCTTGGTAGTGCTTTTAAGCGCGGGCACCTACAGCTTAGTAACCGGGTTCCAGCACCGCCAGCTGGTCCTCGGTGCCATTGGCTCTTGCACACTGAGGCAACGCATCTGGGTTCCAGCACCGCCAGCTGGTTCTCGGCAGCGTTCTTGTCACAGGTACTCCCTCGTGCCAAGCCTGGTTTCAGCACCATCAGCTGTTTCGGGGTTGTGTCAAGTTCACTGAGACGCCTATGCTTGCCCCGTCGTGGTGCGGTCGGGTTAGCCAACTCCAGGGTGCCTCCAGTTTAGGAGCTTCCTATGTGGGCTGCGTGAACTGGTAGTCAAGGCTGGTTCTGTAGTGCCAGTAGGCCCAGCTCCCCCTGTAGGACTGTTGGGGTTCGGTAACTGCGGCTGCCTCGCGGCTTAGCTGTTCTCTCCTCTCCTGTGGGCCTTCGGGTCCACCTCCTGGTTCCAGCACCGTCAGCTGGTTCCGGGCCGAGCCTTTGGCTTAGGTGCCTCCTCCTGGGTATCCGAGTTCCGCCAACGTCAGGCGGTCCTTGGTAGTGCTTTTAAGCGCGGGCACCTACAGCTTAGTAACCGGGTTCCAGCACCGTCAGCTGGTCCTCGGTCGTGCCATTGGCTCTTGCACACTGGGGCAACGCATCTGGGTTCCAGCAACGCCAGCTGGTTCTCGGCAGTGTTCTTGTCACAGGTACTCCCTCGTGCCAAGCCTGGTTTCAGCACCGTCAGCAGTTTCCGGGTTGTGTCAAGTTCACTGAGACGCCTATGCTTGCCCCGTCGTGGTGCGGTCGGGTTAGCCAACTCCAGGGTGCCTCCAGTTTAGGAGCTTCCTATGTAGGCTGCGTGAACTGGTAGTCAAGGCTGGTTCTGTAGTGCCAGTAGGCCCAGCTCCCCCTGTAGGACTGTTGGGGTTCGGTAACTGCGGCTGCCTCGCGGCCTAGCTGTTCTCTCCTCTCCTGTGGGCCTTCGGGTCCACCTCCTGGTTCCAGCACCGTCAGCTGGTTCCAGGCCGAGCCTTTGGCTTAGGTGCCTCCTCCTGGGTATCCGAGTTCCGCCAACGCCAGGCGGTCCTTGGTAGTGCTTTTAAGCGCGGGCACCTACAGCTTAGTAACCGGGTTCCAGCACCGCCAGCTGGTCCTCGGTCGTGCCATTGGCTCTTGCACACTGGGGCAACGCATCTGGGTTCCAGCACCGCCAGCTGGTTCTCCGCAGTGTTCTTGTCACAGGTACTCCCTCATGCCAAGCCTGGTTTCAGCACCGTCAGCTGTTTCCGGGTTGTGTCAAGTTCACTGAGACGCCTATGCTTGCCCCGTCGTGGTGCGGTCGGGTTAGCCAACTCCAGGGTGCCTCCAGTTTAGTAGCTTCCTATGTGGGCTGCGTGAACTGGTAGTTAAGGCTGGTTCTGTAGTGCCAGTAGGCCCAGCTCCCCCTGTAGGACTGTTGGGGTTCGGTAACTGCGGCTGCCTCGCGGCTTAGCTGTTCTCTCCTCTCCTGTGGGCCTTCGGGTCCACCTCCTGGTTCCAGCACCGTCAGCTGGTTCCGGGCCGAGCCTTTGGCTTAGGTGCCTCCCCCTGGGCATCCGAGTTCCGCCAACGTCAGGCGGTCCTTGGTAGTGCTTTTAAGCGCGGGCACCTACAGCTTAGTAACTGGGTTCCAGCACCGTCAGCTGGTCATCTGTCGTGCCATTGGCTCTTGCACACTGGGGCAACGCATCTGGGTTCCAGCAACGCCAGCTGGTTCTCGGCAGTGTTTTTGGCACAGGTACTCCCTCGTGCCAAGCCTGGTTTCAGCACCGTCAGCTGTTTCCGGGTTGTGTCAAGCTCACTGAGACGCCTATGCTTGCCCCGTCGTGGTGCTGTCGGGTTAGCCAACTCCAGGGTGCCTCCAGTTTAGGAGCTTCCTATGTGGGCTGCGTGAACTGGTAGTCAAGGCTGGTTCTGTAGTGCCAGTAGGCCCAGCTCCCCCTGTAGGACTGTTGGGGTTCGGTAACTGCGGCTGCCTCGCGGCCTAGCTGTTCTCTCCTCTCCTGTGGGCCTTCGGGTCCACCTCCTGGTTCCAGCACCGTCAGCTGGTTCCGGGCCGAGCCTTTGGCTTAGGTGCCTCCTCCTGGGTATCCGAGTTCCGCCAACGTCAGGCGGTCCTTGGTAGTGCTTTTAAGCGCGGGCACCTACAGCTTAGTAACCAGGTTCCAGCACCGTCAGCTGGTCCTCGGTCGTGCCATTGGCTCTTGCACACTGGGGCAACGCATCTGGGTTCCAGCAACGCCAGCTGGTTCTCGGCAGTGTTTTTGACACAGGTACTCCCTCGTGCCAAGCCTGGTTTCAGCACCGTCAGCTGTTTCTGGGTTGTGTCAAGCTCACTGAGACGCCTATGCTTGCCCCGTCGTGGTGCTGTCGGGTTAGCCAACTCCAGAGTGCCTCCAGTTTAGGAGCTTCCTATGTGGGCTGCGTGAACTGGTAGTCAAGGCTGGTTCTGTAGTGCCAGTAGGCCCAGCTCCCCCTGTAGGACTGTTGGGGTTCGGTAACTGCGGCTGCCTCGCGGCCTAGCTGTTCTCTCCTCTCCTGTGGGCCTTCAGGTCCACCACCTGGTTCCAGCACCGTCAGCTGGTTCTCGGCAGTGTCTTTTGCTCTTGTACCTTCTGCTCCCCATCCTGGTTCCAGTACCGTCAGCTGGTTCCGAGCAGAGCCTTTGGCTTAGGTGCCTCCTTCTGGGTATCCAAGTTCCACCAACGTCAGGTGGTCCTTGGTAGTGCTTTCAGGCACGGGTACCTCCTGCTTAGTAACCTGGTTCCAGTAACGTCAGCTGGACCTCGGTAGTTCCATTGGCTCTTGGACCTTCGGCTACCCATCCGGGTTCCAGTACCGTCAGCTGGTTCTCGGCAGTGTCTTTTGCACTTGTACCTTCGGCTCCCCATCCTGGTTCCAGTACAGCTGGTTCTCGGCAGTGTCTTTTGCTCTTGTACCTTCTGCTCCCCATCCTGGTTCCAGTACCGTCAGCTGGTTCCGGGCAGAGCCTTTGGCTTAGGTGCCTCCTTCTGGGTATCCGAGTTCCGCCAACGTCAGGCGGTCCTTGGTAGTGCTTTTTAGCACCGGTACCTCCTGCTTAGTAACCGGGTTCCAGTAACGTCAGCTGGTCCTCGGTAGTTCCATAGGCTCTTGAACCTTCGGGTAGCCATCCGAGTTCCAGTTCCATCAGCTGGTTCTTGGCATTTTCTCAGCCTTCTTGTACCTTCTGCTACATTTCCAAGTTGAAGACCCTAAAGTCGACTACCCGGAAGACCACCCCGATGACGACGACGACGACCCAGAAGACCACCCCGATGACGACGACGACGACGACGGCGGAGACGACGACGGCGGAGACGACGACGGTGGAGACGACGACGGCTGAGACGACGACGGCGGAGATGACGACACAGGAGACGACGACCCTGGAGACGACGACATGGAAGACCGAGAAGCAGAAGAACAAGAGGCTGCAGAACAAAGAGCAGAAGAACATTAAGCATAAGACTTAATATCAGAGCAAAAGATATTATCTAAATTATATGCAGAAGAAGACTAAGCAGTGTATGGGGGTGAGTCCGTTCCTCCTCGTGGTGCCCCTGGATAAAGCCTGATGCTGCAGGCCAAACTGAACGTGGACAAATGTAACTTTTGTGACTGGCAGAACGGAAGGTGTAATCTTCCAACTTTTATAGATAACAACTACGGGAATGCCTGTCACAAATGAGAATATGATGAAGAAGTAGAATAGGAAGAATAATAACAGTTGAATAAAATGAATATGAAGAATGTATTAAAAAAAAATAAAAAGGTAAAGGATGAAGAAGAAGATGAATAAGGTGAAGAAGAATTTGATGTCAAAGATGCTGATGATGATGAAGATGAAAGTGTGGGAAAAGTAAAAAAAAAGAAGGGGAAGGGCGTGGAATAGTGAAACATCAATATCTGACAAAATAAAAAAAAAATTTACATAGTCAATATCTTTGTCACTCCGAACGTCTTAAAAAAAAACAAAAAACATGCTATTCTATTTGATTGGGATAAACCTCTATGACTTTAATGTCTCCGCCACCTCCCCAAATACATCCGGCATTATTCTTAGTTGTTTTCCTTCATGCAGAATGAACCTACAAGGCAAGAAAGGGTTTATTTTAATTCCGATATTTTGGTCCCATTGACTTGCATTGGGATCGGGTATCGGTATCGGCGATATCCGATATTTTTTGAATATCGGCCGATCCTATCCGATACCGATACTTTCCGATATCGGAAGGTATCGCTCAACACTAATATTGATATATTCACCTCTCCGGCGGCCCCTGGACATCACCGCGGGTAACCGACAGGCTTCTTTGTTTAATATGCGCGCGTTTAGGACCTGAGGAATGACGTCGCGGCTTCTGATTGGTCGCGTGCCGCCCATGTGACCGCCACGTGACCAATCAGAAGCCGCGACGTCATTCCTCAGGTCCTAAATTCCTAGAATGAGGTCCTAAACGCGGAGAGGTGAATATATCAATATTTTTTATTTTAATTCTTTATTTTACACCTCACTATGGATCCGATACCGATACCCGATACCACAAAAGTATCGGATCTCAGTATCGGAATTCCGATACCGCAAGTATCGGCCGATACCCGATACTTGCGGTATCGGAATGCTCAACACTATTGACCACAAGTTCTCAATGGGATTAAGATCTGGGGAGTTTCCAGGCCATGGACCCAAAATCTCTATGTTTTGTTCCATGAGCCATTTAGTTATCACCTTTGCTTTATGGCAAGGTGCTCCATCATGTTGGAAAAGGCATTGTTGGGCGCCAAACTGCTCTTGGACGGTTGGGAGAAGTTGCTCTTGGAGGACATTCTGGTACCATTCTTTATTCATGGCTGTGTTTTTAGGCAAGACTGTGAGTGAGCTGATTCCCTTGGCTGAGAAGCAACCCCACACATGAATGGCTTCAGGATGCTTTACAGTTGGCTTGAGACAAGACTGGTGGTAGCGCTCACCTCTTCTCCGAATAAGCTGTTTTACAGATGTCCCAAACAATCGAAAACGGGATTCATCAGAGAAAATGACTTTGCCCCTGTCCTCAGCAGTCCACTCCCTGTACCTTTTGCAGTCGGTCCCTGATGTTTTTTCTGGAGAGAAGTGACTTCTTTGCTGCCCTCCTTGAAACCAGGCCTTGCTCAAAGAGTCTCCGCCTCACAGTGCGTGCAGAAGCACTCACACCAGCTTGCTGCCATTCCTGAGCAAGCTTGGCACTGCTGGTAGTCCGATCCCGCAGCTGAAACAGTTTTAAGATACGGTCCTGGTGCTTGCTGGTCTTTCTTGGGCGCCCTGCAGCCATTTTGACAACAATGGAAGCTCTCTCCTTGAAGTTCTTGATGATGCGATAGATTGTTGACTGAGGTGCAATCTTTGTAGCTGCGATACTCTTCCCTGTTAGGCCATTTTTGTGCAGTGCAATGATGGCTGCACGTGTTTCTTTAGAGATAACCATGGTTAACTGAAGAGAAACAATGATACCAAGCACCAGCCTCCTTTTAAAGTGTCCAGTGATGTCATTCTTACTTAATCATGACTGAACGCCAGCCCTGTCCTCAACACCCACACCTGTGTTAATGGATCAATCACTAAAACGATGTTAGCTGCTCCTTGTAAGCCAGGACTGCAATGATGCTGAAATGTGTTTTGGGGGTTAAAGTTCATTTTCTGGGCAAATATTGACTTTGCAAGTACAGTAATTGCTGTTAAGCTGATCACTCTGACATTCAGGAGTATATGCAAATTGCCATTAGAAAAAATGAGCACTAGACTTTGGAAAAATTAATATTTGTCTCATTCTCAAATTTTTTGTCCATGACTGTACATGGCTGCTATATACTACGTGGGCAGTGTTATATACTACGTGGGCAATGTTATATACTACATGGCTGCTATATACTATGTGGGCAGTGTTATATACTATGTGAGCAATGTTATATACTGCGTGGGCTGTTATTGTTGTGAATTCTGCTTTTGGGCTCCCTCCGGTGGTTGTAGGTGGTAATGCAGTTGTCCCTGGGCTGCAGTCCTGGACAGGTGTATCTGCTGATTGCAATTCTGACTGGGGTATTTAGGTTTGCAGGAATCATTAGTCCTTGCCAGTTGTCAATGTTTCTTGGAAGGTGTTGGACCTCTGTCTGGCTTCTCCTGCTTAGCTGCCAATTCAGCAAAGATAAGTGTCTGTTTCTTTTTCTATGGCACACTTGCTGTGTGCTTGTTTTTTTATTGTATTCCTGCTCTGAGTGTAGGATTCTCTGGAGTTGCAGATATATGTTCCACGTCTTTAGTTAGATGGAGGAATTTTTGTATAATCTGTTGTGGATATTTTTGGAAGGGTTAGTTGCGGTGTTAAGATCAGGATTTGCGGTCAGTACAGTTACCACCTACTCCAGAGAAAGTTTCATGTGGCTCCAAGGTCACCGGATCATAACAGTACAACTGGCCAACAATGAGTTAAATGCATCTCAGAAGACGGGAAGAAAGGTGTTGAGTAGTGTTGAGCGATACCGTCCGATACTTGAAAGTATCGGTATCGGATAGTATCGGCCGATACCCGAAAAGTATCGGATATCGTCGATACCGATATCCGATACCAATACAAGTCAATGGGACACCAAGTATCGGAAGGTATCATGATGGTTCCCAGGGTCTGAAGGAGAGGAAACTCTCCTTCAGGCCCTGGGATCCATATTAATGTGTAAAATAAAGAATTAAAATAAAAAATATTGATATATTCGCCTCTCTGGCGGCCCCTGGACATCACCGTGGGTAACCGGCAGGCTTCTTTGTTTAAAATGCGCGCATTTAGGACCTGAGGAATGACGTCGCGGCTTCTGATTGGTCGCCTGCCGCCCATGTGACCGCCACGCGACCAATCAGAAGCCGCGACGTCATTCCTCAGGTCCTAAATTCCTAGAATGAGGAGTTTAGTGCCTGAGAATGACGTCGCAGCTTCTGATTGGTCGCGTGGCGGTCACATGGGCGGCACGCGACCAATCAGAAGCCGCGACGTTATTCCTCAGGTCCTAAACGCGCTCATTCTAGGAATTTAGGACCTGAGGAATGACGTCGCGGCTTCTGATTGGTCGCGTGGTGGTCACATGGGCGGCACGCGACCAATCAGAAGCCGCGACGTCATTCCTCAGGTCCTAAACGCGCTCATTTTAAACAAAGAAGCCTGCCGGTTACCCGCGGTGATGTCCAGGGGCCGCCGGAGAGGTGAATATATCAATATTTTTTATTTTAATTCTTTATTTTACACCTCACTATGGATCTGACACCGATACCCGATACCACAAAAGTATCGGATCTCGGTATCGGAATTCCGATACCGCAAGTATCGGCCGATACCCGATACTTGTGGTATCGGAATGCTCAACACTAGTGTTGAGTCATTTTTTTTCCTCAGTCTGTTTTGTCTTCTCTTCCCTCTTTATCTCTGGGTGGCTAAGGAGTCTCGTGCTAGCATGGATGTTCAGGAATTAGCTTCTCGTGTAGACCAGCTTGCTGCTAGGGTACAGGGTATTTCTGATTATATTGTTCAGACTCCTGTTTTAGAACCGAAGATTCCTACTCCTGATTTGTTTTTTGGTGACAGGTCCAAATTTTTGAGTTTTAAAAACAACTGTAAACTGTTTTTTGCTTTGAGACCTCGATCCTCCGGTGATTCCATTCAGCAGGTTAAAATCGTCATCTCCCTGCTGTGTGGCGATCCACAGGATTGGGCGTTTTCCCTGGAATCTGGGAATCCGGCTTTGCTTAATGTAGACTCCATTTTTCAGGCTTTAGGATTATTATATGATGAACCTAATTCTGTGGATCAAGCTGAGAAGACCTTGTTGGCCCTGTCTCAGGGTCAAGAGGCGGCAGAATTGTATTGTCAGAAATTCAGAAAACGGTCTGTGTTGACTAAATGGAATAATGATGCTTTGGCGGCAATTTTCAGAAAGGGTCATTCTGAATCCGTTAAAGATGTTATGGTGGGGTTTCCCACGCCTTCCGGTCTGAGTGATTCTATGTCTCTGGCCATTCAGATTGACCGGCGCTTGCGGGAGCGCAGAACTGTGCGAGCTGTGGCGTTGTCCTCAGAGCAGATTCCTGAGCCAATGCAGTGTGATAGGATTCTGTCTAGAACGGAACGACAAGGATTCAGACGTCAGAATAGGTTGTGTTACTATTGTGGCGATGCTTCTCATGTCATTTCAGTCTGCCCTAAGCGGACAAAGAGGTTCGCTAGTTCATTTAACATCAGTACTGTACAACCTAAATTTCTGTTATCTGTGTCCTTGATCTGCTCATTGTCATCATTTTCTGTCATGGCGTTTGTGGGTTCAGGCGCCGCCTTGAACTTAATGGACTTTGAGTTTGCCAGGCGTTGTGGTTTTCCCTTGCAGCCTTTGCAGAACCCTATTCCTTTTAGGGGCATTGATGCTACACCCTTGGCTAAAAATAAGCCCCAGTTTTGGACACAGGTGACCATGCGCATGGCGCCAGCCCATCAGGAAGATTGTCGATGCTATTGTGCTGGGTTTTCCATGGTTGCAGGTACATAATCCTGTGTTGGATTGGAAGTCCATGTCTGTGATTAGTTGGGGTTGTCAGGGGGTTCATAATGATGTTCCTTTGATGTCAATCTCCTCTTCTTCCTCTTCTGAAACTCCAGAGTTTTTGTCGGATTTTCAGGATGAATTCGATGAGCCCAAGTCCAGTTTCCTTCCACCGCACAGGGACTGCGATTGTGCTATTGACTTGATTCCAGGCTGTAAGTTTCCTAAGGGTCGACTTTTCAACCTGTCTGTGCCTGAACATACCGCCATGCGGAGCTATATTAAGGAGTCTTTGGAGAAAGGGCATATTCGGCCATCTTCTTCACCATTGGGAGCAGGGTTCTTTTTTGTTGCTAAAAAAGATGGCTCCTTGAGACCCTGTATTGATTATCGCCTCTTGAATAAAATCACGGTCAAGTTTCAATACCCTTTACCTTTGCTTACCGATTTGTTTGCTAGGATTAAGGGAGCTAGTTGGTTTACTAAGATTGACCTTCGAGGGGCATATAATCTTGTTCGTATTAAGCAGGGTGATGAATGGAAAACTGCGTTTAACACGCCCGAAGGCCATTTTGAATACCTTTTGATGCCATTCGGGCTCACTAATGCTCCATCTGTTTTTCAGTCCTTCATGCATGATATCTTCCGGACTTATATTGACAAGTTCTTGATTGTATATTTGGACGATATTTTGATTTTTTCCGATGATTGGGAGTCTCATGTGGAACAGGTCAGGATGGTATTTCAGATTCTTGGTGACAATGCCCTGTTTGTGAAAGGGTCTAAGTGTCTCTTTGGGGTGCAGAAGGTTTCTTTTTTGGGCTTCATTTTTTCTCCCTCGTCTATAGACATGGATCCGGTTAAGGTTCAGGCCATTCATGATTGGATTCAGCCCACATCCGTGAAGAGCCTTCAGAAATTTTGGGGTTTTGCACATTTTTATCGCCGTTTCATTGCTAATTTTTCCAGCGTGGTTAAACCATTGACCGATTTGACGAAGAAAGGTGCTGATGTGGCAAATTGGTCCTCTGCGGCTGTCTCTGCCTTTCAGGAGCTTAAACGTCGATTTACTTCTGCTCCAGTGTTGCACCAACCGGATGTTTCTCTTCCGTTTCAGGTTGAGGTTGACGCTTCTGAGATTGGGGCAGGGGCTGTTTTGTCTCAGAGGGATCCTGTTGGTTCCTTAATAAAACAGTGTGCCTTCTTTTCCCGTAAGTTTTCGCCTGCTGAATGCATTTATGATGTCAGCAATCGGGAGTTGTTGGCTTTGAAGTGGGCGTTTGAAGAGTGGCGACATTGGCTTGAGGGAGCCAAGCACCGTATTGTGGTCTTGACCGATCATAAGAATTTTATTTACCTCGAGTCTGCCAAACGGCTGAATCCTAGACAGGCTTGATGGTCCTTGTTTTTTTTTCCATTTTGATTTCGTGGTCTCGTACCTTCCGGGTTCTAAGAACATTAAGGCTGATGCCCTCTCTAGGAGTTTTTTGCCTGATTCTCCTGAGGTCTTAGAACCGGTCGGTATTTTGAAAGAAGGGGTGGTCCTTTCTGCCATTTCCCCTGATTTACGACGGGTTCTTCAGGAATTTCAGGCTGACAAACCTGACCGCTGTCCTGTGGTGAAACTGTTTGTTCCTGACAGATGGACTAGCAGAGTGATTTCTGAGGTTCACTGTTCCATGTTGGCTGGTCATCCTGGCATTTTTGTTACCAGAAACTTGGTTGGTAGGTCCTTTTGGTGGCCTTCTTTGTCGCGTGATGTGCGTTCTATTGTGCAGTCCTGTGGGACTTGTGCGCGGGCCAAGCCTTGTTGTTTCCGTGCTAGTGGGTTGCTTTTGCCATTGCCAGTCCCTGAGAGGCCCTGGACGCAAATTTCTATGGATTTTATTTCTGATCTTCCGGTTTCCCAGAGGATGTCGGTTATCTGGGTTGTTTGTGACCGGTTCTCTAAGATGGTTCATTTGGTGCCTTTGCCTAAATTGCCTTCCTCTTCGGATTTGGTTCCGTTGTTCTTTCAGCATGTGGTCCGTTTGCATGGTATTCCGGAAAATATTGTGTCTGACAGAGGTTCCCAGTTTGTTTCTAGGTTTTGTCGGACCTTTTGTGCTAGGCTGGGCATTGATTTGTCTTTTTCTTCTGTGTTTCATCCTCCAACAAATGGTCAGACCGAGCGAACTAATCAGACTTTGGAGACTTATTTGAGATGCTTTGTGTCTGCTGATCAGGATGATTGGGTGGCTTTCTTGCCATTGGCCGAGTTTGCCCTTAATAATCGGGCTAGTTCGCCTACTTTGGTTTCGCCTTTCTTTTGTAATTTTGGTTTTCATCCTCGTTTTTCTCCTGGGCAGGTTGAGCCTTCTGACTGTCCTGGTGTGGATTCTGTGGTTGACAGGTTGCAGCAGATTTGGGCTCATGTGGTGGACAATTTGGTGTTGTCTCAGGAGGAGGCTCAACGTTTTGCTAACCGTCGTCGGTGTGTTGGTTCCCGGCTTCGGGTTGGGGATCTGGTCTGCTTGTCTTCCCATCATGTTCCTATGAAGGTTTCGTCTCCTAAGTTTAAGCCTCAGTTTATTGGTCCTTATAGGATTTCTGAGATTATTAATCCGGTGCCTTTTCGACTGGCACTTCCGGCCTCTTTTGCTATCCATAATGTCTTCCATAGATCTTTATTGCGGAAATATGTGGAGCCCGTTGTTCCCTCTGTTGATCCTCCGGCCCCTGTGTTGGTTGATGGGGAGTTGGAATATGTTGTTGAGAAGATTTTGGATTCCCGTTTTTCGAGGCGGAAGCTTCAGTACCTTGTCAAATGGAAGGGTTATGGCCAGGAGGATAATTTTTGGGTTTTTGCCTCTGATGTCCATGCCGCTGATTTGGTTCGTGCCTTTCATCTGGCTCATCCTGATCGGCCTGGGGGCTCTGGTGAGGGTTCGGTGACCCCTCCTCAAAGGGGGGGGGTACTGTTGCTTTTGGGCTCCCTCCGGTGGTTGTAGGTGGTAATGCAGTTGTCCCTGGGCTGCAGTCCTGGACAGGTATATCTGCTGATTGCAATTCTGACTGGGATATTTAGGTTTGCAGGACTCATTAGTCCTTGCCAGTTGTCAATGTTTCTTGGAAGGTGTTGGACCTTTGTCTGGCTTCTCCTGCTTAGCTGCCAATTCAGTAAAGATAAGTGTCTGTTTCTTTTTCTATGGCACATATGTTGTGTGCTTGTTTTTTTATTGTATTCCTGCTCTGAGTGTAGGATTCTCTGGAGTTGCAGATATACGTTCCACGTCTTTAGTTAAATGGAGGAATTTTTGTATAATCTGCTGTGGATATTTTTGGAAGGGTTTTAATACTGACCGCACAGTACTCTGTCCTATCCTTTCCTATTTTAGCTAGAGTGGCCTCTTGTGCTAAATCCTATTTTCTGCCTGTGTGTGTCTTTCCTCTCCTACTCACAGCCAATATTTGTGGGGGGCTGCCTATCCTTTGGGGTTCTGCTCTGAGGCAAGGTAGAATTCCTATTTCCATCTTTAGGGGTATTTAGTCCTCCGGCTGTGACGAGGTGTCTAGGGTTTGTTAGGTACACCCCACGGCTACTTCTAGTTGCGGTGTTAAGATCAGGATTTGCGGTCAGTACAGTTACCACCTACTCCAGAGAAAGTTTCATGTGGCTCCAAGGTCACCAGATCATAACAGTTATATACTGTGTGCGCTGTGTTATATACTGTGTGCGCTGTGTTATATACTGTTTGGGCTGTGTTATATACTGTTTGGGCTGTGTAATATACTGTTTGGGCTTTGTTATATACTGCGTGGCTGCTATATACTACGTGGGCAATGTTATATACTACGTGGGCAATGTTATATACTATGTGGGCAGTGTTATATACTACGTGGGCAATGTTATATATTGTTTGGGCTGTGTTATATACTGCGTGGCCACTGTTATATACTGCGTGACCTGTATTAACACATTGGGTATTCTAGAATATGTCGTGGCCTGTGCTATATACTATGTGGCTGCTATATGCATACATACATACATACATACATACATACATACATACATATTCTAGAATACCCGATGCGTTAGAATCGGGCCACTATGTAGTTTTTTTATAATTATATAAATTCTGAAACTCAAATTGCTTTAAAAATAAGGTTACATTAACAATTCCTGTTGCATATTCCACTTGTTTGTTTCATTTAGATGAAAAAACAAAAGGAATTCACAGGCTCAAATACGTATGCCAACAGAAGCAGTGGTACCCCAATAGTTATATATATATATATTATGGGGTCAGTCTGGGTTCTGTTCTGTGTTAGTTTATAGAAGTGTAGCTTGTAGAATTTTTTATTCCATTCCAAAAACTGCCACAAACTGGATACCAGATAGCCCCTATAATAATCATTGGGAAACCTCTGCCTCTTTTTGCATTAGCACTGCTATCCATTTTACACTTGGATTCTTTTTTTCTGCTCCACTAAATGGAATCACGTAAATAAAGTGCAGAGGAAAATATGGACTTAGACTTACGTAAAAAATAACATAAAAACATCTTTTTCACAGGTACACTGCTTAGTATACAATGGCATGATAAGAATCTACAGTATATGTACTACCTTATGTACGCTTTATGTTTTTTTTTGTAGATATTCTCTACAATAAATGCTATATGGAATATATAATAAACAATATTACACATAATAAAAATGGCAAAATACAAGGACATGGCTGCTTAATGAAAGTGTACAACTCCTAGTTGATATGGATGCCTTTGTGAATGAAGTGTGACGTGCAGCTAGTGACAAGGAGGTAACATTGTCTGAATAGGGGAATAGACAGGAAAGCCTGAATGCATGTGCAGCAATGGTCAAGCTATGGTGCCTATTAGCAGCAGCAGCCTTTCCTCCTGGCCTCTAAGCTTTCAGACAACTTGAGATTGGAAAAGGCTTTGATAATCCCTTGAAGAGCCCATATCCACTGACTTATTGTATGCACAGGCAGAGAGAATCCCCTGGCAGCACCTCCCTGTCCCCTCCTCCTGATTCTTCCCCAGCCAGGGCTCCACATTCAAGAGTTCAATAGAGACAGATAGATGTTATGTGCTGCTCCCTGCATACATTCACTTGTGCTCATGCATTTCAATGACATGCAAAACACTTTCCTTGCCTGCATTTCTCAATTGTAATTCATTCTGTCAGATGTCTTAAAGGACAGTACTGAAGCCACTCATATTCTTCCCAGTTCATGTTCCAGCAGATACAGGAGGAAGATTTATTCAACAAGGAAAATACCAGCAACATCATTTTTTCTTCTGCAGAATGAAGTGAGCTGGAAGCCGAGATCTCAGCAGCCTGTCTGGCAGTGCCAGCCACAACCTGCATCTCTTTTAGTCACTGGACTCTACATCTCAGGTCATTGATTCTTCCTGGCATCCAGAAAGCTAAACCTCTGAATTAAAAGAATATTAAGCTCCTGTTTTATCCCAGGAAAAGACACCCCAGATCATGGGTTACTGCAAGCCAAGCCAAGTATGCAGCGATCAGGCCGGATTTCCTGATTGACCCAGAGATAATGGTGATGCTGCCTGTGATAAGAATCTGATGACCATTCTACACAAAGACATAATGGCACTTGGGTTCTTGGGGTTACCTACACTCATGAAGAAGATGGCATCTACAGCTGCAGCTTGAGAGGATATTCCAGTCTTGTTATCTGTGATAAGGATCTCATCTTGTGATGGTGAGGAAGGATGACCTCAGAAAGTTTCCCTTTCCCCTAAGCTGTCACTGATAAACCAGACGAGAAGTTTAATTTCCGAATTCATATTGATCACACCCACAGCAAGACCCACGTGTATTAGCAGAGCTGGGAGCTACATTATTAATACTGGTTAGTAATTAAAGAGGTTGTGGGGGATCCCAGGCTTCATTTGTCATCCTCATCATTCAGTGTGATGTAGGGTGAATGATGCACTGTAGCTTGTAGATACTGTCCTAAGTACAACAGGTTGGTCACATCTCAGCTACATGCCCTGGTACAAAACCTAATGGATGTAACAGCAGAGAATTGCTAGCAGGATGCAGAGAGCAGCAAGCCTCACTTCCTCCACCATACATGGCTACTGTAGATTTATTCTGGACAAGTAGGAATGTTAGCTCTCAAAAACTAGGTAGACTTCTTCCCCTACTCTGTTTTAGGCTTTCATTGGAAATATGCAGCAATATTTACCCCCGAGCTTTGTTATTGGTAGATAGCAGACACTAATCTAGTCTGATCTGATCAGATGTTGTATTTACTTGTTTCCTTGTGTAGTATTTATGTTATAAGAATCCATCCTAAATAGGGGAAACCTAGATTCTTCCCCATAAAGGTAATTTCAGAAAGATCTGTGACACTTGTTGACTGTGAAGCATCCATCAGAGGCTTCCATTAAGTATGAGGCCGCGATATTTACCACCTGCCATATCACAGACACTACATTGATTTGTACTCTGACACTGGAAAGGGTAATTGATAGCCTTTTGCCATGTTGAGACAGAAAGGTAAAGGAACCAAACAAGCTGCTCATCAAATAATCTCTTTCATGTGGATTACTGCTGCAGACAAATACAAAATTGCCTCAACACACTGAATGTTTAAAATGCATGGAACAGATTGTCACAATGTTTCAAGATACATCTGCTCAGGTGATTTGTTCTGATTTACAGGTTATTTCATGTGTTTAGAGAATTGTGTCACTGTATCATATTGTTTGATATCATATGTATTGAGATTTTAATGACATTATTATAATCATAGATAGGATTGATATTTCACAAGATTGTGCCATCTGTCATAGGAAATACATGACTTGTCCATGATGCTAAAAACCACCCAGCTAGTATAAAGATCGTATATATTTGTGCTCTTTTTGCACAAAACAAAAGGCCTTGTATGCTTCAAGATCAGAAGAGTGCAAATTTGTAATAATTCTAAATTGACTAAAGTCTTATTTTCAGATACTAGAGCATGAAATATCTGATATCTAATGGACAGTGTTAGCAAAACTGCCACGGACTTTAGCAATACTGAAGTCCAATGTTTGCTTGTTGCAAAATATAAGTACAAAGTAGTAGAAAGTGTGTAGCACCTAAACATAGAAATGTCACAAATTATTCAAGCACATTTTGCTTGTCAAATACAGTGTAAGGGGAATTTATCAGGACAGATATTTTTGAAGTTTTGCTTATGTTTGCATTACCTTTTATCTTCACCAAATTAATCATTGTAGCATGTGATTTTTAATATGGCACATTTTAATATGGTATACACCTCTTTGTAAAAATGCTACGCCACTTTTACACCGACTTCTTACTGGAATGAGTTTGAGACTTTTTTTGGAGATGGAAAAAACTTCATAAATCTGTCAAAATCTAGAAAAATTGAATTTGCATAGGTAAACATGCACGGATTTCAAAAGTAGCAACGGCAGCGTAAAAAGTAAAGTATGTTTGCTCAAAAAATGTGAATTTTTAATGACAGAAAACTGTTGCAAAACCATTAAAAATCCCTCTGTGCTTATGTGTACTAATAATAAATGTTATTTTTATTGTGACATAAAACACACATTTTAGGGAACAGCTAGCAACAAGACCAATCAAGCAAATCTATTTTTCCTATTCGGTGCACTTTCAGCTCTAAATACTTTTAGTTTTCAAAGTATATTAATGTGTAACAACTGAGATATAAAATGGAGCAAAACGTATTAATTCACCAAGTGGGGATAGTAGACCAACTATGTAACCAGCCAAATCTTTTGGCAACTAAAATAAACTCATGCTAGGAAACAAAATGTTAAGAATAGAGGAGCGGAAGTGGAAAAATGAAATAGTAGAAAAAATGAATGCGGTTCATAGGATAGAAAAGACTACCTTTTTGAGTACTGATGATAATGCTGGTAATATGTAATTATTTCACGAGATTACTAAATCTACATTTATTTAGCAGCACACTAAGGTAGGACTCTCATCTTTTTGTCTCCCATCAAGTGCAAAGGTTTAATGCTCCTAATATACATACAGATGTACTATTCCTTAAATTGTCAGATGGCACACTACATTGTTAGCATTGCTCTGGAGAACTCTGTCTGACAAGTTATGTATTGCAACATGTAATGTACCAGAACCAATAACAACACATGAATGCAACACCAGAACAGAAATCCACACATGAATAGATCATCAGAATCACCATTAGTATAGGAACAATAAGAATACAACCTTAGAACTATCACTTTCAGTACATAATTATAGAACAAAACAACATTACATAGTAACATACATAGTAACATAGTTAGTAAGGCCGAAAAAAGACATTTGTCCATCCAGTTCAGCCTATATTCCATCATAATAAATCCCCAGATCTACGTCCTTCTACAGAACCTAATTGTATGATACAATATTGTTCTGCTCCAGGAAGACATCCAGGCCTCTCTTGAACCCCTCGACTGAGTTCGCCATCACCACCTCCTCAGGCAAGCAATTCCAGATTCTCACTGCCCTAACAGTAAAGAATCCTCTTCTATGTTGGTGGAAAAACCTTCTCTCCTCCAGACGCAAAGAATGCCCCCTTGTGCCCGTCACCTTCCTTGGTATAAACAGATCCTCAGCGAGATATTTGTATTGTCCCCTTATATACTTATACATGGTTATTAGATCGCCCCTCAGTCATCTTTTTTCTAGACTAAATAATCCTAATTTCGCTAATCTATCTGGGTATTGTAGTTCTCCCATCCCCTTTATTAATTTTGTTGCCCTCCTTTGTACTCTCTCTAGTTCCATTATATCCTTCCTGAGCACCAGTGCCCAGAACTGGACACAGTACTCCATGTGCGGTCTAACTAGGGATTTGTACAGAGGCAGTATAATGCTCTCATCATGTGTATCCAGACCTCTTTTAATGCACCCCATGATCCTGTTTGCCTTGGCAGCTGCTGCCTGGCACTGGCTGCTCCAGGTAAGTTTATCATTAACTAGGATCCCCAAGTCCTTCTCCCTGTCAGATTTACCCAGTGGTTTCCCATTCAGTGTGTAATGGTGACATTGATTCCTTCTTCCCATGTGTATAACCTTACATTTATCATTGTTAAACCTCATCTGCCACCTTTCAGCCCAAGTTTCCAACTTATCCAGATCCATCTGTAGCAGAATACTATCTTCTCTTGTATTAACTGCTTTACATAGTTTTGTATCATCTGCAAATATCGATATTTTACTGTGTAAACCTTCTACCAGATCATTAATGAATATGTTGAAGAGAACAGGTCCCAATACTGACCCCTGCGGTACCCCATTGGTCACAGCGACCCAGTTAGAGACTATACCATTTATAACCACCCTCTGCTTTCTATCACTAAGCCAGTTACTAACCCATTTACACACAATTTCCCCCAGACCAAGCATTCTCATTTTGCGTACCAACCTCTTGTGCGGCACGGTATCAAACGCTTTGGAAAAATCGAGATATACCACGTCCAATGACTCACCGTGGTCCAGCCTATAGCTTACATCTTCAAAAAAACTGATTAGATTGGTTTGACAGGAGCGATTTCTCATAAACCCATGCTGATATGGAGTTAAACAGTTATTCTCATTGAGATAATCCAGAATAACATCCCTCAGAAACCCTTCAAATATTTTACCAACAATAGAGGTTAGACTTACTGGCCTATAATTTCCAGGTTCACTTTTAGAGCCCTTTTTGAATATTGGCACCACATTTGCTATGCGCCAATCCTGCGGAACAGACCCCGTCGCTATAGAGTCCCTAAAAATAAGAAATAATGGTTTATCTATTACATTACTTAGTTCTCTTAGTACTCGTGGGTGTATGCCATCCGGACCTGGAGATTTATCTATTTTAATCTTATTTAGCCGGTTTCGCACCTCTTCTTGGGTTAGATTGGTGACCCTTAATATAGGGTTTTCATTGTTTCTTGGGATTTCACCTAGCATTTCATTTTCCACCGTGAATACCGTGGAGAAGAAGGTGTTTAATATGTTAGCTTTTTCCTCGTCATCTACAACCATTCTTTCCTCACTATTTTTTAAGGGGCCTACATTTTCAGTTTTTATTCCTTTACTATTGATATAGTTGAAGAACAGTTTGGGATTAGTTTTACTCTCCTTAGCAATGTGCTTCTCTGTTTCCTTTTTGGCAGCTTTAATTAGTTTTTTAGATAAAGTATTTTTCTCCCTATAGTTTTTTAGAGCTTCAATGGTGCCATCCTGCTTTAGTAGTGCAAATGCTTTCTTTTTACTGTTAATTGCCTGTCTTACTTTTTTGTTTAGCCACATTGGGTTTTTCCTATTTCTAGTCCTTTTATTCCCACAAGGTATAAACCGCTTACACTGCCTATTTAGGATGTTCTTAAACATTTACCATTTATTATCTGTATTCTTATTTCTGAGGATATTGTCCCAGTCTACCAGATTAAGGGCATCTCTAAGCTGGTCAAACTTTGCCTTCCTAAAGTTTAGTGTTTTTGTGACTCCCTGACAAGTCCCCCTAGTGAAAGACAGGTGAAACTGTACAATATTGTGGTCGCTATTTCCAAGATGCCCGACCACCTGCAGATTTGTTATTCTGTCAGGTCTATTAGATAGTATTAGGTCTAAAAGTGCTGCTCCTCTGGTTGGATTCTGCACCAATTGTGAAAGATAATTTTTCTTGGTTATTAGCAGAAACCTGTTGCCTTTATGGGTTTCACAGGTTTCTGTTTCCCAGTTAATATCCGGGTAGTTAAAGTCCCCCATAACCAGGGCCTCATTATGGGTTGCAGCTTCATCTATCTGCTTTAGAAGTAGACTTTCCATGGTTTCTGTTATATTTGGGGGTTTGTAACAGACCCCAATGAGAATTTTGTTACCATTTTTCCCTCCATGAATTTCGACCCATATGGACTCGACATCCTCATTTCCTTCGCTAATATCCTCCCTTAAAGTGGACTTTAGACAAGACTTTACATAGAGACAAACCCCTCCTCCTCTCCGATTTTTACGATCCTTTCTAAACAGACTGTAACCCTGTAAGTTAACTGCCCAGTCATAGCTTTCATCTAACCATGTCTCGGTTATTCCCACTATGTCAAAGTTACCTGTAGATATTTCTGCTTCTAGTTCTTCCATCTTGTTTGTCAGGCTTCTGGCGTTTGTGAGCATGCAGTTTAGAGGATTTTGTTTTGTTCCAATCTCCTCGCTGTGGATTGTTTTAGAAATGTTCTTACCTCCCTTCTGAGTATGTTTTCCTGGATCTTCTTTGTTCAAGTCTAATGTTTTTCTTCCCGTCCCCTCTTCTTCTAGTTTAACGCCCTCCTGATGAGTGTAGCGAGTCTTCTGGCGAATGTGTGTTTCCCAGGTTTGTTGAGGTGTAGTCCGTCTCTGGCGAGGAGTCCATCGTACAAGTAATTCACACCGTGGTCCAGGAATCCGAATCCTTGTTGTCTGCACCATCGTCTTAGCCAGTTGTTTGCATCAAGGATCCTGTTCCATCTCCTGGTGCCATGCCCGTCTACTGGAAGGATAGAAGAAAAAACTACCTGTGCATCCAGTTCCTTTACTTTCTTCCCCAACTCTTCAAAGTCTTTGCAGATTGTCGGTAGGTCCTTCCTTGCCGTGTCATTGGTGCCAACATGTATCAGAAGAAATGGGTGGTCGTCCTTGGAGTTGAAGAGCTTTGGTATCCTATCAGTCACATCCTTGATCATCGCACCTGGAAGGCAGCATACTTCTCTTGCAGTTATGTCCGGTCTGCAGATGGCTGCTTCTGTGCTTCTCAGTAGTGAGTCTCCCACCACCACCACTCTTCGTTGCTTCTTGGCTGTACTATTTGCTGTCACTTGTTACTGTGTGCCCTTTTCTTTTTTGCTTGCTGGTATTGCTTCATCCTTAGGTGTGCCATCTTCATCCTCTACAAAGATTTGATATCGGTTCTTCAGTTGTGTGGTTGGTGATTTCTCCATGGTCTTCTTGCTTCTTTTGGTCACATGCTTCCACTCATCTGCTTTTGGAGGTTCTCTGACACTTTTTTCACCTTCTGTGACCAGTAGAGATGCTTCTGTTCTGTCTAGAAAGTCTTCATTCTCTTTGATGAGTTTCAAAGTTGCTATTCTTTCTTCCAGACCCCGCACCTTTTCTTCTAAAAGGGCCACTAGTCTACACTTCTGACAGGTGAAATTTAATTCTTCTTCTGGTCGATCTGTGAACATGTAGCACATGCTGCAGCTCACCATGTAGGTTGTCACATCTGCCATGTTGCTCCTAGATCCTGCTGACTTGCTGTGTATTCATTACTACATGAATACAGTACCATAAGCAACATAGGTTTATGAATTTAGTACTAGAACCACCATCAGTATAACAATACATCACTTGATCCACCATTAGTTTGTGAATACATCACTAGAACCACCATCACTCAGTACATGAATACATCATGAGAATCAACATTAATACAGGACTACAAAACTAGAACTTTCATCAGTACATTAATTCATTACCAGAACCAACAACAGTAGGAGGAATAGAGAACCATCATCAGAACATGAATATTACATCAGATCGACCATGAGTACAGTAATAAATCACCAAAACTACTATCAGTACTGTACATGACTACAGATCCATGATCAGTACATGATTGCATAACCAGAACCATTATCAGTACATTCATTTATCACCAGAACCAAGAACTACCAACAATATAGCAATATAGAGCCAGAAACATTGTCAGTACATTAATACAGCACCGATACAAACCACTATAAGTTTATTAATACAGTACCAGAACCACTATCAGTACAGAAATACAACACTAAAAAAATCATCAGTAAATACAGTGCCAGAACAACATCAGTAAGGGTGCGTGTCCACGGTCCGTAATGACGGTGCTTGGGATGGAGCGGAAAAACTGCTGCACCCAAAGCGCTGCCCCCTTCTGTACACGTGGTGATTCCGGATGTGTTCATTGCACACATCCAGAATCTCCGCACTCCATACATAGGGCCCTGTGATTTACCTTGCGGCGACAGAGCGTCACAGCAAGGTAAACAGACATTCTGCGTTCTATAAAGATGCACCGCATTTCCTTAAACGCAGGGCCGCCGGATGCATATTCGCATGCATAGTGGAGACAGAAATTCATAAAATCCCCTCCACTAAGCTGTAACATCTGGACACTGCGGATAGAATGCTGCGGCTGTATGCAGTGTTCAATCCGCAGCTAATCCGGATGTAATCCTGAATGTGGACACATACTCTAACACATACAACACTGAAACCACCACCAGGACATACATACAGTACCAGAACCCCATCAGTACATAAATACAACAGCAGAATTATCAAGAGTACATGAACCATCATCCACCAGGACCACCACCAATGCCTGCATACATCACCAGAACCATCATCAGGAGTGCATTAATACAGCACTAGGTGAACTATCAGTACATGAATACAACAAACACAAAAAACATTATCATTACATGACTGGTTCACCAGAATGACCATTAGTATAAAATACAGAAAAAAAACAATATTTGGTACCTGAATACAACACCAGACCTACCATCAGTTCATCAACACAGTACCTGTACCATCATCAGTAAGTAAATGCAGTGTCAGGATATAATCAGTAGATGTATATAGCACCAAACCTATCACAGTAAAATTCAAGTCAACTCTCACTATATAAATTTGTATTGCATTAACCTAAAATTCAACAGTATTTATTAGACAGAGTCCCAAAGAAACATTTACATCCAGGTACCTTCTAGATGATGTATTCTATTAATGTGCTGTTCTTATCTCTATCTGGACAAGGTACCATGATAAATTATCACAGCCATAGCTCATCTACACAGACTTTTTTCTGCAGCATACCACAAAACAGTGCCCTTAATGATAAAATATAATGTCAAATAAACTTGGCACTCAGACAGAAAATCACTTTTGGCTTACAAATACTGATGTAAAATACTGACCAAATACTGCTAGTGTGACGGCAGCCTGAGAACAAAGATTCCTTTTACTTTAGCATTCATTATTGTTGAACATTTTCGGTCCTGCTAGGGACCTTCTTCAGAACTAAATGAAAAAAGCATGGATATACAGAAAGAAAAAAGGAGAGGGGAAAATTGTAAATCGTCAAAACATACTGATACATTGTTTAACATATTATGTTCACAAGTAACTATAAAAATCTCAGTTAACACCATATTGCTCGGTGAGAAAAAAATCAAATGTCACAATTCAACCTTATTGCATAATCGACATTTGAACCTATCCAAAGATAGGAGAACAATGTGAAGTGGTTATGAAATATAACAATAAATAATCTTTATTTTTTATATAGCGCTAACATATTCCACAGCGCTTTACAGTTTGCACATATTATCATCGCTGTCCCCAATATGGCTCACAATCTAAATTCCCTATCAGGATGTCTTTGGAATGTGGGAGGAAACCGGAGTACCCAAAGGAAACCCACGAAGAACTCTTTGCATATGTTGTCCTTGGTGGGATTTGAACCCATGACTCCAGCACGGCAAGGCTGCTGTGCTAACCACTGCGCCACCGTGCTGCCCTATCATGAGAACGGGATGAAGAAATGCTCATAAAATATAGTTTTATAAGAATGCTGTATTATATACTAACGGAAAATAAGAGACGGATACAAGTGTGAATGTCATATTGGTTCATACAGCACAAGAATGTTGTGGAAGGAAACAAGGATATACTAGTCTGTGGATGATATAGGTGAGAGATCCCGGCCTGTCAATCCACTCAGGACAGTAACAGAGGGTACAAAAAGTTCTATCAGTCTTGGTACAGACTCCTTGCAGTTGTCTGTTGTTTTCTAAATGGTAATAGCATACCTGGAGGAGTGGGGTGAGGAATACATTAATGTCCACACATCAAATACACAGTGCATGGTATGCAGAGGAGAAAAAAGACTACATGTGATAAGAGGTGAGGGGTATACCGCAACCCTTGTTTTAATGAAGTGTCCAGTATAAGTCATTATTACCTGAATGCCTATGGATGAGGATCCCTAGTAATCCAGCGCATGTGTTTGCAAGCTGCATCGCGAGGAGAAGCGCTGTGTGTTCGGGCCATCTACCAAGTTCATATGGCATTCATACCTGGAAGTGTGGGTATCACGTGTTGCTGCCATGTCAGCAGGTCACGTGGTTCCATCGCATCACCACGTCATGTGACCGCAGGGCCCATACTAACTATGAAACTGTATAGGCTGCACTTTGAGTGTCAGAGAATGGTGGCAAATGTTGCGCAATGCTAGTGTAAAGTTATACAAATGTAAATGTTGGGGCATGATTGCTGCCATTGTTCCAATGTGTGGATTACACCTGCGCTGTTGTGTGAACTTGGAATGCATACTAGCCACATGGACTATTAGTAAGATACATTCTATGGCCCATATACAGGTCCTTCTCAAAAAATTAGCATATTGTGTTAAATTTCATTATTTACCATAATGTAATGATTACAATTAAACTTTCATATATTATAGATTCATTATCCAACAACTGAAATTTGTCAGGTCTTTTATTGTTTTAATACTGATGATTTTGGCATACAACTCCTGATAACCCAAAAAACCTGTCTCAATAAATTAGCATATTTCACCCATCCAATCAAATAAAAGTGTTTTTTAATAACAAACAAAAAACCATCAAATAATAATGTTCAGTTATGCACTCAATACTTGGTCGGGAATCCTTTGGCAGAAATGACTGCTTCAATGCGGCGTGGCATGGAGGCAATCAGCCTGTGACACTGCTGAGATGTTATGGAGGCCCAGGATGCTTCAATAGCGGCCTTAAGCTCATCCAGAGTGTTGGGTCTTGCGTCTCTCAACTTTCTCTTCACAATATCCCACAGATTCTCTATGGGGTTCAGGTCAGGAGAGTTGGCAGGCCAATTGAGCACAGTAATACCATGGTCAGTAAACCATTTACCAGTGGTTTTGGCACTGTGAGCAGGTGCCAGGTCGTGCTGAAAAATGAAATCTTCATCTCCATAAAGCATTTCAGCCGATGGAAGCATGAAGTGCTCCAAAATCTCCTGATAGCTAGCTGCATTGACCCTGCCCTTGATGAAACACAGTGGACCAACACCAGCAGCTGACATGGCACCCCACACCATCACTGACTGTGGGTACTTGACACTGGACTTCAGGCATTTTGGCATTTCCTTCTCCCCAGTCTTCCTCCAGACTCTGGCACCTTGATTTCCGAATGACATGCAAAATTTGCTTTCATCAGAAAAAAGTACTTGGGACCACTTAGCAACAGTCCAGTGCTGCTTCTCTGTAGCCCAGATCAGGCGCCTCTGCCGCTGTTTATGGTTCAAAAGTGGCTTTACCTGGGGAATGCGGCACCTGTAGCCCATTTCCTGCACACGCCTGTGCACGGTGGCTCTGGATGTTTCCACACCAGACTCAGTCCACTGCTTCCTCAGGTTCCCCAAGGTCTGGAATCGGTCCTTCTCCACAATCTTCCTCAGGGTCCGGTCTCCTCTTCTCGTTGTACAGCGTTTTCTGCCACATTGTTTCCTTCCAACAGACTTACCATTGAGGTGCCTTGATACAGCACTCTGGGAACAGCCTATTTGTTGAGAAATTTCTTTCTGGGTCTTACCCTCTTGCTTGAGGGTGTCAATGATGGCCTTCTTGACATCTGTCAGGTCGCTAGTCTTACCCATGATGGGGGTTTTGAGTAATGAACCAGGCAGGGAGTTTATAAAAGCCTCAGGTATCTTTTGCATGTGTTTAGAGTTAATTAGTTGATTCAGAAGATTAGGGTAATAGGTCGTTTAGAGAACCTTTTCTTGATATGCTAATTTATTGAGACAGGTTTTTTGGGTTATCAGGAGTTGTATGCCAAAATCATCAGTATTAAAACAATAAAAGACCTGACAAATTTCAGTTGGTGGATAATGAATCTATAATATATGAAAGTTTAATTGTAATCATTACATTATGGTAAATAATAAAATTTAACACTATATGCTAATTTTTTGAGAAGGACCTGTACTGCATTTGTGAAAAGGCACTTCATATGGTATTTGTACCTAGGATTGTAGTCTTCTCTTATAAAGTTAAGGCAGTATACCAAGGGCATTAAAGTATAATGTATATTATACAATGGTCTCTCCTTGTAGGTCATGTAGCCTAAAGAGAGTATTGTCATAGTAGATGATCCACATTGTTATTGTGTGTAATATGGAAATGTGTTATATGCTTCATGTACAATAATATACTGTACCATGGGTAGCCAGCAGAAGTCAGGAGAAATGAGAAATAAGATATCTAATGATTCTAGAAGAAAGAGAGAAACAGTTAGTCGTTGGTTTCATATGATGTGGTATAAAGCATATCAATATATCATCAGGTTTACACCAATGTGGAATACAACAATTATTGCAAGACCGTTCGATTCAACGCATTGGGTATTCTAGAATATGGATGTCCACGTAGTATATTGCACAGCCCACATAGTATATTGCCCAGCTACGTAGTATATTGCTCAGCTACGTAGTATATTACCCAGTCACGTAGTATATTGCCCAGCTACGTACTATATTACCCAGTCATGTAGTATATTGCCCAGCCACGTAGTATATTGCACAGCCACGTAGTATATTGCACAGCCACGTAGTATATTGCACAGCTACGTAGTATATTGCCCAGTGACGTAATATATTGCACAGCGACGTAGTATACAGCACAGACACGTAGTAAATTGCACAGCTACGTAGTATATTGCCCAGTCACATAGTATATTGCCCAGTCACGTAGTATATTGCCTAGCGACGTAGTATACAGCACAGAGCCACGTACTATAGAGCACAGAGCCACATAGTATATTGCCCACCAACGTAGTATATTGCCCAGTAACGTAGTATATTGCACAGCGACGTAGTATACAGAACAGACACGTAGTATATTGCCCAGCCATGTTGTATATTGCCCTGTCACGTAGTATATTGCCCAGCGACATAGTATACAGCACAGAGCCACGTAGTATACTGCCCAGTCATGTAGTATATAGCACAGCCCACGCAGTATACAACAGTGGCCACGTAATATATAGCACAGCCCACGGAGTATATAACACTGCCTATGTAGTATACAGCACAGAGCCACGCGGTATGTAACACAGCCCACACAGCCTTGCGCCTGCGCAGTCTATAAAGGCTTCGGACAGAGTGATGCTCCCAGCGTGTGGGCACCATATCCCTGATAAAAAAATAATTAAAATAAAAAATAGTTATATACTCACCTCCTGGGATCCAGCGGAGATAGGCTCGCGGCTGCTACCATCTTCTGTTCCCAGGATGCATTGCGAAATTACCCAGATGACTTAGCGGTCTCACGAGACCGCTTAGTCTTCTGGGTAATTTCTCAATGCATTGCCGGGAACGGAAGATGGCGGCCGGCGTGAGCGGCTCAGTGGACAACGGAGGGTGAGTATAGCAGGATTTTTTGTTTATTATTTTTAACATTACATTTTTTTACTATTAATGCCGCATAGGCAGCATCAATAGTAACAGGTTGGGGACACGCAAGGTTAATAGCGGCGGTAACGGAGTGCATTACCCGTGGCATAACGCGGTCCATTACCACCGGCATTAACCCTGTGTGAGTGGAGGGGAGTATGCGGGCGCCGGCCACTGACTGTGGGAAGTAAGGAGCGGCCATTTTCTTCCGGACTGTGCCCGTCGCTGATTGGTCACGGCAAAACAGCCACGACCAATCAGCGACTTGGATTTCCAGGACAGACAGAGGCCGCGACCAATGAATATCCGTGACAGACAGAAAGACAGACAGACGGAAGTAACCCCTAGACAATTATATAGTAGATTGTGAGGCAGTGACCCCTGTTGCAGCTAGGGGGCGCTGTATGTGCTCTCCAGAATGTACATGGAAGTATAGTGAGGCCATGAGGGCGTACTGCAGACACAGGTGTGGCTGTAATTAGAATAGTGAAGCAGTAGTAGTACAGGTGGAGGTGTGTCAGTATTGGTTTGGAAGCAGACAGAGCAGTTGTCTGCAGAGCTCTTTGTGTGTGGAGCAATACTGGAACTGACACCCTGTGTCCCGGGCCGTCTTGTGTTGCTAGGCTGCAATCCAGAGGATAGCATGATGTGCACAGCGTGAGTAGAGACTTGGTATCGGCGGGCGGTCGCCCCAGGGAAACTGGACAAAGGAAAGTCTGGCCTGTGTAGGGACTGCAAAGGTAAAGCCGGTTACTGTGTATTTCTAATGGACTTTGTGAAGAAGCTGTGTGCTGTATATTTTCCTTTGGCCTGGATGAAGAAGGCCTTTCTATGTATTGCTAAATGACTGTGTGAAGTAACACACTAAAGAAACGTTTTGTTTGAACTTGCTTGGGTCACTGCCATTTCACTGCGTATGGTCCAACTGCTGCATCACTATCTATAATATAACGCTGGGAGCGTCACTCTGTCCGAAGCCTTTATAGACTGCGCAGGCGCAAGCGCCGGCGCAGTCTGGCCCCCACAGAGTGACGCTCCCAGGAGATCGCGGTATGCGTAAGCACTGAACGCATACCGCGATCTCCACCGGAGAGTCAGGGACCGCCAGGAGGGTGAGTATATTCACCTTTCCCCGTTCCAGCGCTGCGTGCGGCTCCGTCTCCCTGGCTCCTCTGCTGTGACAGTTCAGAGGGCGCGAAGACGCGCTTAATGCGCGCCGGCGCCGCCCTCTGACTTACCAGTCACAGGCAGAGGAGCCGGAGTGTGTCTTCAAGAAAATGGCGCCGGAAAGCGCGGACTGCTGCCGGAATCGGCGCCTGCGCAGTCCGCGCTTTCCGGCGCCATTTTCTTGAAGACACACCTGCAGTGGAGCCGGACGATAGGTGAGTATGGTATACTTTTTTTTTTATATGGCAGCAGCATACGGGGGCATACACACTGGAGCGTCTTATGGGGGGCATATAATACAATGGTGGCGCAGGATGGGAGCAGCACATGACAGAACGGGGGCAGGATGGCAGCAGCACATGACAGAACGGGCGCAGGATGGCAGCAGCACATGACAGAACGGGCGCAGGATGGCAGCAGCACATGACAGAACGGGCGCAGGATGGGAGCAACACATGACAGAACGGGCGCAGGATGGGAGCAGCACATGAAAGAACGGGGGCAGAATGGCAGCAGCACATGACAGAACGGGCGCAGAATGGCAGCAGCACATGACAACGGGGGCGCGGGATGGCAGCAGCACATGACAGTACGGGCGCAGGATGGGAGCAGCACATGACAGAACGGGCGCAGGATGGAGCAGCACATGAAAGAACGGGGGCACAGGATGGGAGCAGCACATGACAGAACGGGGGCGCAGGATGGGAGCAGCACATGACAGAACGGGCGCAGGATGGCAGCAGCACATGACAGAACGGGCGCAGGATGGGAGCAGCACATGACAGAACGGGCGCAGGATGGAGCAGCACATGAAAGAACGGGGGTACAGGATGGGAGCAGCATATGACAGAACAGGGGAGCAGGATGGGAGCAGCACATGACAGAACGGGCGCAGGATGGCAGCAGCACATGACAGAATGGGCGCAGGATGGGAGCAGCACATGACAGAACGGGCGCAGGATGGCAGCAGCACATGACAGAACGGGCGCAGGATGGGAGCAGCACATGACAGAACAGGGGAGCAGGATGGGAGCAGCACATGACAGAACGGGGGCGCAGGATGGGAGCAGCACATGACAGAACGGGGGCGCAGGATGGGAGCAGCACATGACAGAACGGGGGCGCAGGATGGGTGCAGCACATGACAGGATGGGAGCAGCAAATGACAGAATGGAGGCGCAGGATGGGAGCAGCACATGACAGAACGGGCGCAGGATGGCAGCAGCACATGACAGAACGGGCGCAGGATGGCAGCAGCACATGACAGAACAGGGGAGCAGGATGGGAGCAGCACATGACAGAACAGGGGCGCAGGATGGGAGCAGCACATGACAGAACGGGGGCGCAGGATGGGAGCAGCACATAACAGAACGGGGGCGCAGGATGGGAGCAGCACATGACAGGATGGGAGCAGCAAATGACAGAATGGAGGCACAGGATGGGAGCAGCACATGACAGAACGGGGGCGCAGGATGGGAGCAGCACATGACAGGATGGGGATGCAGGATGGAGCAGCAGATGACAGAATGGGGGCGCAGGATGGAGCAGCACATGACAGGATGGGGACGCAGGATGGAGCAGCACATGACAGGATGGGGACGCAGGATGGAGCAGCACATACCAGGATGGAGACCATATACCAATATAAATGCTCACCACCCGGGCGTAGAACGGGTTCAATAGCTAATATATATATATATAGATAGATAGATAGATAGGTAGATATATAGGTATCCAAAAATGAGGCAGCACTCCATAGTTCAGTAAAAAAACGTGCAGGGTTTAATTTACCCACATATTGTGGCAACGTTTCAGCTCAAAAGCTCATTGCGAGCTGAAACGTTGCCACAATATGTGGGTAAATTAAACCCTGGACGTTTTTTTACTGAACTATGGAGTGCTGCCTCATTTTTGGATACCTATAAATGTGGATGATCGCTGGACTGATTGTCTTGGGGCTCTGCACCTGAAGCTAAGTATTTCTGTGCTGTTCCTTTTTTCTTTTTTGATAGGTAGATATATATATATATATATATATATATATATATACTGTATATTAGATGGTTGCCCAATTCTAATGCATCGGGTGTTCTAGAATATGTATGTATGTATATATATATATATAGCACAGGCCACGTAGTATATAGGAGCCATGTAGTATATAGCAGACAAATACTATGTGGCCAATGGTATATACAATGTGGCTGCTATATATATATATATATATATATATATATACATACATACATACATATTGTAGAATACCCAATGAGTTAATACAGGCCACGCAGTATATAACACAGCCCAAATAGTATATAACAAAGCCCATGCAGTATATAGCAGCCATGCAGTATATAACACAGGCCATGCAGTATATAACAGTGGCCACTAGGGTTGAGCGAAATGGATAGGACAAATTCAAAAATCGCTGACTTTCGGCAAAGTCGGGTTTCATGAAACCCGACCCGATCCTAGTGTGGGATTGGCCATGAGGTCGTCGATCTGCGCACAAAAGTCGCGTTTCGTATGATGCGTTCAGCGCCATTTTTCAGCCAATGAAGGAGGATGCAGAGTGTGGGCAGTGTGATGACTTAGGTCTTGGTCCCCACCATCTTAGAGAAGGGCATGACAGTGATTGGCTTGCTTTCTGCTGCGGCACAGGGGCTATAAAGGGGCGTGCAAGCCGGCCGCCATCTTACATCTGCCGATCGTAGCATAGGGAGAGGTTGCTGCAGCTTCATCAGAAGAAGGGATAAAGTTAGGGAGGGAAGATTAACCCCCAAAACTGCTTGTGCTGTAACGATTTCCACTGTCCAACACCACCATTTGTCTGTAGCTTACTAGGCTGCCTTATAAGGCTCCCTGATAGCTGCATTGCTGTTTGCATGCTGCTGTGCAAACCAACTGCTTTTTTAAAAGCAAAAATCCTGTTGCTCCTTTCTGCGCAGTTATCTTATTTGTTTGTCCACACTTTTGTGTGCAGCAGTCCTTTTTATAGCTGCCATACTTTTCATTGTAGGGTGATTGAAATTGTATTACAGTCCTTGTATTTTTTCATATATCTTCCAGCCACTTTCTGCCACTTAGATTGCATTGTTATATACACTGGGCCTGAGTTTTTGGTTCAGTCTCCTAAAAAAAAGGGAGATTCTAATTCTCACAAAGTGGATATACTTCTGTCCTGTTAGTTTGTCGTATATCAGCCAGCCACTTTCTTCCACTTACATTGTGTTGTTTTATACACTGGGCCTGAGTTTTGGTTCAGTCTCCCAAAAAAAAAGGAGATTTAAATTCTCAAAAAGTTTATATACACCTTCTACCTTGTTTTGCAGTACCATATAACGGTTGTTATTTTGGTTAGATTTTCCAAAAAGTGAGGAAGTCTGCTGGAAGAGCCCATGGGCGGTGGTTGCCAGCTGGTACTGATGGTGGTGGTGGTGCATCTGGTGGTAGTGGCAAAAGCACAATAGCACCTAAGGCTGGAGGTGTTGAGCCAGCATCATCGTCTGGCTGCACAAGGCCGCGAAGGCTCCCTTATCTGGGAGTAGGAAAACGGCTTTTAAAGCTGAAGCAGCAGGAAAAAGTTTTGGCTTTCCTTGCTGACTCAGCTTCTAGCTCTTTTGCCTCCTCTTCAGAAAGTTCCAAATATAAAAGCAGCGAGTCGTCATTGGATGCTCCCGGTCAGAAACAAGACGTTTGCTTGTGTCCTTCACCTAAATCAAAAGTGAAGGATGTGTCAGGCGACACTACAGGTTACTCCATGGAGCTCTTTACACATACCGTGCCTGGGTTAGAACGGGAAATTGTTAACTGCCCATTACAAGATGAATCGGACATGGAGTGCACTGATGCACAGCCACAGCTAGATTATAATGCTGTTCCATTGACTCAGATCACTACATTGCCCTTGCAGTGTATTGAGCCAGAATCTGACCCTGATGAGACTATGGTGCCCCGTCCCGAATGCTGTAGCACCTTACACGGTGACACAGAAGAAGGTGCACATGACATTGAAGAGGAGGAGATAGATGACCCAGTTGTTGTCCCAGATTGGCAGCCATTAGGGGAAGAGGCTGCTGCTGCCAGTAACTCAGAAGCGGAGGAGGATGATCCTCAGCAGCCATGTACATCGCAACAGCTGTCATCTGGCAGGCCCGTATCAGGCCAAAAACGTCTGTCAAAAACAAAAACCGTTTTAGGACAGTGTGGCCATCTGGTGAAAGTAGCACAGCATGCAATGCCTGAAAAGGTATTCCATAGTAGGAAGAGTGCAGTGTGGCAATTTTTTAACCAAGATCTGAATGCTCAGTCAAAAGTTATCTGTAAGAAATGCTCAACGACCTTTAGCAGAGGGAAGAATCTTCAAAATTTAAATACAATGTGCATGCTTAGACATTTAACCAGCATGCACTTGCAAGCCTGGACTAACTACCAAACGTCTCGTACTGTTGATGCACCTGCTCAGAATGAAGGTAGTCAGCAACGCTACATTGCTTCCCTCACTGTAAGCCCACCGGTTAGGACACCACCAGCAGCAAATGTGGAGGTATCGTCACAAGGCCAAAGCAGTCAGGTAATCACAAGGTTATTGGTAGGAAACACTGTATGCAGGCCAACATCAAGAATATCATCACCAACCCTTTCTCCATCCGCCATGTCCACCACCACCACCGCTAGTTCCACCATGTGCAGCTCTCCAGTCCAGCTCACCTTAAAAGAGACTCTCGTTAGGAAAATAAAGTACTCATCCTCTCATCCGTGTACACAGGGTTTGAATGCCCACATTGCTATACTAATCTCGTTAGAGATGATGCCCTACCACTACCAGTTGGTTGAAAGCAAAGCTTTCAAAGACCTGATGGCCTACGCAGTACCACGCTATGACCTACCCAGTCGGCACTTCTTTCCGAGAAAAGCCCCAGCCCTCCACCAAGCATGTTAAAGACCGCATTGTCCATGCACTGAGGCAATCAGTCAGTGGAAAGATGCACCTCACAACAGATGCATGGACCAGTAGGCATGGCCAGGGACGTTACATGTCCATCACGGCGCACTGGGTTAATGTGGTGGATGCAGGGTCCACAGGGGACAGCCATAGTGGAACAGTTCTGCCTAGCCCATGGTTTAGGAAACAGTTGGCTGTAGGTGTTCGCCACCCCTCCTCCTCCTCCAGAAGCGAAAGCTCATCCACAGAGCGCAGTCGCATGACCACTCCATCCGCAGCTGCCAGTGTTGCACACGAGGTGTCCCATTATCGAACAGCTAGTGGTAAGCGTCAGCAGGCTGTATTAGAAATGAAGTGTTTGGGCGACAACAGACACACCGCAGAAGTACTGGCCGAGTACTTGCAGCAACAAACTCAGTCATGGCTGGGCAGTGTACATCTTGAGGCAGGCAAGGTAGTCAGTGATAACGGAAGGAATTTTATGGCTGCCATAGCCCTTTCAGAACTTAAACACATACCTCGCCTGGCTCACACCTTGAACATGGTAGTGCAGTGCTTCCTCAAAAATTATCCGGAGTTACTAGCCCTGCCCCTGAAGGTGCGAAGACTTTGCTCGCACATTCGCTGGTCGCCCGTACACTCCAGCCGTATGCTGAACCATCAGCGATCACTGAATCTTCCCCAGCACTGCCTAATAATTGACGTTGCAACAAGGTGGAACTCCACACTGCACATGGTTCAAAGGCTGTGTGAACAGAGGCATGCTGTAATTAATTTGTAGGAGGATACACATACACAAGCAGGAAGTTCGATGGCAGACATGGAGTTGTCTGGTGTGCAGTGGTCGAAGCTCCAAGACCTCTGTCAAGTCCTTCAGTGTTTTGAGGAATGCACACGGCTGGTAAGGGCAGATGACGCCATCATAAGCATGAGTATCCTACTAATGCGTCTGCTGATGCAAAGTTTGATGCACATCAAGGAGCAGACGTCTGCAGCTGAGGAGGAGGGAAGCCTTGATGAGTCAGCCATTGTCTGCTCAGGGAACTCTCCTGGACGAGGTGGTGGACAAGAGGAGGAGGAGGTGGATGATGGGGATGAATATTTAAGGAAGGAGGTTGCTTCTCAGGGAGCAATACAAACTGGTGGCATTAGAAGATCAGATACAGGGTTTTTTCGGGACACAAGTGATGTTGATTTGCAAGAAAGTGCTCCTCAACCCAGCACAAGCAGTGAATTGACACCTGGAACATTGGCCCACATGGCTGAGTATGCCAGTATCAAAATGATGACCGATGATGATTACTGGTTGGCCTACCTCCTGGATCCACGATATAAAGGAAAATTACAAAATATCATGCCACATGAGAACCTTGAGCAAATATTGGCAACCAAACAAGCAACTCTTGTAGACTGTTTGGTTCAGGCATTCCCAGCACACAGCTCTCACACGAGCCGTAGGGGGCAACATGGCAGAGGTGTTAGAGGTGCATAAATCCAAAGTGGCAGAGGGGTTTTTTGAGTGATTTCGCAATGACCGCTGACACGACAGGTACTGCTGCATTGATTCAAAGTGACAGGAGACAGCATTTGTCCAGTATGGTTACCAACTATTTTTCCGCCATTATCGATGTTCTCTCTCACAGGTCATTCCCCTTTGATTACTGGGCATCTAAACTAGACACCTGGCCTGAATTGGCAGACTATGCATTACAGGAGCTCGCTTGCCCTGCTGCTAGTGTGCTATCAGAAAGAGTCTTCAGTGCTGCTGGTTTAATACTGACCGAAAAAAGGACACGTCTGGCTACCCAGAATGTTGATGATCTAACCTTCATTAAAATGAACCAATCATGGATTTCAAATTATTTTGCCCCACCTTCCCCTGCTGACACGTAGCTAGCCAGAAAAATGTCTTGCTTTTGGCATCCTCTTACTGACTTATCCAATTCCTCCATTTGCAGCTGCTGAATGTCCACCATTGGCCATTTTATACCTCCCTAAATGGGCTGACTCCCCCCGTGGTCACCACCTGGTGCAAGCACCCATGCGAGTGCCGTTTGCTGGACAGGTGGGAGGGCCCACTCTTGGGCGATGGCACTGGCACAGGGTCCCTCATAGTACAATGAAGTGTCTCTGATGGTGGTGGTGCACAACCAACGTCAGACACACCGTCGTAATATGAGGGGCCCTGTGCCAGTACCGCCACCCATGAGAGAGTGTCCCCCCCCAACTCGAACAGTGCTCTACCACTTGCAATACTTACCTCTCCCTGCTCCACCACTGTGTAGTCTGAGCTGTTAAATCCTTCAATGGCACTGCCAATACAAATTTGTTGAAATGATAGATGATAGTTAAAATATACAGGGGCCCTGGCCTCCATTTAGACCAGTTAATACTGTGCGCCTACTACCACTGTCTGCTACTCAGCAGAGGAACCCACCCCTGTACCTAGCTATGCCACCTGTTTAGTCCTGTTACCAATCTTGAACTGCATTTAGCCTATTTTATTATTTGGGCCTACTAACTGTGTCTGCCACTCATTACAGTTGTCCTCCACTGAGCAAAGCAATGCCGCCTGTTTAATCTTGTTACCAATTTTGAACTGCATTTAGCCTACTTTATTATTTTGGCCTGTATCTGTGTTTCCTCCTCATCCTGCCCATTGCCCAGCCACTGCTAGATGAGTCTGCTGGTACATTGAACCAGACCACTACATTCCCCTTGCACTCTACACAGCCAGAATCTGACCCTGCTGAAAGTCAGGTTCCCCTTCCCGCATACTATACCACCTTACACGGGGACAAAGAGGAAGGTGCAGATGAAAGTGCAGGTTCCTTCATCAGGTGGGGGGGCATACTCGTTGGCGACGTCATTGGCACAGGGCCCCTCATAGTACGCAAAAGTGTCTCTGCCAGTGGGAGGTGCCACCCGCCGTCAAACACACCTCCGTACTATGAGGGGCCCTGTGCCAGTGCCAACGAGTGGGCCGCACTGCTTGCTCAGGATCACAGCACTTGCAAAGTTGAAATACTTACCTCTCCCTGCTCCACCACTGTGAAGTATTCCGCGCTTCCTGGGCCCACGAAAATCTTGAGCCAGCCCTACCCCCACACAACTTTAGCCAAATGACCCCCAGTTTTCAATGCCTAACTATTATTATGCATAAAAAGAGAAAAAAATAGAAAAAATTTTTTTGCAGCACTCACCCAAATCTTCCAAAAATCAGAAGTCCTTTATTTAGGCATTACAAGCCATGTCGGACGTGGCGTGGCATAGACAACACTGCGGAGGGGAGCGGGAGTGAATGGAGACAAGACAGACGATGATCGTTTTGCGCTCCTGCGCTTCTACGGGTCAGGTGAATACTACTGGTGATATCACTTCCTTATATAGGACAGGACTTACCATATAAAACACATATAAACATATATAAACATTATTTACAACCAACCTGTCTCCTTCTATGGACTGCATTTTACCGGCGAACTAAATGAAAATAGCCATGTCCAATTTATCATTGAGCCCCCTGTTGTGAATTCCGCTCTTGGGCTCCCTCCGGTCGTTGTAAGTGGCACTTTTGTGAGTTCTGCTCTTGGGCTCCCTCTTGTGGTTTCAAGTGGTATGGCTGCTCCTTGGAGTTAGCTGTCATCAGCTGCCTCCACTTATCATATCTTCTGCTCTGCTATTTAGGCCTGGCTCTTTCCTTCAGCCAGTGCCACTTGTAAATGGTTCCTGGTTGGATTCACATCTCTTTGGATTTCCCTGTTATCCTGACCAGTTCAGCAAAGCTAAGTTTTTGCTTGCTCTTTTCTGTCCATAGATTGTGGACTTATCCGTTCTGTGCTTTCTTTGTTTGTCCAGCTTATCAGTATGAATTAATTCTGTCTTGCCGGAAGCTCTTTAGTCAGGTGTGGACATTTTTGTAAACTCTGCGTGGATTTTTTGTAGTGTTTTATACTGACCACACAGTATTCCATCCTGTCCTATCTATTTAGCTAGACTGGCCTCCTGTGCTCATCCTGGTTTCATTCTGTGTATGTCTTTTCCCTCTCCACTCACAGTCATTATTTGTGGGGGGCTAATCTATCCTTTGGGGATTTTCTCTGAGGCAAGATAGCTTTCCTGCTTCTATCTTTAGGGGTAGTTAGCTCTTAGGCTGTGACGAGATGCCTAGGGAGAGTTAGGAGCATTCCACAGCTACTTCTAGTGTTGTGCTGAGCTTAGGGACTGCGGTGAGTACAGTTACCACGTCCTTCAGAGCTCGTTCCATGTTGCTCCTAAACCACCAGATCATAACAGCCCCCATGGTCCCTGAGCATTAGTTTTAAGGATCTATTGAGCTTCCCTTTGCAGCAATACTTTATTGTGATTGCCCCCTTGCTGTGGAAACTTAACTATTTCCAAACCAGCAAAGCTTAGCAGGTTGGGATCCCCGCCATGCATATCTTGCATATGTCTCACTAGGCGTACACGTCCCTTCCCTGTTAATACAGAGATAAAATGCTCACGGAACCGAACCATAAGAGGCCTGATTGTTTTCCCGATATAAAATCGGTTACATGGACAAAAAATTGCGTAAACTACGAATTTAGTTTTACATGTTACAAAATCCATTACCTTATGGTGTACGGTGCCGACTTTTAAAGGGTTATCAGTCTTGTGCAGATGACACATGCTGCAACTTCCACATTTAAAGCTACCCTGGGGCATTGATTTCTTAATCCACATGTTATCCACGTTAGCGATCCGATTTTTAACCACTAGGTCTCCTATATTAACAGACCGTTTATATGCAAAAAGCGGGGAAAAAACGGATAAATTTCTGAAATCCATATCGTTTTGCAGTACGTGCCAATTTTTACGCACTGCAGCACGAATATCGTTATCCAACGGACTATGTTTGAACGTAAACGTGAACTTGCGATTTTCACGTCCATTAGTGATCAAGCTTTTCCCTTTATTTATTCTTTTGCTGGCCTTTTCTAATAAATCAATTTGGGATAACTTGGCTGCCCTCAATTCTGCCTGATGTAAAATTGGCTCCGGGTAACCTCTATTTTTGAACCGCATTTTTAGTTCCTGAATTTGGCTCTTATATGTTTCGTCACAATTATTATTTTTTCTCAGCCTAACCATTTGACTGTATGGAATGCTGTGTCTGGTATGGTTAGGATGGGCACTTTGGAAATGCAGAACATTATTAGTGGCCATAATTTTTCTATGGACACTTGTTTTAATTAACCCCTCTCTGATCTCAACTTTTACATCCAGATACTCCAATTCTCTGTTGTTAAACACAGATGTGAACATCATGTTGTCCTCATTATTTTCGTTCAAGAATGCAACAAAGTCATTGAAAATTTGCTCCCCTCCATCCCACACAATAAAAATATCATCAGCAAACCTCAAGTATAGACGAATATGCTTCAGATAAGTGGTATAGCCAAAGAGTTGGTACTGCGATGGGGACTCCGGTGGCATGCGTCTTCGCAAACCTCTTTTTGGCGGCGTTTGAGGAGAAGCATGTCACCGGGCCCCTGAATCCTTATCTGAAGCATATTCGTTTACTTTTTTCGGATTTGTCAAAAGTCGGGTCGGGTGAAATCGGCCGATTATTTCGAAAAGTCGGGGGCCGACCGAAACACAAAGTCCAATGAAACCCAAGGGAATCAAAGTCGGCAGTGAGTGGAGGACAGGAAAACACCTACAGTGCTCATTTTAATGCCAAAAACATCAATTCTTATTTCTTAAGCTTGTCAATCTTAATTTACTTTATAATAATAGTTGGGCATTGAAAACAGGGGGTCATTCGGCTAAAGTTGTGGGGGGGTAACACAATGTAAGTGACAGAAAGTGGCTGGCTGATATCACACAAACTAACAGGACTGCAGTATATCCCCTTTGTGATAATTTGAATCTCATTTTTTTTGGGGGGGGGAGACTAAACCAAACCTCAGGCCCTGTGCATAAAACAACACAATGTAAGTGGCAGAAAGTGGCTGGAAGATATATGAAAAAATACAAGAATTTTAGCACAATTTCAATCTCCCTACAATGATCTCAGGACAAGTATGGCAGCAATAAAAAAGACTGCTGCAAAAGTGTGGACAAATAAAAAAAGATAACTGTGCAGAAAGGAACAACAGGATTTTTGCTTTTAAAAAGCAGTTGGTTTGCACAGCGGCGTGCAAACAGCAATGCAGCTATCAGGGAGCCTTATAATGCAGCCTAATAAGCTACAGAGCTGATGCACAAAAATATAGCCTCCACTGTCCCTGCAAACAAATGGTGGTGTTGGACAGTGGAAATCACTACAGCACAAGCAGTTTCGGGGCTTAATCTTCCCTCCCTAACTATATCCCTTCTTCTGATGAAGCTGCGGCAATCTCTCCCTATGCTACGATCGGCAGAAGTAAGATGGCGGTCGGCGTGCACGCCCCTTTATAGCCCCTGTGATGCCGCAGAAAGCAAGCCAATCACTGTCGTGCCCTTCTCTAAGATGGTGGGGACCGAGACCTAAGTCATCACATTGCCCACACTCTGCGTCCTCCTTCTTTGGCTGAAAAATGGCGCTGAACGCGTCATAAGAAACGCGACTTTGGCACGAAGATCGCCGACCTCATGGCTGATCCCACACTAGGATCGGGTCGGTCGGGTTTCATGAAACTGACTTTGCAGAAAGTCGGCGATTTTTTTCAGATTTGTGCACCTCTAACACCTCTGCCATGTTGCTTCTACAGCTTGTGTGAAAACCATCATCGCCGCTGTGTGCTGGGAATGCCTGAACCAAACGGTCTACATGAGTTGCTTGTTTGGTAGCCAATATTTTCTCAAGGTTCTCATGTGGCATGATATTTTGTAACTTTCCTTTATATCATGGATCCAGGAGGCAGGCCAACCAGTAATCGTCATCAGTCATCATTTTGATACTACGGGGGTCTCTTTTTAGGATACGCAAGGCATACTCAGCCATGTGGGCCAATGTTCCAGGTGTCAATTCACTGCTTGTGCTGGGTTGAGGAGCACTTTCTTGCAAATCAACATCACTTGTGTCCCGCAAAAACCCTCTACCTGACCTTGCAACGCCACCAGTTTCTATTGTCCCATGAGAAGCATCTTCCTCCCATAAATATTCATCCCCATCTTCCTCCTCCTCCTCTTCATCCGCCACCTCGTCCAGGAGAGTTCCCTGAGCAGACAATGGCTGACTGTCATCAAGGCTTCCCTCCTCCTCGGCTGCAGACACCAGCTCCTTAATGTGCATCAAACTTTGCATCATCAGACGTATTAGTGGGATGCTCATGCTTTTGATGGCGTCGTCTGCACTTACCAGCCGTGTGCATTCCTCAAAACACTGAAGGACTTGACAGAGGTCTTGGAGCTTCGACTACTGCACACCAGACAACTCCATGTCTGCCATCCAACTGCCTACCCGTGTATGTGTATCCTCCCACAAATTAATTACAGCACACCTCTGTTCGCACAGCCTCTGAACCATGTGCAGTGTGGAGTTCCACCTTGTTGCAACGTCAATTATTAGGCGGTGCTGGGGAAGATTCAGCGATCGCTGATTGTTCAGCATACGGCTGGAGTGTACGGGCGACCGGCAGATGTGCGAGTAAGTCTTCGCACATTCAGGAGCAGGGCTGGTAACTCCGGATAATTTTTGAGGAAGCACTGCACCACCAGGTTCAAGGTGTGAGCCAGGCGAGGTATGTGTTTAAGTTCTGAAAGGGCTATGGCAGCCATAAAATTCCTTCCGTTATCACTGACTACCTTGCCTGCCTCAAGATGTACACTACCCAGCCATGACTGAGTTTGTTGCTGCAAGCACTCGGCAAGTACTTCTGCGGTGTGTCTGTTTTCTCCCAAACACTTCATTTCTAACACAGCCTGCTGACGCTTTCCACTAGCTGTTCAATAATGAGCAACACTGGCAGCTGCGGATGGAGTGGTCGTGCGACTGCACTCTGTGGACGAGCTTTCGCTTCTGGAGGAGGGGTGGCGAACGCCTACAGCCAACTGTTTCCTAGACCGTGGGCTAGGCAGAACTGTCCCACTATGGCTGTCCCCTGTGGACCCTGCATCCACCATATTAACCCCATGTGCCATGATGGACACGTAACGTCCCTGGCCATGCCTACTCCATGGTCCATCCATCTGTTGTGAGGTGCACCTTTCTACTGACTGATTGCCTCATTGCATGGACAATGCGGTCTTCGACATGCTGGTGGAGGGCTGGGATGGCTTTTCTCGCAAAGAAGTGTCGACTGGTTAGGTCATAGCGTGGTACTGCGTAGTACATCAGGGCTTTGAAAGCTTCGCTTTCAACCAACCGGTAGGGCATCATCTCTAACGAGATTAGTCTAGCAATGTGGGTGTTCAAACCCTGTGTACACGGATGAGAGGATGAGGACTTTCTTTTCCTAACGAGAGTCTCTTGTAGGGTGAGCTGGACTGGAGAGGTGCATATAGTGGAACTAGCCGTGGTGGTGGACATGGCAGATTGAGACAGGGTTGGTGATGGTATTCTCGATGTTGGCCTACATACAGTGTTTCCTACCAATAACCTTGTGATTCCCTGACTGCTATGGCCTTGCGACGATACCTCCACATTTGCTGCTGGTGGTGTCCTAACCGGTGGGCTTACAGTGAGAGAAGCAATATAGCGTTGCTGACTACCTTCATTCTGATCAGGTGCACCAACAGTACGGGACGTTTGGTAGTTAGTCCAGGCTTGCAAGTGCATGCTGGTTAAATGTCTAAGCATGCACGTTGTATTTAAATTTTGAAGATTCTTCCCTCTGCTAAAGGTCTTTGAGCATTTTTTACAGATAACTTTTGACTGATCATTCGGATCTTGGTTAAAATTTGCCACACTGCACTCTTCCTACTACAGGTATTGCACGCTGTGCTACTTTCATCGGATGGCCACGCTGTCCTAAAACTGTTTTTGTTTTTGACAAACGTTTTTGGCCTGATACGGGTCTGCCAGGTGACAGCTGTTGCGATGTAGATGGCTGCTTCGGATCATCCTCCTCCGCTTCTGAGCTACTGGCACTGGCACCCTCTTCCCCCAATGGCTGCCAATCTGGGACAACAACTGGGTCATCTATCACCTCCTCTTCAATGTCATGTGCACCTTCCTCTGTGTCGCCTTGTAAGGTGCTATAGCGTTTGGGACGGGGCACCATAGTCTCAACAGGGTCAGTTTCTGGCTCAGTACACTGCGAGGGCAATGTAGTGATCTGAGTCAATGGAACAGCATTATAATCTAGCTGTGGCTGTGCATCAGTGCACTCCATGTCCGATTCATCTTGTAATGGGCAGTTAACAATTTCCCGGTCTAACCAAGGCACGGTATGTGTAAATAGCTCCATGGAGTAACCTGTAGTGTCGCCTGACACATCCTTCACTTTTGGTTTGGGTGAAGGACACAAGGAAACGTCTTGTTCGTGACTGGGAGCATCCACTGATGACTCGCTGCTTTTATATTTGGAACTTTCTGAAGAGGAGGCGAAAGAGCTAGAGGCTGAGTCAGCAAGGAAAGCCAAAACTTTTTCCTGCTGCTCCAGCTTTAAAAGCCGTTTTCCTACTCCCAGATAAGGGAGCCTTCGAGGCCTTGTGTAGCCAGACGATGACTCTGGCTCAACACCTCCAACCTTAGGTGCTATTGTGCTTTTGCCACTACCACCAGATGCACCACCATCAGTACCAGCTCGCCACCACCGCCCACGGCCTTTTTCACCTGACTTCCTCACTTTTTTGGAAAATGTAACCAAAATACCAACCGTTATATGGTACTGTAAAACAAGGTAGAAGGTGTATATAAACTTGTTGAGAATTTAAATCTCCCATTTTTTTGGGAGACTGAACAAAAAATCAGGCCCTGTGCAAAAAAACAACACAATGTAAGTGGCTGGCTGATATACCACAAACTAACAGGACTGCAGTATACAGTTATATGAAAAAGTTTGGGCACCCCTATTAATCTTAAGCTTAATGTTTTATAAAAATAGGTTTTTTTGCAACAGCTATTTCAGTTTCATATATCTAATAACTGTTGGACACAGTAATGTTTCTGCCTTGAAATGAGGATTATTGTACTAACAGAAAATGTGCAATCTGCATTTAAACAAAATTTGACAGGTGCATAAGTATGGGCACCCCACCAGAAAAGTGACATTAATATTTAGTAGATCCTCCTTTTGCAAAAATAACAGCCTCTAGTTGCTTCCTGTAGCTTTTAATGAGTTCCTATATCCTGGATGAAGGTATTTTTGACCATTCCTCTTTACAAAACAATTCCAGTTCAGTTAAGTTTCATGGTCACCGAGCATGGACAGCCCTCTTCATATGATCCCACAGATGTTCAATGATATTCAGGTCTGGGGACTGGGATGGCCATTCCAAAACAGTGTAATTGTTCCTCTGCATGAATGCCTGAGTAGATTTGGAGCGGTGTTTTGGATCATTGCCTTGCTAAAAGATCCATCCCCTGCGTAACTTCAACTTTGTCACTGATTCATGAACATTATTGTCAAGAATCTGCTGATACTGAGAGGAATCCATGCGTCCCTCAACTTTAACAAGATTCCCGGTGCCGGCATTGGCCACACAGCCCCAAAACATGATGGAACCTCCACCAAATTTTACTGTGGGTAGCAAGTGTTTTTCTTGGAATGCTATGTTTTTTGGCCGCCATGCATGACGCCTTTTTGTATGACCAAACAACTCAATCTTGGTTTCATCAATCCACAGGACCTTCTTCCAAAAAGAAATTGGCTTCTCCAAATGTGCTTTTGCATACCTCAGCCGACTCTGTTTGTGGGGTGCTTGCAGAAACGGCTTCTTTCGCATCACTCTCCCATACAGCTTCTCCTTGTGCAAAGTGCGTTGTACACAGTGACACCATCTGCAGCAAGTTGATGCTGCAGCTCTCTGGAGGTGGTCTGAGGATTGTCCTTGACTGATCTCACCATTCTTCTTCTCTGCTTTTCTGATGTTTTTCTTGGCCTGCCACTTCTGGCCTTAACAAGAACTGTACCTGTGTTCTTCCATATCCTTACTATGTTCCTCACAGTGGAAATTGACAGGTTAAATCTCTGAGACAGCTTTCTGTATCCTTCCCCTGAACAACTATGTTGAATAATCTTTGTTTTCAGATCATTAGACAGTTGTTTTGAGGAGCCCATGATGCCACTCTTCAGAGGAGATTCAAACAGTAGAACAACTTGCAAGTGGCCACTTTAAGTAGCTTTTCTCATGATTGCATACACCTGGCTATGAAGTTCAAAGCTCAATGAGGTTAGAAAACCAAAAAAAGTGCTTTAGTAAGTAAGTAAAAAGTAGGTAGGAGTATTTAAAACAAGAAAATGATAAGGGTGCCCATACTTATGCACCTGTCAAATTTTGTTTGAATGCAGATTGCACATTTTCTGTTAGTTTAATAAACCTCATTTCAAGGCTGAAACATTACTGTGTCCAACAGTTATTAGATATATGAAACTGAAATGGCTGTTGCAAAAAAAACTATTTTTTATAAAACATTAAGCTTAAGATTATTATAGGTGCCCAAACTTTCATATAACTGTATCCACTTTGTGATAATTTGAATCTCATTTTTTTCGGGGGGAGACTAAACCAAACCTCAGGCCCTGTGCATAAAACAACAGAATGTAAGTGGCAGAAAGTGGCTGGAAGATATATGAAAAAATACAAGGACTGTAGTACAATTTCAATCTCCCTACAATGATCTCAGGACAAGTATGGCAGCAATAAAAAAGACTGCTGCAAAAGTGTGGACAAATAAAAAAGATAACTGTGCAGAAAGGAACAACAGGATTTTTGCTTTTTAAAAAGCAGTTGGTTTGCACAGCAGCGTGCAAACAGCAATGCAGCTATCAGGGAGCCTTATAATGCAGCCTAATAAGCTACAGAGCTGATGCACAAAAATATAGCCTCCACTGTCCCTGCAAACAAATGGTGGTGTTGGACAGTGGAAATCACTACAGCACAAGCAGTTTCGGGGCTTAATCCTCCCTCCCTAACTATATCCCTTCTTCTGATGAAGCTGCGGCAACCTCTCCCTATGCTACGATCGGCAGAAGTAAGATGGCGGTCGGCGTGCATGCCCCTTTATAGCCCTTGTGATGCCGCAGAAAGCAAGCCAATCACTGTCATGCCCTTCTCTAAGATGGTGGGGACCGAGAACTATGTCATCACGCTGCCCACACTCTGCGTCCTCCTTCATTGGCTGAAAAATGACCCTGAACGCGTCATACGAAATGCAGCTTTGGCGCGAAGATCGCCGACCTCATGGCTGATCCCACACTAGGATCGGGTCGGGTTTCATGAAACCCGACTTTGCAGAAAGTTGGCGATTTTTGAATTTGTCCGATCTGTTTCGCTCAACCATATTGGTCACTAATTTTTTGGGGGGATTTTGTTTTTGCATGTCAGAAATGTTTATTTCTATATTTTGTGCAGTTATATTGGTTTACCTGGTGAAAATAAACAAATCAGATGTTAATTTATTTGGTTTTTATTAAGTTGCCTAATAATTCAGCATAGTAATAGTTACCTGCATAAACAGATATCCTCCTAAGATAGCCAAAACTAAAAAAAACCCTCTCCAACTTCCAAAAATATTAAGCTTTGATATTTGAGTCTTTTGGGTTGATTGAGAACATAGTTGTTCATCAATAATAAAAATAATCCTCTAAAATACAGCTTGCCTAATAATTCTGCATGCACACGTGTGTATATATATATACATATATATATATATATATATATGGACTTTAATGCCCCCTTTGGTGTGGCAATGTTTTGGATAAAGCAAATCCTTTCTCAAGCAATGAAGCAAGCAGTGCTGCAGCCATATAGCTGCACTTATAAGATAGCTGCACCATTGTCCAGGTCCATACTTATCCTAAAAGATTTTATCTTGAAAAAACATTTTTTCACTTAAAATAGTTTTTTTTATAATTATTACCCGTATATACTCGAGTATAAGCCGACCTGAGTATAAGCCGACCCCCTTCATTTGGCCACAAAAAACTGGGAAAACTTAATGACTCGAGTATAAGCCTAGGATGGGAAATGCAGCAGCTACCGGTAAATGTTAAAAGTAAAAATAGATACCAATAAAAGTAAAATTAATTGAGACATCAGTAGGTTAAGCGTTTTTGAATATCCATATTGAATCAGGAGCCCCATATAATGCTCCATAAAGTTTGATGGCCCCATAAGATGCTCCATATTAAAATATGCCCCATATAATCCTGCATAAAGGTTAATAATGGCCCCATAAGATGCTCCATAGACATATTTGCCCAATATAATGCTGCACAAATGCTGATTATGGCCCCATAAGATGCTCCATAAAGATATTTGCCCCATATAGTGCTGCACAAATGTTGATTATGGTCCCATACAGACACTTGCCCCATATAGTGCTGCACAAACGTTATGGCCCCATATAGACACTTGCCCCATACAGTACTGCACAAACGTTATGGCCCCATATAGTGCTGCACAAATGTTATGGTCCCTTATAGTGCTGCACAAACGTTATGGCCCCATATAGACACTTGCCCCATACAGTACTGCACAAACGTTATGGTCCCATATAGTGCTGCACAAACGTTATGGCCCCATATAGTGCTGCAGAAACGTTATGGCCACATATAGTGCTGCAGAAACGTTATGGCCCCATATAGTGCTGCACAAATGTTATGGCCCCATATAGTGCTGCACAAATGTTATGGCCCCATATAGTGCTGCACAAATGTTATGGTCCCATATAGTGCTGCACAAACGTTATGGCCCCATATAGTGCTGCAGAAACGTTATGGCCCCATATAGTGCTGCAGAAACGTTATGGCCCCTTATAGTGCTGCACAAACGTTATGGCCCTATATAGTGCTGCACAAACGTTATGGCCCCTTATACTGCTGCACAAACGTTATGGTCCCATAGTTGCTCCATACAGACACTTGCCCCATTTGCTGTGATAAAAAAAAAATCACATACTCACTTCTCCGTCGCTCAGGCACCCGGCACTTTCAATATTCACGTGCTCCTCGTTCCGGCGCCGCTCCATCTTCGGCACTGGCGTTCAGGCTGAGGGCGCGCACTAACCACGTCACCGCGCCCTCTGACCTGAATGCTACACTGCTGAAGATGGAGCAGCTCCGAAACGAGGAGCAGGTGAGTTTCACGCAGTGCAGCGCTCCCCCTCCCCGTTATACTCACCTGCTCCTGGCGCTGTGCAGTCCCTGCTTCCCCGGCGCTGCAGCTTCTTTTTGTAGTGAGCAGTCACCGTTACCGCTCATTACAGAAAAGAGGTGATGTGGTTAGTGCGCGCCCTCAGCCTGAACGCCAGTTATACACCATAACGTTTGTGCAGCACTATGTGGGGCCATAACGTTTCTGGCTACCAAGATGTAATCACAAGTGGATGAATTACTGGTGGATTATTGATTAAATAATAAAGAATACCGTATATACTCGAGTATAAGCTGAGATTTTCAGCCCACTTTTTTGGGCTGAAAGTCCCCCTCTCGGCTTATACTCGAGTCATACCCAGGGGTCGACATGTGAGGGGGAGCGGGGGCTGTCTAATTATATAATGGCTCCTATGGGAGGTGGAGCCGCATATTCATTACTGTAATGAGCGGTACCATGTGACCGCTCAGTACAGGAGGAAGCTGCCGGCGCCGGGAAGCCAGGGACCGCGCCAGGAGCAGGTAAGTATAATTAGACAGCCCCCAAGGCAAGTTTCTTCTTAGAATATACATCTGCAAGGCAAATAAAAATTTATAGCGATATTTTATGACAAGTGATTTTTTTGTATCTATGTGAGAAATGCACTTATCCTGCGCTTTAAAACAGAGATATAATGACAAGCCAAAGTACAGTCATGGCCAAAAGTTTTGAGAATGACACCAAAATTATATTTTCACATGATCTGCTGCACTATGGTTTTTATTAGTGTTTGTCTGATGTTTATATCACATACAGAAATATAATTGCAATCATATTATGAGTACCAATAGGTTATATTGACAGTTAGAATGAGTTAATGCAGCAAGTCAATATTTGCAGTGTTGACCCTTCTTCTTCAAGACCTTTGCAATTCTCCCTGGCATGCTCTCAATCAACTTCTGGACCAAATCCTGACTGATAGCAGTCCATTCTTGCATAATCAATGCTTGCATTTTGCCAGAATTTGTTGGTTTTTGTTTGTCCACCCGTCTCTTGATGATTGACCACAAGTTCTCAATGGGATTAAGATCTGGGGAGTTTCCAGGCCATGGACCCAAAATCTCTATGTTTTGTTCCATGAGCCATTTAGTTAGCACCTTTGCTTTATGGCAAGGTGCTCCATCATGCTGGAAAAGGCATTGTTGGGCGCCAAACTGCTCTTGGACAGTTGGGAGAAGTTGCTCTTGGAGGACATTCTGGTACCATTCTTTATTCATGGCTGTGTTTTTAGGCAAGACTGTGAGTGAGCTGATTCCCTTGGCTGAGAAGCAACCCCACACATGAATGGTTTCAGGATGCTTTACAGTTGGCATGAGACAAGACTGGTGGTAGCGCTCACCTATTCTTCTCCGAATAAGCTGTTTTCCAGATGTCCCAAACAATCGAAAAGGGGATTCATCAGAGAAAATGACTTTGCCCCAGTCCTCAGCAGTCCACTCCCTGTACCTTTTGCAGAATATCAGTCAGTCCCTGATGTTTTTTCTGGAGAGAAGTGGCTTCTTTGCTGCCCTCCTTGAAACCAGGCCTTGCTCAAAGAGTCTCCGCCTCACAGTGCGTGCAGAAGCACTCACACCAGCCTGCTGCCATTCCTGAGCAAGCTCGGCACTGCTGGTAGTCCGATCCCGCAGCTGAAGCAGTTTTAAGATACGGTCCTGACTGATTTATCGCCAGCCCTGTTCTCATCAACACCCACACCTGTGTTAATGGATCAATCACTAAAACGATGTTAGCTGCTCCTTTTAAGGCAGGACTGCAATGATGTTGAAATGTGTTTTGAAATGTGTTTTGGGGGTTAAAGTTCATTTTCTGGGCAAATATTGACTTTGCAAGTACAGTAATTGCTGATCACTCTGACATTCAGGAGTATATGCAAATTGCCATTGGAAAAAATGAAGCAGTAGACTTTGGAAAAATTAATATTTGTCTCATTCTCAAAATTTTTGGCCATGACTGTATATGGCGGTATTTTATGACAAGTGATTTTTTTATACACTGTGTGAGAAGTGCACTTATCCTGTGCCTTAAAACATAGATATAATGATAAGCCACAGTATATGGCGGTATTTTCTGACAAGTGATTTTTTTGTATCTGTGAGAAATGCGCTAATTCTGCGCCTTAAAACAGTGCCATAATGATGTTCTAAATACTTTACAAACTAGGGACATGTGCAGCAGTCAGAACTTTTCCCAATATAGCAATCTTTTTCTCTTCAGCACCGCATTGCGCGGGTGCACACACATTTGGATTTATGGGAAGGTTGTTATGTCATCACAGTCATGCGCAATAGACTAGTGAGGACGCCGAGGATCTAGCATGTACTTTTAATGAAGATGTGAGTGTGTTTTTAGTCATTTTTGGCGTGCAACGCCTGCGACTATTTAATTAATCACATGATATTGTGGCACGATGCAGGTAACGTAATATAATAAATATAGGCAAATCATAAATATAGCGTTAGTAAAAGAACAAGTTACCAAGGAATATGGCATAGAAATTAGAAGGTCAGGACATAAGTCCCTCCATGTCACAAGGTGTGGGGGAACCCCATCAGTCAAGTGGGGCATCCCACACCCAAACGTGGAAGGTGAAAATGGAAGGGAGAGTAAATCCCCCCCACCCACCAACCATAAAGGTGGCACATCACGAACAAAAGCCCATTTTTGCACAAAATATGCCCTGTCATTAAACAATTGATATGCAATGGTGTTGCATTTATTTAAACATGCTTTGCAACATATATACCTATATAGAGGTTATGTTTAATGTATCGGTGTCAATAACAACAGATTATTACATTCACTGTTTACCAATTAATATTCTAAACCACAATAATGCAAGTTCCAAAGACTATTCCTCCTCAGTCCAAAAGGAATTTTTTTAATCAGAATAAACAGAAAAACATAGTAGAGATATGATACCCCGGGCTACAGATTACAAACAAGGTCCGACTGGGTCCCGGCTTCCACTATGTTAACCTAGTGTGCCGTCATTGAGATGTACCATCCCTGCCCACAACCACTTGTCCACGCGTCCGTAGTTAGGTAGACTTTCCCAGTAACAGCATTGTTGAGGGCATGGGTAATGTAGGACACAGTGGGAAATAGTGGCGACTGGGGACCAAGTACCTTGAGATGGCCGCCATCATCAGGTTGTGGAAAGCTTCCTTCTCAACAAGCCTAAAAGGCAGCATTTCTAGCACAAGCAGAAGAGAATATTAGAATTGAGGACTGTGGCCTGTGGGGCGTTGGCTGGGTATTTCCGCTTGCATTCCAAAGACTGGGTTATAGACAACTGAAAGCTGTGCTGGAACAAGGACATGGATGGGCTTGCTGATGGTGCTGCTTGACTGTGGGCCACAACAGGTGCAGGGCTAGAGGCAACTTCACATGCACGGTGTACTGGGGATTCGCTTCTACGCAAAACAGTGGAAGAAGCAGTGATGTGACCAGCAGGCAATGGTCCTGGAGCCTGAGGTTCAGCCCACAAAGTTGGGTGCTTTGCTTGCATGTGCCTGATCATGCTGGTGGTCAGGCAGGTTGTTTTGCTACCCCTGCTGATGCGGGCAAGGCAGGTGCTGCAAATGGCCTGTTTGGGGTTATTAGCAGAGTCTTTAAAAAATAGCCAGACTCGGGAAGATCTCACAGGTGGAATGGCAACTTCACTCATGTTGGTTTTATGGGGAACGGATGCACGCCTTCTGTCTGTGGCCACCACACTGCTTCTTCCTGCATGTTGGTAAGATATGCCTCCTTCCCCATGTGTGCTGCTGTCCTCGCTATGCATGTCCTCCTGCCAGGTTGGGTCAGTCACTATGTCATCCACCACCTCGTCTTCCACATCCACACCCTGTTCCTCCTCTTGACTTTCTGGCAATTGTGTCTCATCATCGTCCACCTCTTGTGACACTTTCCCACCATCGCCTTCGTGTGACCGGGACGGATCAAAGCTTTGGGCAGCTCTACATGCGATCTCATCTTTCGCCACTTCAGGTTGACCGGCAGAGATTTCTGAATCTTAAAATGGAAGACTGAACAGCTCTTCAGTGAGTCCAAGTGTGGGATCAGTTGTCTCAGGGCACTCTGCATGATGGGAGGAAGGAGGGTCATGGTGAGGAATATCCTGACCACACCCACGGCTACTCAGACTTGACCGTGTGGAAGACAAGGTGGTGTGGTGGCTAACTGACGGGAAGCATTATCAGCTATCCAACCAACAACCATTTCACACTGCTCTGGCTTCAATAATGGTGTGCTGTGGTCCCCTAGAAACTGGGAAAGGAAGGTCGAGCGAGAAGATGTGGGTCTTTGTTGTTGCCCACTTTCACCTTGCCCACAGCCTCATCCTCTAAATGCACAGAGAGACAGTCCATCCTTAGAGTTTACTGAAGAGTTGGCTAGGAAAGCTGCAGCCCCCTAAATTATTGGTAAGGCTTTCAAGATACACTCTCATGGGGCTGCTTCTTTCAACTGAGACTCCAGTTGATCAAGCCAGACCACCATGGAACTGGCTGTACAAGTGGATGCCACTGCCAGCCTCAGTGAGCCAGCTGACATTTTCTACACCCCTTTAAGGAAAGTATCAGCTTTTTTGTCTAGAGGGTCATTCAAGGAACCCAGGTCCTCAAAAGGTAGGGAAGATTTTTTTGAAGCCTTAGCTACTGCTACATCGAGCTTTGGCACCTTATCCCATCTATTCACCATGGGATCCTCAAAGGGATACCTTCATTTAAATGCCAGAGGCAAGGAGTCCTTTTTTCCAGCCTCTTCCATTCCCGGTCAACGAGGCTCTGAATTTTACTATTCAGCAGAAAGAACCTGTGCTTTCTTTGATCCAATCAACCAAACATTAAGTCCTGCACTGAACGCTCCGGCCTGGAAGCTGCCACCACCATAGTAGACCTGACCACTTTTACCAATTTGTCCTTGCGGTCAAAGGGAAAGCAGAAATGGCCAGTGTCCTCCTCTGAAGACCAAGGAGAAGGCCCCAAGCTTCTAAGGTCAGCAGAGGAATATGAATTTGTAAAACTTTCTCTACTTGCACTCCCTTCCTCTTGGAACTCTCTCCCTGAGATAGGGACTTTAAGGACTCCTTCACCTCCATCCTAATAATTTCCCTCAGGTTTGTGCTGAAGTCGGAGGTTTCTTCCGCTACCGTCTGCTGTACATAAGGCTGACATAACTTTTTTGGGTAAGAGTCCGGCAGGGGGCATCTGCAGAGGGTACATTCCCTGTGTCTTGATTTCTGAGAACATTTCTTCCCCTGATCACGAGGGGAACATCTCAGCCAATGCTACTGATTCCTGCATCCTCGAGGAGCTCCTGCGGCTGGACTGACCACTTGACTGACTATTACCCACTTCCAGGGTCTTATGTCAGACCATATGGGTCCTCTGAGACGCATGCTGCTCCGTAGTCTGCCACTGATGCTGGTCCTCCTGCTGCTCAGAAAGGACTTCCACCATGACCATCATGGTAATGGTTCAGAAGCCCAGATGCAGGTGTTCAGGACCTCTTTAAAGGTGTCCCCCTGGATATCCGGGTCAGCAGGTTTCTCACCAGGGGCGCTCCCCCTGGACCCGACACACCTCCCAACACTACACCCCCCCAGCACCAGCCATCATCCCTGGCGCTGCCACGAGCATGCGACTGCAGCATTATCCTGGACAAAAAGCCAACCGTCACTCCCTAGGCCCCGCTCCTCCCAACGCATCACCAATGAGGCCGCAGCACCGTGCCAGATGACCGCCCAGGGATGTCAACAGCTGAGCCTCCAGTCAGCCCCCAGCCGCTGCGCCATGTCATTCGACATGCCCCTGACTACGTCAGACCAGGAGGACACAGCAGTACACTGGAGAGCGCAGGCCAGGAGCCATCATATCCATCAGGGTGATCCTTACCTTCTGGCGCTATCCCTTTGGTGTCGGTAATTTCCCAGACATTGCTCCACTTGCCCGCTCACTGCCGTGGAATCCTTCCTGGATCCATGATGGCGCTTCCAGGGACCCCACACTGGCCGAAGCAGGGGACTCCCGCTACCTAAACTGACCAGCCGGGCCTGGGATCCGATGAATCCTTTTCCAGGTATCTGTAGGAACACTGTCCTCTTCAGGAACAGGAAACCAACTGATGCGTGGGAGAGGTGCCACCCTTTTGTATCTGTAGGTTTCCTGTTCCTGAAGGGCGGATCCCCTCTCTTGTTGGTGCTGTCATGGGTGACCGAATAAAATGTTTATATGATCAAGATACTCACTTGCCTAATAATTTTGCATACAATGTAGACAACTAGCTGATCGTGGGTCATCTGCACTGGTGGCAGCAGAATTGTGTAGATGACAGACAACAGACATTCAGAATGTCTGTGAATGAAAATCAGCACTGTTCCATGACTGATTCATTTTGACAAATGTAAGGTTTTCCATGCTTGAGGTGGATAAATCCCTGTGCTTGGATATGGTAAAGCCATTGGCTACACTGAATACCATTTATGACCGTACACTGGAATATGGACATGACAGCAAACTGAGCCACTTCTTACATGGATTCAATCTGCGGAGCTAAAAGTCTATGGGTTAGGGATTCAGTATCTATGGAGAAAATACACACTGCAGCTATGACTGATACTGTCTGTTCAGCCTTTTCATATTTGCTTGCTGAAGTTCATCAAGTATGTGGAGCACATAAAACATCTCGTCCATCATGTCATTCATGCCGTAATCGCTGCTGTCTTGCTTATTTGTTGTAGCTCTAGTATTGGAGGAGTGATGACTTTGGTCATATATTTGTTTGGCAGGCATCTGAAAACTACACTTAGCACGGCATGTACATTATTATGGTAATACGTAAATTTGGACTTCCTTTAGCAAGCAGGAAAAAATTTAGACATTTTGCATTTATATCAAAGCTCTAAAACAATGGCTATTCCATAGTCATCCCTTAGCTTAATGGGAGCAATACTCACATAAGCATTCCAGCATATTGATTGCCATGTTTGCCAACATGACTGAGCACCCCTTTGGTTCACATTCTTCACCCTGCTATGATGGTTGACATGGCCTTTTTTGTCATGCACCAAATTAATTAATTGGAATGTGGCTCTTAATGTGTTTGGTGAATCCTACTCCACAATGCCCCATATTTATGATTCATAGATATAAAGCCAGCCTTAATGAGTTGGACCCTAAGTATTTTGATGGCGGAGGCGATAGACTGAGCAGAATGCTGAGTGAAGATGCTGGTGTCGCCGTCTGATGCTGCAACATCCTGCTGTGACTGAGACAAGTGAAGTGCTATATATTACATTACATCCTCATATTCTTTCCCACTGATATGCTTGCCTGAGGCAAAATAGGTCAAGTAACATGCATTTTGTTCTGCTGCAATAACTGCTGTCAGCAGTGCCGGAAGTGCGGCTGCTAGCAGTGCCTGCAATTTTAGTTGTTGTACTGTTTTTTTCCTAACTTATGCTACAATATTTGTTTCTAGTACCACTTTTTCATTTACCATATATTTTTTACTGAAAGTATAACATTTTTGTTTGCAAAAATTGTTTAACACACTTAACCAACCCTGGAAAAATGTACAGTCAACCAGTAATGTTAGGTAGGATATACATGATGGCCAAAAAGGTTAAAGCAACAGTAGCCTGTCTGTAATAGTGTTGTAGTGTGTAGGGTCTCCGATCTGGCTATTTAAACAGGTGTGCCAATACGGACCTGATCAGTAAGGCCATGTGCACATGTTGTGGATTTTACCACGGATCTGCAGCATTTTTGACGTGCAGATCTGCAGCAGTTTCCCATGCGGTTTACAGTACCATGTAAACCTATGGAAAACCCAATCCGCTGTGCACATGCTGCGGAAAAAAATGCGTGGAAATGCAGCGTTGTTTTTTCCACAGCATGTCAATTTTTTGCGCAGATCTGCAGCGTTTCTGCACCTGTAGACTTGCATTGAGTCGGGCACATCGACAGCAAAACCACAGATGTAAAATAGATCTGTGGTTTAGCTGCGGGTGAAAAGATGCAGATCGGAAGGAGGGAAGTGTGTGGGTGGAGTGTGGGCAGTGACTGTGTGTGTATGTGTGTGCGGGAGGGGTCTGCGGGCAGTCGGGGGTCTGTGTGGGGCTGCTGGGAGTCTGTGCGGGCTGTCGGGGGGTCTGTGTGGGGCTGCCGGGGGTCTGTAAAGGTCTGCAGGGGCTGTCAAGGGGTCTGTGCAGAGCTGTCGGGGTCTGCTGGGGCTGTTGGGGGTCTGTGCGGGGCTGCAGGGGGTTTGTGCGGGGCTGTCGAGGGTCTGTGCGGGGCTGCCAGGGGTCTGCTGCAGCTGTCAGGGGTCTGTGCCAGGCTGTCCGGGGGTCTGCAGGGCTGTGTGGGGGTCTTTGTGTGTGTGTGTGTGTGTGTGTGCGTGTGTGCAGGCATCGGCCGATGAGACTACAAGTCCCATTGGGCTATGCCTGCTACAGTGAAAGTGATTGACACATTAGCCAATGATGAGCCAGTAGTAGTGTTGAGCGTTACCATCCGATACTTGAAAGTATCGGTATCGGATAGTATCGGCCGATACCCGAAAAGTATCGGATATCGCCGATACCGATATCCGATACAAATACAAGTCAATGGGACACCAAGTATCGGAAGGTATCCTGATGGTTCCCAGGGTCTGAAGGAGAGGAATCACTCCTTCAGGCCCTGGGATCCATATTAATGTGTAAAATAAAGAAATAAAATAAAAAATATTGATATATTCACCTCTCCGACGGCCCCTGGACATCACCGCGGGTAACCGGCAGGCTTCTTTGTTTAAAATGAGCGCGTTTAGGACCTCATGTGACCGCCACGCGACCAATCAGAAGCCGCGACATCATTCGCAGGTCCTAAATTCCTAGAATGAGGAGTTTAGTGCCTGAGAATGACGTCGCAGCTTGTGATTGGTCGCGTGGCGGTCACATGAGTGGCACGCGACCAATCAGAAGCCGCGACGTCATTCTCAGGTCCTAAACGCGCTCATTTTAAACATCACTATGGATCCGATACCGATTCCCGATACCACAAAAGTATCGGAACTCGGTATCGGAATTCCGATACCGCAAGTATCGGCCGATACCCGATACTTGCGGTATCGGAATGCTCAACACTAGTCAGTAGTAGTCCCATCATCCGGCTAATGTGTTGAATGTAAAAAAAAAAAACACACACATACAGTACATACAACATATGACAAGTACATACAACATACAGTAAATACAACACACAACATATGACATACAACGCATACAACAGTACATACAACATATGACACAGTACATGCAACATGTAACATACAACAGTACATACGACATACAACAGTACATACAACATACAACAGTACATACAACATACAACATACAACAGTACAAACAACATACAACAGTACATACAACATATGACACAGTACATACAACATACAACATACAACAGTACAAACAACATACAACAGTACATACAACATACAACAGAACATATAACATGACATACAGTACATACATATAGACATACAGTACATACAACATAGAGTACATACTCACCATCACCTTGATCCCCAAAGCCATTCTCACCTGTAAAAAATATTAAAATTATAAACAGTATACTCCCTGTGTCCGCAGATATCCAATTAATACGAGTGTCCCATGATGATATCCCGTGGAGAGCAGCCACAACAGCTGATGCGACCGCTCTCCAGGGGCTCCCGGAATACAATGATGGAGGTATCCTTCTGAAATGTATTCCTCCGCCGCTGTGAAAAATAGTCCCTATTTTCACTTGTGGCACTCTTATGTGGGAAAATTTTTAATCCTTTCACTAATATAGGATTAGTAATGGATAGGCTTCTTATTGACGCCTCTCCATTATTATATACATATTCGACCACTACAGGGGAGTGGGAAGAGAGGGGCTAAGTGCCGTAATTGGCGCATTAAACAGATGCGCGATTTCAGGGGCAGCTGGAGGCTGGTATTTGGGGGACAAATATCCATGGCCCCTCTCTAGGCTATGAATATCTGTTTTTTAATTAAACATGTTCCTTAATCAACATCGGCCTTGCTATTATATATCTATGGATAAATTTATATATCTATAGATGGATATCTATGGATATATCTATAGATATAACTATGGCTATATCTATCTGTTTATAGATAGATATATCTATAGATACATAGATATATCTATCCATATGTCTATCTGGCTACTTTCACACATCAGGTTTTTGCCGTCAGGCACAATCCGGCGAGTTTTGAAAAAAAGGGATCCATTTTTTTTTTCGCCGGATCTGTTTTTTTTCTCATAGTTGTATTAGCGCCGAATTGCACCTAATGGCCACACGTTTCATCCATTTTTTTGCCGGATCCGTCAAAAAAGCTGCTTCCAGCGGACGGAGAGAACATACAGAGGAAGGTTTTTTTCTGTATGGCAAAAAAACGCCCAGCGACTGATCCCGCGAAAAACGTATGAAACTGAGATTTGAAATGATGAATCCGGCCTCCGAATCTGGTTTTTCATGCATTTTTCCATTCAAATCATGCACATTTTCCCTTCTCTCTCTCTCAAAAAACGGATCAGTTACATCAGTTTTTCACTATTTGCAACAAATCCGTTTTTTCAAAAATTTGCCGGATCCTGCCTGACGGAAAAAAACTGATGTGTGAAAGTAGCCTAACTATCCATATATCTATCTACATCTATCCATAGATATATCTATAGATAGATACAGTACATAGATCTATCTCTTCATATATCTATAGATCTATTTATCTAATATTTTTATTTATCTGTCTATCTGTGTGTGTAATGAAGTGTGGGTTGGACAAATGTAAAAGTGGAGGTTGGACAAGAAGTGACATCACAATTTTTTTTTTTGCTCAATAATACATCTTTATTTAGCTTTCAAAAACGCATAAAAAATGCATCAAAACTGCACAAAAAACGCATCAAAGCACACACAAAAAAACATAAAAAATGCACCTGCGTTTTCTGCCAAGAGCAACGGATTTAGTGCAAAAAAAAAAAAAAGGCACTTCTGTGAAAAAAAGCATGTACCTGTATACCAAGAGTGTACTTTTTCGACAGGTACATTTGTAGTATCTAATAACATTCATGTTAGTACCTGTATCTTACTGTTTCCCTTTCTGGCTTCCAATTAGTAGCACAATCTCATTGCAGGCATGATAACAGCAGTTCTGTTTAATTCTCTGGGAAATGTGGTGCTGACCAGGCAGGTAGCTTGGGGGTTTATTCCTCTATTCTTATTTTGTATTAACTGTGAGTCCAGGGAGGGAGTGCTCACTATATAAAATCCCCAATAACTATTTCCCACTGCTGGTTCTTCTTGACAATATTTGTAAAGCTCTGTGGAATTAATAATGATATATAAGTAAGTATAATAAATACAAAATAAAGTTGGTAAGCTGATCCACATCCCACGTTCACAGCTCCTAGTTGTTATAGTTATTATATCTGCTTCAGACTTTGGCTCGTTTTCTATTTTTCTACCTTACAATTTTGTCCCTTATCTGTACCCCTAGGTCTGATCCGGCAGTCTGACCATTCCTGCCAATATGCTCCATAGCCAAGCAGCTACTTCATTGACTCTACAAAGAGCCCCTGTTTAAGTCCACATCTTTTAACATGGATTAAAGGGTAAAAAACAGGATTCCCGGGTGCCTGAACCTGATAGACCAAGCAGCTAGTGCAAAGCCTTCTGTGGAAGTCCTATTTACAGTTGCTTTCTTGCCACAAACTGAGCGATGTTTTGGATCCTTAAAAAACTACAAACCACAAATGTGGTAGGAATAGAGATTCACTGGCAGTTGTGTATGAACTATCTCTGTACAAGGGTTTTCATCTCTTTTTGTAACATTCCGGTTAAGATTTATGAAGAGTAACCCATAATTCATAAACAGAAAATGGTATTATTGCAATTGGGAGCACAGTTTTTTATATATACTTTGTAAATAAATATTATTGAAACATTTAATGTGCTGCTGTCAGGGTCTATGCCTGTTTTGAAACTGTTATTAAAGTATTTATTTATTAGGTATGTTCAACAGACACATACTTGAAAATATGACTTTACAAAGGATAGTAATGTTACTTAAGACATAAGTCTTTGTTTTTATAAATAGTGATTTCCTGTAGCCATATTTGAAAGTCTTGATTCATTAGTGTGCACTCACTATAAAAACAATTTGACATTAGTGAAAATAAAAAGTGTCTGTTATTTTAAATTAGCAGAAATCTATAGAACCTTTAAGTTTCATCTCTGTGTTTAAGCCTAAGTTAGAGTATATGGTAACTCTAATTTGGATGTGAATTTATAATGTTATACACAAAAGTATTTAGAATTGAGAGTCCTCGGTGGTTGATACCCTTTAATATCTAACTGAAAAGATGGTAACAAATTGCAAGCTTTCGAGACTACACAGGCCTCTTCATCAGGCAGAGACTAGAAGAAATTCTGAAGAATCACATTTATGCACAACAAAGCACAGAGAAAAAAAAGGGGGGGGGTGGACCATGGATAAGACAGGTGACATGAAGCAGAATTACCATGGGTGATAAACAGTTATGTCCATAAATATTGGGCCAGCTCTTAGATAAGGATTGCTTTATTGTCCTCTGATTATGGTCTTTGTTGTGCTATGGGGGTCATCACAACAAAGACCCTAATCAGAGGACAATAAAACATTCCATAGCTAAGAGCTGGCCCAATATTTATGGACATAACTGTTTATCACTCATGGTAATTCTGCTTCATGTCACCTGTCTTATCCATGGTCCCCCCACCCCCTTTTTCTTCTCTCTGTGCTATGTTTTGCACAAATATGTGATTCTTTGGAATTTGTTTTAGTCTTTGCCTGATGAAGAGACCTGTGTAGTCTTGAAAGCTTGCAATTTGTTACCATCTTTTCAATTAGCTATTAAAAGGTATCAACCACTGAGGACTCTCAATTCTAAATATTTTTCTATCTACTGGCCAACACGATACCAAGATATATAATGTTATACACAGTTATTTGCAAAACTATAGTAATCTAACATCGCTAACGTGTTTAATTAGTATTTTTGACAGAAAAAAATCATACAATATGGAAAAATATTCATGACTAGGTGAAGCAAGTAATGGACAACAAATAAAATCAAGTCATGACATGCATACTGCTAATTGGGTGTAATTGATTCACTTAATGAAAACAGGGTTTTAAATTAGAAGCAGTGCAGAGTCAAATTAGTGAGGTCATTCATTGTGGTGTCAATTATGGCCCTTATTTAACCCCTTCCCAACATGCATGGTACATATACGGCACTGCGGGTGCTAGGTTCCCACAAACCTTAATCCCATAGAAAACATATGGAGGGAGTTGAAGCTCAGAGTTGCCAAGTGACAGCCTCAAAATCGTAATGATTTAGAGATGATCAGCAAAGAGGAGTGGACTAAAATTCCTCCTGACATGTAGGCAAGCCTCATCATTATCTCCAAAAAAAAGTCTGACTGCTGCGCTTGCCAACAAGGGTTTTGCCACCAAATATTATGTCTTGTTGACCAGAGGAATCAAATGCATACTTCTCACTGTAAAATGCAAATAAATTTATATAATTTATACAATGTGATTTTCTGGATTTTATTTTTGATATTCTATATTCTCAATGTTAAAAGTAACTTTCCCTTAAAATTATAGGCTGCTCATGTCTTTGTCAGTGGCCAAACTTACAAAATCAGCAAGTGATCAAACAATTATTTCCTTCACTGTATATGTACTGTCCTGAGTTTGAGGGCGCTTACGCTGAGCACCATCGATGTTGGCAGTCGGTGTCAGCTTTATGTGAGAGCTGACACCCTGCACCAACATACACAATTTGTGCTAGCAAGAGATCATGTTGCCTTATGCTGAAGAAGAAATGCTGTTGAAATTGTCATGTCACTGTCTTAGGTAGGGGAGGAGGTCCTCAAACTGTCCCTGAAACTGGGACCCTAACTATCCCAGTCCCAGAGGCACTCTTGATGGGAGAGAGGCCCGAGTCTCCGACCTCATTATGCTCCTGTTAATTTCTGGTCTGTCCTTTCCTCTACCCCATGGAGCTTTGGGGCACAAATGTAAAGTGAACAAGCCACATAAGATAAAACAGAGATAACAGAAACCCTCTATCATACAAAAGCATCAACCAGCAATAGGAAGGAGGATAGGATATATACTAAATGGGAACTGGGACCAGGAGATGAACACACACATGTACATCAGAAAATCTTCTCTCCAAAACACTAAAGGTACCGTTACACTTAACGATTTACCAACGTTCACGACCAGCGATACGACCTGGCCGTGATTGTTAGTAAGTCGTTGTGTGGTCGTTGGAGAGCTGTCACATAGACAGCTCTCCAGTGACCAACGATGCCGAAGTCCCCGCGTAACCAGGGTAAACATCGGGTTACTAAGCTCAGGGCCGCGCTTAGTAACCCGATGTTTACCCTGGTTACCATTGTAAAAGTAAAAAAAAAAACACTACATACTTACATTCCTGTCGCGTCCCTCGCCGTCAGCTTCCCTGCACGGTGTAAGTGCTGGCCGGAAAGCAGAGCGGTGACGTCACCGCTGTGCTCTGCTTGACGGCCGGCCGACACTGGGGGACGCAGGGAAGCTGACGCTGGGAGACGCGACAGGAATGTAAGTATGTAGTGTTTTTTTTTTTTACTTTTACAATGGTAACCAGGGTAAACATCGGGTTACTAAGCGCGGCCCTGCGCTTAGTAACCCGATGTTTACCCTGGTTACCAGTGAAGACATCGCTGAATCGGCATCACACACGCCGATTCAGCAATGTCAGCGGGTGATCCAGCGACGAAACAAAGTCCTGGTCATTCCCCAGCGACCAACGATCTCCCAGCAGGGGCCTGATCGTTGGTCGCTGTCACGCATAATGATTTCATTAACGATATCGTTGCTACGTCACAAAAAGCAACGATATCATTAACGATATCGTTATGTGTGACGGTACCTTAAGCTTAAGCGCACCACTCGGGAAGATGAATCTCCTATAGCAAGAGCAAACTCTTATTCAGTGCAGCGTCTCCTAAGGCCAAGGGTTCTGGACAGATTTTATAGGAACGAGTTAGCGACTTGATCAGAAGCAGCTGAAGTGTAGCTGCATGTTTCTGACCAGCATAGAAACAGTTGTTAACCTCTTCAGCACCAAAGGAAACCAAATTAATTTAATATGGGATCCAAACACATAGGCTAAATGGAAGCTCTGCAATTCATAATACGCAGTGATCTTCTACACCCAGATCTCCAAAGTTTGCATGACACACTTGTGACAAAAATAGGTATTTCAGCAGGACAATGACCTCAATCACAGCAGCAAGTGGGCAACATCCTGGTTCCAGACAAACAAGATAGATGTTATGAAGTGGCCAACCCAATTCCCGAACCTCAATCTGATTGAGAATTTGTATAGTGACATAATGCTACTTTTGGTTCAAAACCTAAGAATACAAAAGAACTGTGGAATGTAGTCTAGTCAGCTTGTACTGGAATATCTGTTTGCAGGTGTCAGATGTTGGTTGACTCCATGCCACAGATATAAAGCTGTAATTAGAAATAAGGGTTATATGACTAAATAAAGTTGTGATGAGCAGAAAAGCTAAGTTTGTGAACAAATTTCTGTTTATACTGTAAATATTCAAGTTTGTAAATGAAAATGCAGACACTGCTATTTTTTGAGCAGCATATTATTACATTTTATTCATTTTTAGTTTAAAAATCTTCATGTTCATGTTTTGCTTTGGAAATGAATGTGCAGTGCTCCAAGTTTCTTTGAGTATATGGTAATATATGTTATTATGAGGATTGAAAATTTTCTCAGTTTTAAACACACTGCTAATATTTTGCACATAACTGCAGTTGGTGAATATAAGCCATCTATGGAATCTAAAATCGAAGGGCCACTATGTGGAAAAATGCAGACACATGGCACTTTGTGAAGAATTAAATTAATTATGTCACATTTTTTTTCTGTTCAATTTTATATAGAATCTGACAGAAAAACCTTTGAATGCATCAGAAAATAAGAGCCACACAAAGTACACATTAAAAATTCATAACCAAGAACATGACCTTATGCTGAGTGCAATGTGCATATTTCTTTTTTAAAGCAACTGTAGAATTTTCAAGTCTGTTTTGTTCTAATGTAATGCATTCTCTGCTTCCTGGTCCACTGCATTTTTTCTGATTCTAAAGATGAGCTGATTAATCAGCAGATCAAATTTGAGTCAAAGTTCTTGATATTCGCATATACATGTGAATTTGAACATATTATGATTACATTTTCTAGGATTTCACACATACTGAATAGTCAGTGATCTTGCTAATTGTGTCAGGAGCAGCCGTGCAGCTTTTCATTAACTCCATTCTGGCATTGGATGTACTATTCCGTCCATGTCACCTGGGACGGAATAGTATGTTCTAGGCGATCAGCTGCGCTCACAGAGGGAGTGCGGCAGATCGCGATCACGGACCACTCCCACCACTTTAACCGCCGGAACACTGCCTTTGGATCGGAGACCCCACGGCATGATTGCGGGGTCCCGATCGCTGCCATGGAGACCCGATCTCATCATGACAACATCCGGGTCTCCAGACCTGAGAGACCTCCTGTCATGCATAGTGATGACCAGGAAGTCTCTCAGGTCAGTGTTGGGCTAGGATCACATTGCGTTAGGGCAGTCCGTTTAGCGCATAGCGCTACGGACTGCGCTAACACAATGTCCCAAAAGGGATCGCGTTAGCTGATCCCGCTAGCGCAGATCCCCAATCTGCGCTAGCGAGGAATGGACCGCAAACGCTGCAAGCGATGTGTTCGCCATTACAATCAATGGCGGCATTAACGGACTACGTTACACCGCGTTATGCCGCGATGTAACGTAGTCCGTTAAACGGGGTCACATAACGCAAAGTGACCCTAGCCTAATAGAATCTGCAGCACTAACAGCTTCTATAACATGCAGATCTGCATGCTATGGAAGCGATCAGCCTGCACAAAATAAGTGTAAAAGTAAGAATGAATTTAATTTTTTCTTTAATAATTGTAAAAATATTTTAAAAAATAGCAATAAAAAATAAATAAATATTTGAATAAAAAAATCTAAACAATAAAAGTACACACATTTAGTATCGCCACGTCCGTTATGACCCGACCTATAAAACTGTCCCACTAGTTAAACCCTTTAGTGAACACCATGAAAAAAAACAAGGCAAAAAAACAATGCTTTATCATCATACCACCAAACAAAAAGTGGAATAACACGCGATCAAAAAGATAGATCTAAATAAACGTGGTACCACTGAAAAAAATCATCTCGTCCCACAAAAAAACAAGCTGCCATATAGCTTCATCACCAGAAAAATAAAAAAGTTATAGCTCTCGGAATAAAGTGATGCAAAAATAATTATTTTTTTATATAAATTAGTTTTTATTGTATAAAAGCGCCAAAACATAAAACAAATGATATAAATGAGGTATCTCTGTCATCGTACTGACCTGAAGAATAAAACTGCTTTATCAATTTTACCAAATGCGGAACGGTATAAACACCCCCACAAAAGATATTCATGAATTGAATAGTTTTTATTCATTCTGCTTCACAATAATCGGAATAAAAAGCGATAAAAAATGTCATATGCCCGAAAATGGTACCAAATAAAACGTGAACTTGTCCCACAAAAAACATGACCTCATATGACTTTGAGGGCCAAAATATGGAAACATTATAGTTCTCAGTATGTGGTGATGCAAAAACAACTTTTTGCAATAAAAAGCATCTTTTAGTGTGTGACAGCAGCCAAACATAAAAACCCAATATAAATCTGGTATTGCTGTAATAGCACCAAAATTGATTTATTTTGTTCATCCAATAGAAAACAACAAAATGCAAATTAACATTTCTATTTTTGAAATCATTCTTACTTTGCAGAAGTGTTAGACAGGTGTGGGAAAGAAAATGCTGCAAATTTGTTTAAAAATACATATATATAATGGCCGTTACAGTCAATCTTCTCTGCTCATTCTTTTTAGTGGTGTTGGGAAAACCTCTGAGCTGTGGCTGTGCGACATCCCGTCACTGTCAGCAGCAGGAGCTGCCAGGTGTTGGCTATTCATTTATACCGCACGAGGAACAGCGTAAAAATAAATAAAACCAATTCTTCACAACCTGTTGATTTTTTTCATTATGCCTCCCAAAGATCGCAGTAAGGCTCATTTAACCTGTGCTCTGCATGGAGCTCTTAAACCGGGGTTTCCATGTAAATCTCTGAAATACATGATTCAGATGGAACCTCTGCCAGAAGATTCCCTAAATGAGGCAGATGGATGCACTGTGGACGCCGTCTGACCTGCAATCCGGCGGTGTCTGTCTTTTTATGATTCCATAAAAGTGCCGTCGGCCACAGTTATGTGCACTTTTGAAAAGGACACCGCTGCACAGATGCCAGATGGAGTCCAGAGTAACTCTCTTGCCTCGATTATAGTGAAGGGCTCCATCAGGGGTATCATTTGAAACACATCACTCAGAGATTTAGATGGAAACCCCAAAGTAAGTGGTAAGCACCGAATAAATGTGATCCCAAATGTTATGTAACATGTTCCAAATAAAAGCTTCATCTCAATCCACAAAAACGCAAGCCCTGGTACAGGTTCATCATCTGTTAACAGAAATATAGTGGGTTTCCATGTTACTGGTGGCACAAAGCTTTTGGAAAAGCGAAATGGCTCCTCACCCATCAATAGAAATTCAGCAAATTCTGTGCTCCCAAATCCAAGTGCCCCTCTCCCTTCTGAGCCCCAGTGTGCCTAAACCACATAATGCATCCTTGTTTGGCATTTCTGAAGCAATGAGAGCCAGCCTAACTTATGGGAGCATGCCTCCAGAAGCATGGGTTGGGCATAACATACTGGTGACTTCAACGTTCATGTTCTGTCTTCATACACGTTGATGAGGTGTGCACATACAGCATAAGCCACTTCTGTCTTCCAAAATAAGCAAACCGTTCTCTGTAGTCTAACTTGTTTATTGGTGAACAGTTATAGAACACTAGATGGTGGCCCGATTCTAACGTATCGGGTATTCTAGAATATGTAGGTAGTATATAGCACAGGTTACCTACTATATTGCACAGTGACGTAGTATATAACACAACCGACGTAGTAAAACAGCTACGTAGTATGTAACACAGCGTACGTAGTATATAGCAGAGCTACGTAGTATATAACACAGCCAAAGAGTATATAACATAGCCACGTAGTGTATTGCACAGCTACATAGTGTATTGCACAAGCACGCAGTATATTGGTCAGCCACGTAGTATATAGCAGAGCCACGTAGTATATAACATAGCCACGTCGTATATAGTGGTATATTGCACTGCCACTTAGTATATAACAGAGCCACGTAGTATATTGCACAGTTGACGTAGTATATAACAGAACTGACACAGCCACATAGTATATTGCACAGCTACGTAGTATTTAGCACAGAGCACGCAGTATATTGCACATTCATGTAGTATATTGGACAGTCACCTTGTATATTGCACAGTCACGTTGTATATTGCCCAGCTACATAGCATATAGCACAGAGATGTAGTATATAACAGAGCCCACGCAGTATGTAACACAGCCCACGTAGTATATAGCAATGTGGGCACTATATGCGTGGTTAAAAAAGACTTTAAATAAAAAATAAACATATACTCACCTTCCGAAGACCCCTTGAAGTCCTGGCGCATGTGTGTGGTGCACGCGGCAGCTTCCAGTCCCAGGGTTGGTATGAGCGCAGGACCTGTGATGACGTTGCGGTTACATGACCATGACGTCATGGCAGGTCCTTCTCGCATAGCATCCTTGGCACCGGAACCTGCCGCTTGCACTGCCGAGGACAATGCGTGACGTCAGAGAGTGAGAATAACCTTTTTTTTAATTATTATTTGTAACATTAGATCGTTGTACTATTGATGCTGCATATGCAAATGATGCTGCATAGGCAAATGTCTACCTGTAATTTCATCTTTGCCACAACTAGACAGGCCAGTGTAGACGACAGCTAAAAGAGCATAATTGTTCCAGGCCAATTCAGCAGGCAGTGTATGGAACTATTTGGCATAATGTCATAGTGATTTAATCCATTATCAGCTGAATGAATGTGACCTGGTTCATCAAACACTGTGTGGAATGAAGTCAGGAAGAATTGTAGAGAATGAATCATGGGGTCATCCCACTCCCACAATGAGACAGACCAAATCAAGGCATCTACAGACAACAAAGAAAATATATAGTAGTAGTAAGGGGGCTGTATGTCTCATTAAAAAAAATCTTACAGTTCCCCCATCATCTAACAAATTGGTAAAATGCAAGTGACTAGCACACTCCAAAAGTGTTGTGATGCAAAGTGGGGTTTTTATTTACATACAGTATTGACAAACGTTTCGGTCGTTACTGGACCTTCATCAGTGTGCTAATATACTAGTATGCTTAGAGAAGCCCCGAGTAGCAAGGTTAGATTGCATCAATAAAAAGACTGAAGACATATAGGTCGCGGGGGTAGGCACAAGCCACAGAGATACAATGGTGTGTCACAAGTGACATTAACTGCTGGATGGAGCAGGAGCCACGCGGAATGTACTGCCAGTATGGGCTGCAAAATAGTGTGCATGAGGTAGTCACAAGCTACTGAGATAGCGTAATGTGTCACGGACTGACACTATCTGCTGAATGAAGCAGGAGGCACGCGGTATGTACCGCCAGTATGGGCTGCAAAATAGTGCTCAAGGGGTAGGCACAAACTGCTGAATGAAGCAGGGGCCACACGGTATACACCGCCAGTCTGGGCTGCAAGAATAGTGTGCACTATCCGCCTCATCAGCAACAGGAAGCACGCGGTGTCCACCGCAAGTGCAGGCTGTTGCTGATGAGGCGGATAGTTCGTGACTGAAACGTTTGTGAATACTGTATGTAAATAAAACCATAAAACTCCCACTTTGCATCACAACACTTTTGGAGTGTGCTAGTCACTTGCATTTTACATAAAGGCTTGGGAACCTATGACCGTGCACCTCCTCCTTTTGGCTGTGCTGAACATTTTCTATACAACTAACAAATTGGCGTCACATTTATATTAAAGTGATATCAAAGTGTATCAAATTTATATTAAAGTGTATTAAATAGATATCATCTGGATATTGTAGTGTGTCAGTGTATTAAATAGATATCAAATGGATATCAGTGTATCATAGTGTATTAAATAGATATCAAATAGATATTGTAGTGCATCAAAGTGTATTAAATTGATTACTGACACGATATATCAGATTGATATTAAAGTGTAATAAATTGATTACTGACACGATTTCCAGTAATCAAAGTGAAACAAAGTGCGATATATTTTTTAAAAGCCAATTGATACGTTAATTATTCTCTTTTATAGCATTTTTGATATTTATATATTATAGGACCTATTATTTATAGGTTCAATATTATGTATTCTCCTTTGAATTTGATATGATAAACAGTACTGATTTTTTGTAAAAATAAAAATGAGACACTATTTTTCAAATAAAAGTTATAATCCTTATTGAACAAAATCATTACATTTTATAAAGATGAATGAATAAATTTTAATATTCTATTAGATTCAATCAGTTACATCACATTTCTTGAACTCCACAATACACCGCAATTAAAAAAATCAAATCAATTATTACTGAACACTTATTGCTAATAGTATTACAATCATATAGATTGCTCAGAATTTAATAATGTATATGCATAATATTTCTTACATAATAATTTATAGCAAAAGCAATTGATAACTGCTATGTAGTGAACCACGTGGAGTGTAGAATTGGTGATATTCTTTTTTTTTTTTTTAAGCCCTTGAGCAATACCTAGTGGTGAGGAGTATAAGGGACAGAACCCACGGCGTGGTGTGGATAGAGTTCGTGGCTTAGATGATCCATCAGTTTCATTCACTGGTATTTTTAATCGATCTAATTGTTCTCTAGTAGTGGAATTACCCACAACAGTGCAGTGCATATTTAATTCTGCCATAGCATGCATAAACGTATCTCAGCCCCAGGGTAATTTCCTGTTGGACATGGCATGACTCTGAGTTGCGTTACGTACCAAATCCAGCATGTTAGAGCAGGGAATTACAGTTCCTTTGAATATAAATTCACATTTCCCATTCCACGATGTAATATTTTTGTTCTGTAACAGTCTGCTTAGTAAAAATTCTGCATTCTTTTCATATTGTGGATTTACATGATTTACAATTTCATTAACTTCTGTATTTTTATCAGGTTCTGAATTCAACGATCAGATCCAGGATTTCTAATGATCTTTAAAGTTGATATTTCCTCTGCATCACGTTTAGCATGAGCAAAGTATCTCTGTAGTACATAACTATATTTTATAATTTTCACATCATCTGGCATATCATGATGTAAAATCTAAGCAATTTCACCATCAAGACTTTGGATTACACTCTAAAGTATGTTGGTTGTAATAGGGGGTCTTAGTTTGATTAGTTCCTGCTTGGGAACAAGATACATTTTCTCGGTATGTTCCGTTAATTACCGAGAAGACTTGTGTTTATCGGAATCGCAAAACCTAAAAAAGGACCTATAAATCCTCTGGTCTGCTTTAGTAGACGCTTCTTTTTCTTTATGCTGTGGGATATATTACTCATGGTTCTTATAGCTTCACGCCACTTTTTTAGTATTTTTTTTTGTCGCTCTTCCAGAGGAATTCATCCTTTTAAGATATTTAATGTGATTTCCCTATGGCTGTAATTAAATCATGGCTTGCATTGCACAAAATAGATTTTCTGACAGAAGGAGATGCCTTCACCAGTGTTTTTAATCTATCCCAGTTACGACGTATTCTCTTAGACATCTTTACAACACTATGTCCACAGTATAGAATGTCTGATTTTGTGTAAATTCACTTTTTAGAAGGTTTTTTTCTTTTGAACATAAACAGATAGAAAAGCTGGAGGAAACAGACCAGTCCTAGAGCGAAGTTCATCAAATGCCCATAAGGTTCACGCATGGCATCCTCAAAAGCTTCTAAGAAAAAGTGTGTTTTTCCCGGATACATTTGTTGCGTTAGTGTTACAATTTGTAATTTATCTCAAGGGTTATTAAAAAGTACCATGTATGTTGTGTTTAAATTTATCGTGAGACTTTTCTTTCCCTGACAAAATGTTTTGCACCAGGTAGAATATGCTGAGATTTCTGTGATGTATATACTTGATATTTCACTATTATCACTATTATCACTAGCACTCTCCATGAGATCATCAACAATAGTCAAATTTACCTTTTCAGGAGAGAATAATTCATCATCTGCGAATGTATGTGGCAGACCCTCCACAAATCTGATGCTGGGAAAGAAAGAGTAATTTTGTCATATAGTTTTTGCCAACATGAATAAAATCAAACAATATTATCGGGTTTTTGAGAAAAATGAGTTTCAATATTATATAACAGCTGTTTCACAAAATAATTTCTTCCAGAATTAGACATTCCTGCTAGAATATACTAGAATTGGTGTGCAGGCGGGGATCCATCACAATCCCTAACTAATAACCAATTGGGACCTTGGTAAAGTCATTTAACAATAGATGTTTTGTGTAAAGACACTTCTGTGTTTTGCATAATGGTCTTGTTTCAATGTCCCAGTACTTTTTATTTTTCACAATGCCGGGCTGTTCAACGATAATTCGCTTCTGTGTTTCAGAATCGGAATTGCACGGATAGTCCAGTGCTAGATCTTTTAGACTGTTGAAATTAATAGATTGCGTGTTACTTAGTGTTATGCCCTTTATTTTTAAGACGGTTTTACCAGTGTTGAGTTTGTAGCCGTAAGTTTTTGGACCTGCAGATACAAATTCAGTGATGTAAGTATCATCAGGTATCTCACTGGTCAATTCCTCCAGGTAATCACCTAAAGGAGGACTCCACTCACCTTCTCTCTGCGCAAAAATAACGGAATCTGTGTCATGATGAAGACACATTTCCTGCAGTTTCTCCAGCAAAGAGTAAAGCTCTAGTCTGGCATACGCTGTTGTAAAGCAAGCTTTAAAAATGTTTGGTTTTGGTGACAGTACGATGTCCTTCTGTATATTTCCAATCAATTGCTGCAGTTTCATCATCAATAAAATGCAATATTGAAATGTCATAGTACAGCAAAAACATGCTGAAAATGCTCTTTGGGATTACTAATAATGCTGGTACATGATAAATTAGATCTCTGGGCCAACTTTCCCTATAAAGAATTTAAGAAAAGTTTAGAGATCTGCCTCTTTGCAGGATTCAATCCTATATTTTCAGGTTGTAATTGTACACCTTCTTTTTCAAGAAAGGCATCAATATACTGTTTCTTGTTGTCATCAGTACACAGCTAGGATAACCAGAGGCTTCCTGCTTATCCCGAAGATGTAATTTAATGTACGGTGCAAACAGATCATCACTGGTATTAGGAAAATCCCATATTTCATAGATGTGGGCTATCCTATAACCTTTTTCTATGACCATCTCAAGCTCCACGTACCTGGCAGAGATCGCTCTTCATCACTATGTGTGCAAACCTCTGTCTGTGAATTTACAGTGCATGTATAGCAAAGGGGGAACAATAATTTTTTTGCTGAGCTTTACCAGAAGAACCTGAAAAAATTAATCCCTCCTTGGGTAGACCTTGACTTTTGCAATACCAAAATAATTTTTAATAAACTCATCCCTCATAGATAATGTAAAGATGACCTACAGGGTATGTTTTAGTTTTGCTTACAAAGGGATACAGACTGGTGAAATCATAGTAATGTAGGGACTCTCCAGATTTCAGGCTGTGAGAGTTTAATGTCATCCGTAAAGTGCATCGCTGGGATCCAATGGCATGGGGAATTCCATTTGGAGCAGAAAACTTTGAAGATTAGAGTCTTTTTCAACCATTTGATACCACTCATGTTCCCACATAACTCTCACTGTGTAACTGCACGAAACGCTTTTTAGCTAAAAAGATGTAATATAACTGTCCATAGGTAGTGTTTGTGACCTTATTTGCATCATTTTCATTATAACATACAGGGCACCTGTGGTAAAAACATCCCTGAAATTCAAAGGTCATATGTGTTAGGTGTAGAGTTCCCGCCGCTCCACAGGGGGAATCTCGAACCATCTCTGCTGTCTCCCATTCTCCTCCAGCTGCAGCGGAGCCTGCTCAGCAGAGACGTAGGTCCCAGCGTCTGGCTCAAGATGATACTGTGCGGCTGGTTACTGCTGTCCTTCGAGGCTCAGCCATCATACCCAGTACTGATCAGCGGCGAGCGGGCACTCCTGGGACTAAGTCCTGCTTTTCTTCGTCTGAGCATGACCAAGGGACGACCTCCTATTGGAGGTCGGGGGTCACATGCTCAGGTCCTGTGGCAGCTTCTATTGGACCACTAGGAAGGTCCCGGAGAGCTTCCACTATAAAAGGTTTGCATGGCCTTACGGCCATGTGCTAGTGTAAACATTTCATTGTGTGTGGATGTATGCCTGTTCTTGTGAATGCAAAAGAGGGGAGAAGCCAGTGCTGCCTATGGTTAAAACGCAATACATAAAGTGCAAATGCACATATTGATTTCTAACTGTATTTTCAAAATGAGACATTTAGCAAACAATTGATCAATTCTTTGAGCTACCCCACTACTTCACGGCATTCTCATAATGGGGCAGTCCTACTCAACGTGTTTTATATTCGCTGTGCCATATAGGCCTCCTAAACGAGTTAAAAGCAAGACCACATTAAATGCAAGCTGTACCTGGAGCATTGCTGAATCACTCACATGGTGCCAGAGGGGCAAGCGAGGATAAAGGCTGACCAGGTCCAGGCATAGACATTTCAGGTCCAACCTCCACACTGCCCAGCCAGCACCACAGATAAAGGGTGAGACAGGGTGAGACACAGGTGCATAATTAAACAAAGCCTAGGGCAGGGCTGCTGTATGTGTATATAGCAGCCTATCAATTACAGAAACACAGAAAGAATGGCGCACGTAACCCAGCGCGCACGTCAACAGTGGTGGTCAGCCACATACCAATATAAAAGCAAAAGAGGGGAAAAGCCAGCGCTGCCTATGGTTAAAACGCAATACATAAATTGCAAATGCACATATTGATTTCTAACTGTATTTTCAAAATGAGACAATTTGTTCTTGTGAATGCTCCTTAATCATACCCATTCCAAGTGATGTTAAATGTTTGTGAATGAAGGAGCTACCTAGCGCCCGACAGTGCTATCCTGCACAGAAGCACGACTTTACTGCGTCAAATCATCAGCGACCACCAGTGCTGCACCGTGCAAAATCAGTACACTTTCCTGACCCTAGTTAGGGTGGATAGTGGCATCCACCAGTACAGCACTGTACGCACTTTTGCGGTAAATGTTAGTTTAGTTCTGTCCTGACAACCGGTCAGTGTAGGGTGGGAATTCCCACTTGGACTCTGCATCTGACTCCGGGTGTCCTCAGGCGCGAGCTCAAAAGCCACCAAGGGTCAGAGCGAGTCCAATCACCAGTTTAGTGTGGGTGATTCATAGGGATCCCACCAGTGTCTTTCAGCTGCACCCTGTGACTGCTAACAGGGCACAGCATTTATTTGGCGACTTTGTGAAGCAACAAAGTTTGCTTCCATTCACACTGGGTGAGGTCTAACCCACTTGTGAGCAAGCGTCCCTCCGCCATTTCTCAGCAGCAGGTTCCATCTCTGCAAAGTGGACCCGGGCTGCGAACGCACCTTATACCATCCTTATTATTATTTTGTGCATTCCGCCAGCCCTAACATTGTGTCTGTTGTTAACTTAAGCATAACCATCTAAAAAATATTTCCCAACTTGTTTTTCACCCCCTCTCAGTGCATGTTGAATGACTATGTTCTCTTTGTGGGCTACATATATTAGCCACTGTATAGAATAGTGTTCCCTAAACCCAGTCCTCAAGAGCCACCAACAGGTCATGTTTTCAGGATATCCTTAGTATTACACAGGTGATAATTGCATTACCTACACAGGCAATAATTCCATCACCTGTGCAATACTAAGGAAATCCTGAAAACATGACCTGTTGATGGCTCTTGAGGACTGGAGCTGGGGAATACTGATATAGAGGGTGATGAGAAGCATTTTTTTGTCTTTTGATAATTACCATATCACCTGGTAAAATGGCGATGGTCTTTTTTAGTAGAAATGTAAACCTATACATTGTCATACATACATATGCCAGGGTAACAAATTGAAAGGGGCAATGCATCTGGACACTTGAATTTTTTTCTTTTCTCGTTTACAGTATATTTTAACATTTGTCTGCGCCACTTCCATAACATGCTCCCTACAGAGTTCACATGAGTGTCTCAGAATCTCAAAATCTTGTTTTCGAGAAGCTTTTAGTTCAGACTTAAAGTCAAAAGTTGTATTTACCTGGGTCTCATTCCACTTCATGAATTCCCCTTTCTCACTAAGTGAAATGTACTCCACACGATAATATTTTACAGCATTTAGGGGCCCCACCTAGTTTTAATTTTCTTCAGTCTTAAAAAGTGGGGCAAATGAGCTTTTGAACCTGAAAATCCCATAGCCTGCGGCAATTTACTAAGTTTCATGGGGATGAAATTTAGTAAGTCTCTAAATCTTATTTCCAAATTAGGCAGTGTCACACACAAGAGACGACCACCTTGGGATAACAATTTCAAGCAGAGATTTTCAGAAATCAGTTCCTTATCAATAAAGCATGAGTCGTATCTTCCAGCATTGTGGGCAATAAATGTATGACCTGAAAATTTACTGGTTATAAAGAACTGTAAAAAGTCACGAGTGCATGATTTACCTTCAAACTCCCAGGAATGCATACCATACAGCGTTGTAGCATTGATGTAATTTGGAATGTGCGTACCCGTCTCCTGCATACAAAGTCATAAAATATATGTTGATCAGTTTCCTCCATTGGTACATACTGCCGCATGTAACAAAGATGCTCATCCAATTCATTTAGGCGTATGTGACTAATAGGACAACACATCCCTTTACATTTATGTTCTGTTTCGCTATCTACGGCCACAAAATCATGGCATTTATAACAAAATGTTTTATGTCTGCAGAATGATGGATTATCTGCAGTTAAATGTGTGTGGTGAACTAAGCACTCACTCTAGTGACAAAACAGATAAGACAGCAAGGTGGTTGTTGTACGTCAGTGCTCTCCACACAACTCTCTTTTTGACAAGCTTTACAAAAATATTGACAGGAATGATTACATTTGTAATGGAACATCAAATTGCATCTTTCACAAAAGAAATCAGCCCTGATAAATCCCTTCATATTTTTGATACCATACTAGTGGCAATCATGATGCAAAATGAAAATGGTTTTAGTTCCAGCTGTATTACCTGTTTGAAAGTAACGGAAGTCATCCTGACTGTAGTACAGCACTTTAATGCTGACATCAAGATGTTTCTCAACTTCCACAACATTGCTAAAGCTTATTAGCTGACCCTCAGGGATACCCAGGGCTGTGTTAATGACTTTAGCACAACTCCGTAAAACTGTAACACCGACATCGGTATCGATCATCAGGGCGCGCACACTAGCAGCAAAGCACAGAATTGTACTGTAATTGTTACAGTCATTCAACCACTGTCTCTTTTGTTTAATGATTTTACTACTCGCTATAGATTTCAAATGTCTTTATACCCCTCCGCGTCTGTTTTTAATAATTGTTACGGCTAGTTTCAGGGAATTGGTTGCTATGCATTCAGCATTCGTTTGCAGTGTATGAACAACAGCATTTAAAAATGATTCAGAACTAAAATCACCCCTTGTTTGTTTTGTAGTGAAAATGGGATCTAAGGTATGCATTTAAGCCTTAACTGAACAAAGTCTCCAGGACCAATGTCTCTGATGATTCTGTCCAGTAAGGACTGAATTCACAAATGTGAAATAATCAATATACATGTGGGCGTTGAAATTGAGTACATCTCTTCGATGGTGATAACATTTTTGTAAAAATACTGAATGATCTATGGGCATTTCATTATCATAAACATCATTAACTGCAGAGGAGGCAGCATGTACATTTTCAGCATGTGAATCCAATTGCTCATTGCTTTGATCATTTGGATCCACATTGATGTTGACACCTCCAGGGTTATCTTGGATGTGTAAAGGAGGTTGGATCATGTAACATCCTTTGGAGGTATTGTAAAAATTATCTCTTTTTGGGCTCCTTCTCACTTGCGAGAAATACGTCGTAGTCTCGCAGGTTTAAACCCTGCTCTGGCACTCCAGAGTGGAGCGTGCAGCTCCATGTATTGCTGTGCGGCCGCACGCTCCGCTCTGGAGTGTCGGAGCCAGAGCTTGGTTTTAACCTGCGAGACGCGGACGTATTTCTCGCAAGTGAGAAGGAGCCCTGTGGAGGAGAATCCTGCCTTGCAGGTGATTCAAATGCAGAAGTATTACGTTTTTAACAAGTGGATTGCAAACATCCCTGTTTTTGACGTATCAAGAGCTTTGTTCAGTGCTAAATGTAAATGCAAAAGCTTTTTTCACAAGCTTTTTAAAAATTATCACTTTAATTAGGGGGACAAAACAGATGCACTGTTTTTAACCCCTTAACCTCCGGAGCTTTTTTTCGGTTTTGTGCTTTTGTTTTTTGCTCCCCTTTTTCTCAGAGCCATAACTTTTTTGTGAGGGCTTGTTTTTTGCAAGACGAGTTGTACTTTTGAACGACACCATTGGTTTTAGCATGTCGTGTACTAGAAAATGGGAAAAAAATTCCAAGTGCGGAGAAATTACAAAAAAAATTCAATCCCACACTTTTTTTTGGGTTGGCTTTTTTACTAGGTTGACTAAATGCAAAAACTGACCTGTCAATGTCAATATCAATACCAGGTCATTACGAGTTCATAGACACCAAACATGTTTCTTTATCTAAGTAGTGAAAAAAAAAATTCCAAACTTTGTAAAAGTAAACAAAAAAAAATTGTGCCAATTTCCGATACCCATAGTTTCTCAATTTTCCATGATCTCTGGTTGGGTGGGGGCTTATTTTTTGTGTGCCGAGCTGATGTTTTTATGTTTTTAATGATATTAATTTGGTGCAGATACGATCTTTTTATTGCCCGTAATTGCATTGTAATGCAATGTCTCGGTGACCAAAAAAAAATTCTGGCGTTTTGACATTTTTTCTCGCTACGCCATTTAGCGATCAGGTTAATCATTTTTTTTAGTTGATAGATTGGTCGAATCTGAAGGTGGCGATTCCAAATATGTGTATGTTCGATTTTTTTTTTATTGTGTTATTTTGAATGGGGTGAATGGAGGGTGATTTGAACTTTTTATATTTTTAAAAATGTTCTTTATATTTTTCAAAACTTTTTTTTTTACTTTTGGCATGTTCAATATTCTCCATATGAAGCAGTATACTATAGTAAGTGTGGATTAAATACACGCTGCCGCAATAATGATGAGGTTTCAGTTGATAGTAGACTTAAAACAGTGGACTTAAATATTCTCCAGGGGAGACTAGAAGCTGCCATAATCCAATTGGCTCAGCTACATAGAGGAGATGATCAGATCTCCTTTATATAGCAGAATTACTCACTTGTTATGACCGCCAACCACTGGGTGGCGCTCACAGCAAGCTGGCACTGACAACCATAGAGGTTGTCATGCCAACACATCGGTCATAATAGAAAGATTTGAGTCCAGCTCAACAGGACTGGATTTTCCTTTTCTTTTTCTTTTTCAAAATATAGTGCATACAAAAGGAAAATTTACATGGTCGACATGACCCAGTCGATGCGTTTCTACTGCACTAAGCAGTATTAGGCTATGTGCACACGCTGTGGATTACTCTGCAGATTTTTCCAGACTGATTTTGGTAAATCTGCAGGTAAACCGCGCTGCGGGTTTCCTGTAGAATTACCGAGGATTTACTGTGATTTTTTTGCGGATTCCACCTGCGGTTTTACACCTGCGGATTCCTATTATGGAGCAGGTGTAAACCGCTGCAGAATCCAAACAAAGAATTGACATGCTGCGAAATAAACAACGCTACGTTTCCGTGCAGCATGTGCACTGCGGATTTTGTTTTCCATGGGTCTACATGGTACTGTAAACTCATGGAAAACTGCTGCAAATCCGCAGTGGCCAATCCACTGTGGATCAATGTGTGCACATACTCTTAATCATGACTTTTTTTCTTATGAAAACTAAATGAAAAGGAAAATCCAGTTCTGTTGAGCCGGACTCAAATTTTTTCTATTTTCCTTTATGTGAGGCCAAGCCAAAGCCAGTGTCTGAGCCCAAGGTGGATGAGCATAGAGCAACTTGGTGAGATAGAATCAATTTTCTATTATTGCTAACACATTGGTGACCCGAGATCACATGACACGGGTCACTGGTGGGCGGTTTCTGGCTCAATTGCTGGAAGCGCTTGTTAAATGCCACTTTCACCATTTCACAGTGGCATTTAACTGGTTGATAGCCACGGGTGGATCGCGATTCCAACCGCGGATATTGCGAACACATGTCAGCTGTTCAAAACAGCTGACATATCCCAGGAAAGATGTGGGTGAGTAGCCCGCCAGGGCAGTGGGGTACTCGGTACCGGGTCCGGTCTTAAAGGGGATGTCACGGTGGCTACGACCCGGTCCGTGGCCCTGAGTGCCCGATTAAAGTGGGGAAGGTCTTTTAAAGGGTTTTTGGTATAAAGTCTATTTTTCTGATGCCACCGGTGGTTCTTGGTCAGTAGGGACCGATGCCGCTTAAAGGGGCCCTCGGGGGGATGGTATGGCGGCTGGATGGTGATGCTTCCAACAGGTGAAGCGGGGTCCCCAGGGCTCCCAGAGTGTGTGGCAAGGATGCTGTCTGCAGACGAATAAGTGGAGGAAGCAAGTTGTAAAAGTCTTTACCTGGTTTACTGGTGGTAGTCCACAGTGCAGAGTACCAGGCACAGGTGGTGATGTGGTCCGGCCAGCTTGGAGGCAAAGGTGACACCTCTCCCAGGTGAGGTCTGTAAGCTTTTTCTACTTGCGCTAAGATGGCGAGGCCCCTGCTGCTTGTAGCTTACTGGCAAGGTATCCTCTTTCTCCTGTTCTGGAACAGGTACCTGTATGGCGGGCAGCTTGAGACATTTTACAAGGTCTCTATCCTGACCCGGGCTCTTCAGGTGCTGCTTTGTCTGCAGGTGTGGTGTGGGCAAATCACAAACTGTTCTGTGCCCTCCGATTCTGTTAAGTGTCCTAGAGTCCCACTAAAGCCTCGGGCTCCCCATGCCCGATCTCTGCGCTTCGGCTCTGAGGGTGCCAGGTCACAGTTCCCCTCTGAGCCCTTTTTTCACCCCTGTGCTCCTTTCCTCAATGCTCCACTGCATACAACAATCCTTTAGGTTCTCTTCCTTCCCAGGAGCCACAGCTCAGTCCTGGCTGCACAGCTCCGCTGTCTGCCTCACAGGCTTCTTTCTGTCTCAGTGTCTCTCTCATACTGCTCTCCTTGGTCTCCCTGGACCAACTAACTAACTCCTCCTCCAGACCAGGATACTTAAGGCTGGGGAAACTCCCCTGAATCCGGGTCCTGAGCTTCCTCTCCTGGCCTGGATTCAAAATGTGTTGCATGTATGTGCTTACCTGGTAAAGAGAATCCTCCCTGCCTCCAAGCATAATATCGCCCTCCCTAAAAGGAAGGCAACATTACTGTAACAACCGGTTACCTGGGGTGTTACATGGGCTCACCGCCGGAGCCCACATCAAAGGTAAAGAGTATGACATCAGCGTAAATATACGCCCAATGTCAGAAAGGAGTTAAATTGAAGAAGTAACGGCTTCTCAAATGGGAGAGACATGAGCGTGGCTGTGCAGTGGTAAAAGTTGAATGGCTGAATGACACTGAATTACCGGCTTTTCTATAGAACACCGGTGCGTATTTCTTGCAAGTCACACACATGGTCCGTGTGTAATCCGTATTTTTCTGCCCCCATCAATTTTCATACTTGCAATACGCTAACAAACGCAGCATGCTGCGATTTTCTCAGCCCGTAAAATATGGCTGAGAAATATACAGCAAATAGGAGCTGCCCCATAGAGAAACATTGGTCTGTGTGCAATGCATTGTTTTTGGGCCTCTCATCTGTCCGTATTCCTCTGTAGTGTGACCCCAGCCTTAGACCATACAGCTGCTGCTAGTGACACCTCTGCTGTCTATAAATGGTCAGGCATCTCCTTGCATGCCCAATTCAAATTCTCTACCATTCAACTTTTCAAGTTGAGAAGGATGGTAGAGATATTAGCTCCCATGCCGTAGTCCTTACAAGACTGGTCCCAACTGACTACTTCCCTGGACCATCAATTTATGACTGGGTTGTGACTTTAACCAGGGAAGGCTTAAGATGATGGGAGATGGCATACTCTCCAAGACGTAGCCTGACAGGGACTCCTCATGAAGAGTCCCTATGCGCAGGTTAATATTATCTACGCCTTGGGTCACACTCTTCTGGCTGAGAGGAACAGAGTCAATTGCCCAAATGGTAATGGATCTCACCTGAATCCTACCGATCAGACGATTGGTCTTAAGAAAGCAAGAATCCACCAAATTGACTTCAGCTCCACTATCCACAAGCACCGGTATTGTCTCAGTTACCCCACCAATTACCACTTCAGCCAGAATAGTACACTGAGACAAAAAGATGGAGGAAATGTACACACCTTGGTTATCTCCCTCCAAACTACCAGGGGAATGCAGTTTTTGAGATAGAGTACATACTTTTCTAGAAAGAACAACAGGGGGTAGATTTGGTGTATGTCTCTCCCTGAGATCTCTATACATCTGGATGGCAAGGGTCATGGTGGCCTCCAATGACTCAGGAGTAGCATACTGCACCAGAGTATCCTGAAGCCTAGCTGACAGACACTGACAGAAATGGTTCCTAAGAGCAGGGTCATTCCACTGCATGTCAGAGGCCTATCTCCAAAACTCCGAGCAGTACTCCTCAGCCTGCCGACCCCCCTGCTTGATCTTACAGAATCGAGACTTAGCCAGGGAGACGTCATCAGTAGGGTTGAGCGAAACGGATCGTTCATTTTCAAAAGTCGCCGACTTTTGGCACAGTCGGGTTTCATGAAGCCCGACCCAATCCCTGTGTGGGGTCGGCCATGCGGTACGCGACTTTCGCGCCAAAGTCGCGTTTCAATGACGCGAAAAGCGCCATTTCTCAGCCAATGAGGGTGGACGCAGAGTGTGGGCAGCGTGATGACATAGGTCCTGGTCCCCACCATATTACAGAAGGGCATTGCAGTGATTGGCTTGCTGTCTGCGGCGTCACAGGGGCTATAAAGGGGCGTTCCCGCCGACCGCCATGTTACTGCTGCTGATCTGTCAGTGAAAAAAGGGAGACACAAAAGCGCAAATAGGGTCTTATCAAACGTTACACAAAGTTGCCCACCAAGAAAATTACTCACCTGGTGAGATTGAAGGAAGGACATATATTAATGGCGGCTGCTGCAGATCCACAGGTCAGTGCAGGACCTGATTGAAGCACACACTTAGATAGGAGAAAAAAGGATCATCCCCGCGCTGCCGCAAGAAGAATTTCAAAAATTGTAGAGGTTTTCAACGTGGTTTATTCTACGCGTTTCAGGGTTCAGGTGACCCCTTCACCAGGACATACCACCAATATTTGTGGTATGTCCTGATGAAGGGGTCACCTGAACCCTGAAACGCGTAGAATAAACCACGTTGAAAACCTCTACAATTTTTGAAATTCTTCTTGCGGCAGCTCGGGGTTGATCCTTTTTTCTCCTATCTGTGTGTGCTGCTGATCTGAGCATAGGGAGAGGTTGCTGCCGCTTCGTCAGAAGCAGGGATAGCGTTAGGCAGGGTCCATTAACCCCCAAACCGCTTGTGCTGTAGCTATTTCCACTGTCCAACACCACCTTTTGTTTGCAGGGACAGTGGAAGCTACATTTTTTTTCCTCAGTGCTGTAGCTCATTGGGCTGCCCTAGAAGGCTCCCTGATAGCTGCATTGCTGTGTGCACGCCGCTGTGCAAACAACTGCTTTTTTCAAAGCACAAATCCTGTTGTTCCTTCCTTTCTGCACAGCTATCTTGTTTGTTTGTCCACACTTTTGATTTAATTTGTGCAGCAGTCCACTCCTTGTTATTGCTGCCTGCCATACCTTGCTGAGATTACTGCAGGGAGATAGTAATTGTAGGACAGTCCCTGTTTTTTTTTTTTTTTAATTCTCTCTGAAAAAAAATAAATAGTGTGAGATTAATCTTGGCATTTGTGCTTGAGTGCCAGTCGTGTGTGCCATCTCTCTCCAATTTTGGGGCACAGAAAGCCTAGTGTGTAATACTGGCCCTGATTTCTTGGCAATTCTCCCTAACAAAAAAGAGGAGTGGGAGATTAAGATTGGCATTTCTGCTAGAGTGCCAGTCCTGTGTGTGCCATCTCTCTCCAATTTTGGGGCACAGAAAGCCTAGTGTGTAATACTGGCCCTGATTTCTTGGCAATTCTCCCTAACAAAAAAAAGGAGTGGGAGATTAAGATTGGCATTTCTGCTAGAGTGCCAGTCCTGTGTGTGCCATCTCTCTCCAATTTTGGGGCACAGAAAGCCTAGTGTGTAATACTAGCCCTGATTCCTTGACAATTCTCCCTAACAAAAAAAGGAGTGGGAGATTAAGATTGGCATTTCTGCTAGAGTGCCAGTCCTGTGTGTGCCATCTCTCTCCAATTTTGGGGCACAGAAAGCCTAGTGTGTAATACTGGCCCTGATTCCTTGACAATTCTCCCTAACAAAAAAAAGGAGTGGGAGATTAAGATTGGCATTTCTGCTAGAGTGCCAGTCCTGTGTGTGCCATCTCTCTCCAATTTTGGGGCACAGAAAGCCTAGTGTGTAATACTGGCCCTGATTTCTTGGCAATTTTCCCTAACAAAAAAAAGGAGTGGGAGATTAAGATTGGCATTTCTGCTAGAGTGCCAGTCCTGTGTGTGCCATCTCTCTCCAATTTTGGGGCACAGAAAGCCTGGTGTGTAATACTGGCCCTGATTCCTTGACAATTCTCCCTAACGAAAAAAAGGAGTGGGAGATTAAGATTGGCATTTCTGCTAGAGTGCCAGTCCTGTGTGTGCCATCTCTCTCCAATTTTGGGGCACAGAAAGCCTAGTGTGTAATACTGGCCCTGATTTCTTGGCAATTCTCCCTAACAAAAAAAAGGAGTGGGAGATTAATATTGGCATTTGGGCTTCTGTGCCAGTCCTGTGTGTGCCATCTCTCTCCAATTTTGGGGCACAGAAAGCCTATTGTGTAATACTGGGCCTGATTTCTTGACAATTCTCCCAGAAACAAAAAAAAGTGGGAGATTAAGATTGGCATTTCTGCTTGAGTGACAGTCCTGCGTGTGTGGCATCTCTCTCAAATTGTGGGCCACAGAAAGCCTAGTGTCTGCAATACTGTTTTTTTTTTTTTTAATTCTCCCTTAAAAAAAAAAATATGGGAGATTAATATTGGCATTTTTGCTCGAGTGACAGTCCTGCGTGTCTGGCATCTCTCTCAAATTGTGGGCCACAGGAAGCCTAGTGTCTACAATACTGTTTTTTTTTTTGGTTTTTAATTCTCCCTTTAAAAAAAAAAATGGGAGATTAATATTGGCATTTGTGCTTGAGTGCCAGTCGTGTGTGCCATCTCTCTCAAATTGTGGGCCACAGAAAGCCCAGTGTCTTTTTTTTATTTTGGTTTTTAAATTCTCCCTGAAAAAAAATAAATAGTGGGAGATTAATATTGGCATTTGTGCTTGAGTGTCAGTCGTGTGTGCCATCTCTCTCAAATTGTGGGCCACAGAAAGCCTAGTGTCTGGTTTTTTTTTTTTTGGTTTTTTTTAAATTCTCCCTGAAAAAAAAAATAGTGGAAGATTAATATTGGCATTTGTGCTTCAGTGCCAGTCATGTGTGCTATCTCTCGCAAATTGTTGTCCACAGAAAGCCTAGTGTCTGTTTTTTTTTATTTTGGTTTTTAAATTCTCCCTGAAAAAAAAAAAATAGTGGGAGATTAATATTGGCATTTGTGCTTCAGTGCAAGTCGTGTGTGCCATCTCTCTCAAATTGTGGGCCACAGAAAGCCTAGTGTCTGTTTTTTTTTTGGGGGGGGTTTAAATTCTCCCTGAAAAAAAATAAATAGTGGGAGATTAATATTGGCCTTTGTGCTTCTGTGCCAGTCGTGTGTGCATCTCTCTCAAATTGTGGGCCACAGAAAGCCTAGTGTCTGTTTTTTTGTTTTTTGTTTTTTAAATTCTCCCTGAAAAAAAAAATAGTGGGAGATTAATATTGGCATTTGTGCTTCAGTGCCAGTCCTGCGTGTGTGGCATCTGTCTCATTTTGTGCCACAGAAAACCGAGTGTGTAACATTGTGCCTGATTTTCCTTGCAGTCTCACCCACTTATAAAGGGATATCTAAATCCTACAGAAGTTTGAGTTCACCTTGTAAGTTGTTTTACAGTAACAAATACCGTTACTTTGGTCACGCTTTTAAAACAATGAAGAAGTCTGGTGGAAGAGGTCGTGGCCGTGGGCGTTCATTGCCAGCTGGTAATGATGGTAGTGGTGGTGGAGCATCAGGTCGTCATGGGAAAAACAATATAGCACCTAAGTCTCGAGCTGTGGAGCCAGGTTCGTCGTCTGGCTACATAAGGCCTTGAACGCTCCCTTTTCTGGGAGTAGGAAAACCGCTTTTAAAGCCGGAGCAGCAAGAGCAAGTTTTGGCTTTCCTTGCTGACTCAGCCTCTAGCTCTTTTGCCTCCTCTTCTGAAACTGGTAAATGTAAAAGCAGCGCGTCGTTAGTGGATGTTCACGCTCAGGGACAAGTCGCTCCATTGTCCTGTTCAGCAAAAACAACAACAGAGAAGGATGCGTCAGGTGACACAACGGGTTACTCCATGGAGCTCTTTACACATACCGTTCCTGGGTTAGAAAGTGAAACAGTTAACAGGCCATGCCCATTACAAGTTGAATCGGACATGGAGTGCACAGATGCACAGCCACAGCCAGATTACTATGCTGTTCCTTTGACTCAGACCACCACATTGCCCTCGCAGTGTACTGATCCAGAATCAGACCCTGATGAGACTATGGTGCCCCGTCACGAACGCTATACCACCGGCTTACACGGTAACACAGACGAAGTTGCACATGAGATAGAAGAGGAGGTCATAGATGACCCAGTTGTTGATCCCGATTGGCAGCCATTGGGGGAACAGGGTGCAGGCGGCAGTAGTTCTGAAGCGGAGGAGGAGGGGCCGCAGCAGGCATCAACATCGCAACAGGTTCCATCTGCCGGGCCCGTATCTGGCCCAAAAAGCGTGGCAAAACCAAAACCAGTTGGAGGACAGCGTGGCCATCCGGTTAAAGAAGCTCAGTCTGCAATGCCTGAAAAGGTATCCGATAGGGTTGAGCGAAACGGGTCGTTCATTTTCAAAAGTCGCCAACTTTTGGCAAAGTCGGGTTTCATGAAACCCGATCCGACCCCTGTGCGGGGTCGGCCATGCGGTACGCGACTTTCGCGCCAAAGTCGCGTTTCAATGACGCGAAAAGCGCCATTTCTCAGCCAATGAAGGTAAACGCAGAGTGTGGGCAGCGTGATGACATAGGTCCTAGTCCCCACCATCTTAGAGAAGGGCATTGCAGTGATTGGCTTGCTGTCCGCGGCGTCACAGGGGCTATAAAGGGGCGTTCCCGCCGACCGCCATGTTACTGCTGCTGATCTGAGCTTAGGGAGAGGTTGCTGCCGCTTTGTCAGAAGCAGGGATAGCGTTAGGCAGGGTCCATTAACCACCAAACCGCTTGTGCTGTAGCGATTTCCACAGCCCAACACCACCTTCGGTGTGCAGGGACAGTGGAAGCTACATGTTTTTTTTTTCCTCAGCGCTGTAGGTCATTGGGCTGCCCTAGAAGGTTCCCTGATAGCTGCATTGCTGTGTGTACGCCGCTGTGCAAACCAACTGCTTTTTTCAAAGCACAAATCCTCTTGTTCCTTCCTTTCTGCACAGCTATCTTGTTTGTTTGTCCACACTTTTTATTTAATTTGTGCATCAGTCCACTCCTTATTGCTGCCTGCCATACCTGGCTGAGATTACTGCAGGGAGATAGTAATTGAAGGACAGTTCCTTTTTTTTTTTTTTTTTGTGGGAGATTAAGATTGGCATTTCTGCTAGAGTGCCATCCCTGTCTGTGTCATCTCTCACTCAGTGGGCCATAGAAAGCCTATTTATTTTTTTGCTTGATTTGGGTTCTAAAATCTACCTGAAAAAATCACTACATCAATCAGTGGGAGAAAAATATTGGCCTCAGGGCTTGTGTGCCACTCCTTACTCCTGTGTGTGCCATCTCTCACTCAGTGGGCCATAGAAAGCCTTTTTATTTTTTTGCTTGATTTGGGTTCCAAAATCTACCTGAAAAAATCACAACATCAATCAGTGGGAGAAAAATATTGGCCTCAGGGCTTGTGTGCCACTCCTGACTCCTGTGTGTGCCATCTCTCACTCAGTGGGCCATAGAAAGCCTATTAATTTTTTTGCTTGATTTGGGTTCTAAATTCTACCTGAAAAAATCAATAAATCAATCAGTGGGAGATTAATATTGGCCTTTGGGCTTGTGTGCCAGTCCTAAGCGTGCCATCTCTCTCTCTCAGATAGTGGGCCATAGAAAGCCTATTTATTATTTTTTTTATTGGGTTTATAAATTTTCCCTGGAAAAAAAAAAAAAAAAGTGGGAGATTAATATTGGCCTCTGGGCTTGTGTGCCAGTCCTGAGCGTGCCATCTCTCTCACAAATAGTGGGCCATAGAAAGCCTATTTATTTTTTTGGTTGATTTGGGTTCTAAATTCTACCTGAAAAAATCAATAAATCAATCAGTGGGAGATTAATATTGGCCTTTGGGCTTGTGTGCCAGTCCTAAGCGTGCCATCTCTCTCTCTCAGATAGTGGGCCATAGAAAGCCTATTTATTATTTTTTTTATTGGGTTTATAAATTTTCCCTGGAAAAAAAAAAAAAAAGTGGGAGATTAATATTGGCCTCTGGGCTTGTGTGCCAGTCCCGAGCGTGCCATCTCTCTCACAAATAGTGGGCCATAGAAAGCCTATTTATTTTTTGGGTTGATTTGGGTTCTAAATTCTACCTGAAAAAATCAATAAATCAATCAGTGGGAGATAAATATTGGCCTTTGGGCTTGTGTGCCACTCCTGACTCCTGTGTGCGTCATCTCTCACTCAGTGGGCCCTAGAAAGCCTATTTTTTGTTTTATTTGTTTTCTAAATTCTCCCTGAAAAAATCATTTTATTTTATTTTGTTTCTAAATTCTTCCTGAAAAATTCATTTTTTTGTATTTTTTTTTTCTAAAGTCTCCCTGAAAAAAAAAAAAAATCAAATCAGTGGGAGATTAATATTGCCCTTTCTGCTTGTGTGCCAGTCTTGACTCCTGGGTGTGCCATCTCTCTCTCTCCAATTGTGGGCCATAGAAAGCCTATTAATTTTTTTTGCTTGATTTGGGTTCCAAAATCTACCTGAAAAAATCACTAAATCAATCAGTGGGAGATAAATATTGGCCTCTGGGCTTGTGTGCCACTCCTGACTCCTCTGTTCGTCCTCTCTCACTCAGTGGGTCCTACAAAGCCTATTTTTTTTTTATTTGTTTTCTAAATTCTCCCTGAAACAATCATTTTATTTTATTTTGTTTCTAAATTCTTCCTGAAAAATTCATTTTTTTGTATTTTTTTTTCTAAAGTCTCCATGAAAAAAAAAAAAATCAAATCAGTGGGAGATTAATATTGCCCTTTCTGCTTGTGTGCCAGTCTTGACTCCTGGGTGTGCCATCTCTCTCTCTCTCTCCAATTGTGGGCCATAGAAAGCCTATTTATTTTTTTGCTCGATTTGGGTTCCAAAATCTACCTGAAAAAATCACTAAATCAATCAGTGGGAGATAAATATTGGCCTCTGGGCTTGTGTGCCACTCCTGACTCCTGTGTGCGTCATCTCTCACTCAGTGGGCCCTAGAAAGCCTATTTTTTGTTTTATTTGTTTTCTAAATTCTCTCTGAAAAAAATCATTTTATTTTATTTGGTTTCTAAATTATTCCTGAAAAAATCATTTTTTTTGTATTTTTTTTTCTAAAGTCTCCCTGAAAAAAAAAAAAAAAATCAAATCAGTGGGAGATTAATATTGCCCTTTCTGCTTGTGTGCCAGTCTTGACTCCTGGGTGTGCCATCTCTCTCTCCCCAATTGTGGGCCATAGAAAGCCTATTAATTTTTTTGCTTGATTTGGGTTCCAAAATTTACCTGAAAAAATCACTAAATCAATCAGTGGGAGATAAATATTGGCCTCTGGGCTTGTGTGCCACTCCTGACTCCTGTGTGCGTCCTCTCTCACTCAGTGGGCCCTACAAAGCCTATTTTTTTTTAATTTGTTTTCTAAATTCTCCCTGAAACAATAATTTTATTTTATTTTGTTTCTAAATTCTTCCTGAAAAATTCATTTTTTTGTATTTTTTTTTTCTAAAGTCTCCCTGAAAAAAAAAAAAAAAATCAAATCAGTGGGAGATTAATATTGCCCTTTCTGCTTGTGTGCCAGTCTTGACTCCTGGGTGTGCCATCTCTCTCTCTCTCTCTCCAATTGTGGGCCATAGAAAGCCTATTTATTTTTTTGCTTGATTTGGGTTCCAAAATCTACCTGAAAAAATCACTAAATCAATCAGTGGGAGATAAATATTGGCCTCTGGGCTTGTGTGCCACTCCTGACTCCTGTGTGCGTCATCTCTCACTCAGTGGGCCATAGAAAGCCTTTTTTTGTTTTATTTGTTTTCTAAATTCTCCCTGAAAAAATCATTTCATTTTATTTGGTTTATAAATTCTTCCTTAAAAAATCATTTTTTTTTATTATTTTTTTTTTTCTAAAGTCTCCCTTTTAAAAAAAAAAAACAAATCAGTGGGAGATTAATATTTACATTTGCGCTTCAGTGACAGTCCTGCGTGTGTGGCATCTCTCTCATTTGTTGCCACCAACAACAGAGTGTGTAACATTGTGCCTGATTTTCGTTGTGGTCTCACCCACCTGTAAAGGAGTAGCTAAATCATACTGAAGTTATAGCTCACCGTGTAAGTTGTGTGACAGCAACAAATACCGTTAGTTTGGTAACGTTTTTAAAACAATGAGGAAGTCTGGTGGAAGAGGTCGTGGCCGGGGGCGTTCATTGTCAGCTGGTAATGAGGGTAGTGGTAGTGGTGGAGCATCAGGTGGTCGTGGGAAAAAAAATATTGCACCTAAGTCTGGAGCTGTGGAGCCAGGTTTGTCGTCTGGCTACACAAGGCCTCGAACGCTCCCTTTTCTGGGAGTAGGAAAACCGCTTTTAAAGCCGGAGCAGCAAGAGCAAGTTTTGGCTTATCTTGCTGACTCAGCCTCTAGCTCTTTTGCCTCCTCTCGTGAAACTGGTAAAAGTAAAAGCAGCGCGTCGTTAGTGGATGTTCACGGTCAGGGACAAGTCGCTTCCTTGTCCTCTTCAGCAAAAACAACAACAGAGAAGAATGCAGCAGGCGACACAACGGGTTACTCCATGAAGCTCTTTACACATACCGTCCCTGGCTTAGAAAGTGAAGCAGTTAACAGTCCATGCCCATTACAAGTTGAATCTGACATGGAGTGCACTGATGCACAGCCACAGCCAGACTACTATGCTGGTCCTTTGACTCAGACCACAACATTGCCCTCGCAGGGTGCTGATCAAGAATCAGACCCTGATGAGACTATGTTGCCCCATCACGAACGCTATACCACCGACCGACACGGTGACACAGACGAAGTTGCACACGAGCTACAAGAAGAGGTAATAGATGACCCAGTTCTTGACCCCGATTGGCAGCCATTGGGGGAACAGGGTGCAGGCGGCAGCAGTTCTGAAGCGGAGGAGGAGGGGCCGCAACAGGCATCAACATCGCAACAGGTTCCATCTGCCGGGCCCGTATCTTGCCCAAAACGCGTGGCAAAGTCAAAACCTGTTGGAGGACAGCGTGGCCATCCGGTTAAAGCTCAGTCTGCAATGCCTGAAAAGGTATCCGATGCTAGAAAGAGTGCAGTCTGGCATTTTTTTAAACAACATCCAATTGATCAGCGCAAAGTCATCTGTCAAAAATGTTCAACTACCTTAAGCAGAGGGCAGAATCTGAAAAGTCTCAATACAAGTTGCATGCATAGACATTTAACCACCATGCATTTGCAAGCTTGGACTAACTACGAAACGTCCCTTAAGGTTGTAGCACCCTCGGCCAATGAAGCTAGTCATCAACGCAACATCCCTTCCGGCAGTGTAGGGCCACCATTTTCTGCACCACCTGCAGTATCTGTGCAGGTTTCTTTGCCAGGCCAAAGCAGTCAGGGTCAGGGAATCACCAGTTTCGTAGTAGGAAACACTGCATCTAGGGCACCGGCGGCAACAATACCATCTCCCACCGTCTCTCAGTCTGCCATGTCCACCGGCACCCCCGCTAGTTCCACGATCTCCAGCTCTCCAGTCCAGCTCACCCTACATGAGACTATGGTTAGAAAAAGGAAGTACTTAGCCTCGCATCTGCGTACACAGGGTTTGAACGCCCACATAGCTAGACTAATCTCGTTAGAGATGATGCCCTACCGGTTAGTTGAAAGCGAAGCTTTCAAAGCCCTGATGGACTACGCTGTACCACGCTACGAGCTACCCAGTCAACACTTTTTTTCCAGAAAAGCCATCCCAGCCCTCCACCAGCATGTTAAAGAGCGCATCGTCCATGCACTCAGGCAATCTGTGAGCACAAAGGTGTATGGTAAATGTGGTGGATGCAGGGTCCACAGGGGACAGCAAGTTTGGGACAGTTCTGCCTAGCCCACGGTCTAGGAAACAGTTGGCTGTAGCCGTTCGCACCCCCTCCTCCTACTCCTCGTCCTCCTGCAGAAGCGAGACCTCGTCCACAGACCGCAGTCGCACAACCACTCCATCCGCAGCTGCCACTGTTGCACACCAGGTCTCCCATTATGGGGCAGCTACTGGCAAACGTCAGCAGGCTGTATTGGCTATGAAGTGTTTGGGCGACAACAGACACACCGCTGAAGTTCTGTCCGAGTTCTTGCAGAAAGAAACGCAGTCGTGGCTGGGCACTGTAGATCTTGAGGCAGGCAAGGTAGTGAGTGATAACGGAAGGAATTTCATGGCTGCCATCTCCCTTTCCCAACTGAAACACATTCCTTGCCTGGCTCACACCTTAAACCTGGTGGTGCAGTGCTTCCTGAAAAGTTATCCGGGGTTATCCGACCTGCTCCTCAAAGTGCGTGGACTTTGCTCACATATCCGCCGTTCGCCCGTACACTCCAGCCGTATGCAGACCTATCAGCGTTCTTTGAACCTTCCCCAGCATCGCCTAATCATAGACGTTGCAACAAGGTGGAACTCAACACTGCACATGATTCAGAGACTGTGTGAACAGAGGCGGGCTGTTATGTTTTTGTGGGAGGATACACATACACGGGCAGGCAGTAGGATGGCAGACATGGAGTTGTCAGGTGTGCAGTGGTCGAAGATTCAAGACATGTGTCAAGTCCTTCAGTGTTTTGAGGAATGCACAAGGCTGGTTAGTGCAGACAACGCCATAATAAGCATGAGCATCCCCCTAATGCGTCTGCTGATGCAAAGTTTGACGCACATAAAGGATCAGGCGTCTGCAGCTGAGGAAGAGGAAAGCCTTGATGACAGTCAGCCATTGTCTGGCCAGGGCAGTGTACAGGACGAGGTAGCGGGCGAACAGGAGGAGGAGGACGAGGAGGATGATGGGGATGATTATATTTTTAATGAGGAAGCTTTTCCGGGGCCAGTAGAAATTGTTGGCGCGGCAAGGCCGGGTTCTGGTTTTTGGAGGGACACAAGTGACGTGGATTTGCCTGAAACTGCCCCTCAACCAAGCACAACCACAGATTTAAGAACTGGAACTTTGGGCCACATGGCGGATTATGCCTTACGTATCCTCAAAAGGGACACACGCATAACAAAAATGATGAACGATGACGATTACTGGTTGGCCTGCCTCCTTGATCCTCACTATAAAGGCAAATTGCAAAATATAATGCCACATGAGAACTTGGAACTAATATTAGCAACCAAACAATCAACTCTTATTGACCGTTTGCTTCTGGCATTCCCTGCACACAGCGCCCGTGATCGTTCTAACACGAGCTGCAGGGGCCAGCAGACCAGAGGTGTTAGAGGGGCAGAAATCAGAAGTGGCGTTGGCCAGAGGGGTTTTCTGACCAGGTTGTGGAGTGATTTTGCTATGACCGCAGACAGGACAGGTACTGCAGCACCAATTCAAAGAGACAGGAGACAACATTTGTCCAGTATGGTTACTAACTATTTTTCATCCCTTATCGACGTTCTCAACCGTCATTCCCATTTGATTACTGGGCATCAAAATTAGACACCTGGCCAGAATTGGCAGAATATGCATTGCAGGAGCTTGCTTGCCCGGCAGCTAGTGTCCTATCAGAAAGAGTATTCAGTGCTGCAGGTTCAATACTAACAGAAAAAAGGACTCGTCTGGCTACCCAAAATGTAGATGATCTAACCTTCATTAAAATGAACCACAACTGGATTTCGAAATCTTTTGCCCCACCTTGCCCGGCTGACACCTAGCTTTCCTATGTAAAGGTCTTGCCTGTGGACTATTCTGAACGACTTTTCCAATCTCGTAATTTGCAGCACCTGATTGTCCAGCATCCGACATGTTAACACCTCCCTAAATGGCCAAAGTCCCCACACGGGGCCGTGGTATCGCCACTTGGCGCCAGCACCCGTGAGAGTACTGTTTGTCTGAAGAGGTGGGTGTGCCCGCTTTTGGTCGACGGCACTGCTACTAGGTCCCTCATAGTACAATAAAGTGTCTGGCGGTGGTGGTGCGCACCCAACGTCAGACACACCGTTGTAATATGAGGGGCCCTGGGCCTGTACCGCCGGCCACAAGACAGTCCCCCCCAGGTCAAACAGTGCTCTACGACTTGCAAAATTTTCTCTCACAGCTCCACCAATGTTTAGTCTATGCGCTGACATCCTTCAATGCCTGGCACTGTCAATACCATTGTATTGACATTTTTCTTATGTTAGGCCTTCGAAGTCTGTCTGCAGTCACTCCTTCCACTAGGCCTCCACTGACCTGTCTACTGCTGCCCGTGTTCCCCTGGAACCAATTTTAAATTGCCTACAGCCAGCCCAATTTATTATGTTAGGGCTTCGAAGCCTGTCTGCGGTCCCTCCTTCCACTAGGCCTCCACTGACCTGTCTACTGCCGCCCGTGTTCCCCTGGAACCAATTTTAAATTGCCTACAGCCCAATTTTTGTTATGTTAGGCCTTCGAAGCCTGTCTGCAGCCCGTTCTTTCCACTACTACTACACTGACCTGTCTACTGCCGCCCGTGTTCCCCTGGAACAAATTTTAAATTGCCTACAGCCAGCCCAATTTATTATGTTAGGGCTTCGAAGCCTGTCTGCGGTCCCTCCTTCCACTAGGCCTCCACTGACCTGTCTACTGCTGCCCGTGTTCCCCTGGAACCAATTTTAAATTGCCTACAGCCAGCCCAATTTATTATGTTAGGGCTTCGAAGCCTGTCTGCGGTCCCTCCTTCCACTAGGCCTCCACTGACCTGTCTACTGCTGCCCGTGTTCCCCTGGAACCAATTTTAAATTGCCTACAGCCAGCCCAATTTATTATGTTAGGGCTTCGAAGCCTGTCTGCGGTCCCTCCTTCCACTAGGCCTCCACTGACCTGTCTACTGCTGCCCGTGTTCCCCTGGAACCAATTTTAAATTGCCTACAGCCAGCCCAATTTATTATGTTAGGGCTTCGAAGCCTGTCTGCGGTCCCTCCTTCCACTAGGCCTCCACTGACCTGTCTACTGCTGCCCGTGTTCCCCTGGAACCAATTTTAAATTGCCTACAGCCAGCCCAATTTATTATGTTAGGGCTTCGAAGCCTGTCTGCGGTCCCTCCTTCCACTAGGCCTCCACTGACCTGTCTACTGCCGCCCGTGTTCCCCTGGAACCAATTTTAAATTGCCTACAGCCAGCCCAATTTATTATGTTAGGGCTTCGAAGCCTGTCTGCGGTCCCTCCTTCCACTAGGCCTCCACTGACCTGTCTACTGCTGCCCGTGTTCCCCTGGAACCAATTTTAAATTGCCTACAGCCAGCCCAATTTATTATGTTAGGGCTTCGAAGCCTGTCTGCGGTCCCTCCTTCCACTAGGCCTCCACTGACCTGTCTACTGCTGCCCGTGTTCCCCTGGAACCAATTTTAAATTGCCTACAGCCAGCCCAATTTATTATGTTAGGGCTTCGAAGCCTGTCTGCGGTCCCTCCTTCCACTAGGCCTCCACTGACCTGTCTACTGCTGCCCGTGTTCCCCTGGAACCAATTTTAAATTGCCTACAGCCAGCCCAATTTATTATGTTAGGGCTTCGAAGCCTGTCTGCGGTCCCTCCTTCCACTAGGCCTCCACTGACCTGTCTACTGCTGCCCGTGTTCCCCTGGAACCAATTTTAAATTGCCTACAGCCAGCCCAATTTATTATGTTAGGGCTTCGAAGCCTGTCTGCGGTCCCTCCTTCCACTAGGCCTCCACTGACCTGTCTACTGCTGCCCGTGTTCCCCTGGAACCAATTTTAAATTGCCTACAGCCAGCCCAATTTATTATGTTAGGGCTTCGAAGCCTGTCTGCGGTCCCTCCTTCCACTAGGCCTCCACTGACCTGTCTACTGCCGCCCGTGTTCCCCTGGAACCAATTTTAAATTGCCTACAGCCAGCCCAATTTATTATGTTAGGGCTTCGAAGCCTGTCTGCGGTCCCTCCTTCCACTAGGCCTCCACTGACCTGTCTACTGCTGCCCGTGTTCCCCTGGAACCAATTTTAAATTGCCTACAGCCAGCCCAATTTATTATGTTAGGGCTTCGAAGCCTGTCTGCGGTCCCTCCTTCCACTAGGCCTCCACTGACCTGTCTACTGCTGCCCGTGTTCCCCTGGAACCAATTTTAAATTGCCTACAGCCAGCCCAATTTATTATGTTAGGGCTTCGAAGCCTATCTGCAGTCCCTCCTTCCACTAGGCCTCCACTGACCTGTCTACTGCTGCCCGTGTTCCCCTGGAACCAATTTTAAATTGCCTACAGCCAGCCCAATTTATTATGTTAGGGCTTCGAAGCCTGTCTGCGGTCCCTCCTTCCACTAGGCCTCCACTGACCTGTCTACTGCTGCCCGTGTACCCCTTGAACCAACATCAGAAAATATAAAAATAAGTATTTTGCTTATAAAAAAGAAAATACTGGAGAGATATCAAATGCAGACACTTTAACATTAAAAACAAACACATACAACAAAAATCTGGTACAGTACTAAAAATGGCCACCAGCTACAATAACTTTCTCCTGCAAGTAGTTAACTGAAAGTTTTTTTCAATTTAAAACACAGATATGGCATCCACCGAGTGTTGTCCTGTCGCGTCTTCTTTATATTATTGCCAAGAAGATGCAAAACAATGAAAATAATAAAATCATTATTTACCAAAAAAATAGAGTAAGTCAAAACCACATTGCAAATAAACATTCATTACAAATAAAGAAGCAGGGCGCGTCCGAGGGTGAGTATATACCTAATAAGAATATAATCACCCTCGGACGCGCCCTGCTTCTTTCCGACAGCCTTCCTTCCTAAGAATCAGCCCTTCCATGGTGTAGAGAGAGGGTGTGTTACACTCCAAGGTGTTCCCTAGGTTGCCTTTCCTGAGCTTCGATCTTCATGCTCTCGTTTAGTAGTTGTCGGAAAGTAGGCTGCATTAGGCCTACAAATTGGGTATGGGGTGGAGAGAGATGGTGTGTTACACTCCAAGGTGTTCCCCAGGTTTCCTTGCCATTGCTTCGGTCTTCCGACTCTCGTTTAGTAGTTGTAGAAAACTACACTGCATTAGGCCTACAAAATGGGTATCGGGTGGAGAGAGATGGTGTGTTACACTCCAAGGTGTTCCCCAGGTTTCCTTGCCATTGCTTCGGTCTTCCGACTCTCGTTTAGTAGTTGTAGAAAACTACACTGCATTAGGCCTACAAAATGGGTATCGGGTGGAGAGAGATGGTGTGTTACACTCCAAGGTGTTCCCCAGGTTTCCTTGCCATTGCTTCGGTCTTCAGACTCTCGTTTAGTAGTTGTAGAAAACTACACTGCATTAGGCCTACAAAATGGGTATCGGGTGGAGAGAGATGGTGTGTTACACTCCAAGGTGTTCCCCAGGTTTCCTTGCCATTGCTTCGGTCTTCCGACTCTCGTTTAGTAGTTGTAGAAAACTACACTGCATTAGGCCTACAAAATGGGTATCGGGTGGAGAGAGATGGTGTGTTACACTCCAAGGTGTTCCCCAGGTTTCCTTGCCATTGCTTCGGTCTTCCGACTCTCGTTTAGTAGTTGTAGAAAACTACACTGCATTAGGCCTACAAAATGGGTATCGGGTGGAGAGAGATGGTGTGTTACACTCCAAGGTGTTCCCCAGGTTTCCTTGCCATTGCTTCGGTCTTCCGACTCTCGTTTAGTAGTTGTAGAAAACTACACTGCATTAGGCCTACAAAATGGGTGTGGGGTGGAGAGAGATGGTGTGTTCCACTCCAAGGTGTTCTCCAGGTTGCCTTTCCTGAGCTTCTATCTTCAGGCTCTCGTTAAATTGTGGTTAAATGGAACAATTGCATTTGGCGTACTAGTTGGTTTGGGGCCTACTAACAGTGTCTGCCGCTCCTTGCTGTTCTCCTGGTTTCCTGTCCTGAAATTCCGTTTTCAGGCGCTCGTTAAGTAGTTGTTAATGTTAGACTGCATTTGGCCTACTAGTTGGGTTGGGGCCTACTATCGGTGTCTGCCACTCCTTGCTGTTCTCCTCCACTGAACAAAGCTGTGCCGCCTGTTTACTACGGTTGCCAATTTTGAACTGCATTTCGACTACTTACTGATTTGGGCCTACTCTCTGTGTCAGCCTCTCATTCCAGTTGTCCTCCACTGCAATGCCCCCTGGTTATTCCTGTGTTACCAATTTTGAACTGCATTTAGCCAACTTTATTCTTTGGGCCTATATCTGTGTTTCCTCCTCATCCTGCCCATTGCCCAGCCAGTGATAGATGAGTCTGCTGGTACATTGACCCATAACGCAACATTCCCCGTGCACGCTACACAACAACATTGTGACCCTGCTGAAAGTCAGGTTGCTCTTCCCGCATACCATACCACCTTACACGGGGACAAAGAGGAAGGTGCAGATGAAAGTGCAGGTTCCTTCATCAGGTGGGGGGAGGAATACTAGTTGGCGACGTCACTGGCACAGGGCCTCTCATAGTACGCAAAAGTGTTGCTGCCGGTGGGAGGCGCCCCCGCCGTGCAAACACACCGCTGTACTTTGAGGGGCCCTGTGCCAGTGCCCATGCCAACGAGTGGGCCCCCCCTGCTTGCTCAGGTTCACAGCACTTGCAAAGTTGAAATACTTACCTCTCCCTGCTCCACTGCCGTGACGTGGTCCAGATTTCCTGGGCCCACTAATTACTTGAACCAGCCCTACCCACCACAACTTTAGCCAAATGACCCCCAATTTCAAATGCCTTCCAATTATTATAAGGTAAATTACGCTTGACAAGCTTCATTAAGGAGAATGGATGGTTTTGACATTAAAATGGGCACTCTAGGTGTTTTCCTGGCCCCCACTCACTGCCGACTATGCTGCCCCATTGACTTGCATTGGGTTTCGTGTTTCGGTCGATCCCGACTTTACGTCATAAATGGCCGATTTCACTCGACCCGACTTTTGAGATAGTCGGGTTTCGCAAAACCCGGCTCGACTCTAAAAAGGTCAAGGTCGCTCAACTCTAGTATCCGATGCTAGAAAGAGTGCAGTCTGGCATTTTTTTAAACAACATCCAATTGATCAGCGCAAAGTCATCTGTCAAAAATGTTCAACTACCTTAAGCAGAGGTCAGAATCTGAAAAGTCTAAATACAAGTTGCATGCATAGATATTTAACCACCATGCATTTGCAAGCCTGGACTAACTACCAAACGTCCCTTAAGGTTGTAGCACCCTCGGCCAATGAAGCTAGTCAGCAACACTACATCCCTTCCGTCACTGTAAGGCCACCATTTTCCGCACCACCTGCAGTATCTGTGCAGGTTTCGTTGCCAGGCCAAAGCAGTCAGGGTCAAGGAATCACCAGTTTCGTAGTAGGAAACACTGCATCTAGGGCACCTGCAAGAATACCGTCTCCAACCTGTCATGTCTCTCAGTCTGCCATGTCCACCGGCACCCCCGCTAGTTCCACGATCTCCAGCTCTCCAGTCCAGCTCACCCTACATGAGACTCTCATTAGAAAAAGGAAGTACTCATCCTCGCATCCGCGTACACAGGGTTTGAACGCCCACATAGCTAGACTAATCTCGTTAGAAATGATGCCCTACCGGATAGTTGAAAGCGAAGCTTTCAAAGCCCTGATGGACTACGCTGAACCACGCTACGAGCTACCCAGTCGACACTTCTTTTCGAGAAAAGCCATCCCAGCCCTCCACCAGCATGTTAAAGAGCGCATCGTCCATGCACTCAGGCCATCTGTGAGTACAAAGGTGCACCTGACAACAGATGCATGGACCAGTAGGCATGGCCAGGGACGTTAAGTGTCCATCACGGCACACTGGGTGAATGTGGTGGATGCAGGGTCCACAGGGGACAGCAATATTGGGACAGTTCTGCCTAGCCCACGGTCTAGGAAACAGTTGGCTGTAGCCGTTCGTCCCCCCTCCTCCTCCTCCTCGTCCTCCTGCAGAAGTGAGAGCTCGTCCACAGACCGCAGTCGCACAACCACTCCATCCGCAGCTGCCACTGTTGCACACCAGGTGTCCCATTATGGGGCAGCTACTGGCAAGCGTCAGCAGGCTGTATTGGCTATGAAGTGTTTGGGCGACAACAGACACATCGCGGAAGTTCTGTCCGAGTTCTTGCAGAAAGAAACCCAGTCGTGGCTGGGCACTGTAGATCTTGAGGCAGGCAAGGTAGTGAGTGATAACGGAAGGAATTTCATGGCTGCCATTGCCCTTTCCCAACTGATACATATTCCTTGCCTGGCTCACACCTTAAACCTGGTGGTGCAGTGCTTCCTGAAAAGTTATCCGGGGTTATCCGACCTGCTCCTCAAAGTGCGCCGACTTTGCTCGCATATCCGCCGTTCGCCCGTACACTCCAGCTGTATGCAGACCTATCAGCGGTCTTTGAACCTTCCCCAGCATCACCTAATCATCGACTTTGCAACAAGGTGGAACTCAACACTGCACATGCTTCAGAGACTGTGCGAACAGAGGCGGGCTGTTATGTATTTGTGGGAGGATACACATACACGGGCAGGCAGTAGGATGGCAGACATGGAGTTGTCAGGTGTGCAGTGGTCGAAGGTACAAGACATGTGTCAAGTCCTTCAGTGTTTTGAGGAATGCACACGGCTGGTAAGTGCAGACAACGCCATAATAAGCATGAGCATCCCCCTAATGCGTCTGCTGATGCAAAGTTTGACGCACATAAAGGAGCAGGCGTCTGCAGCAGAGGAAGAGGAAAGCCTTGATGACAGTCAGCCATTGTCTGGTCAGGGCAGTGTACAGGACGAGGTAGCGGGCGAACAGGAGGAGGAGGACGAGGAGGATGATGGGGATGAGTATTTTTTTATATGAGGAAGCTTCTCCGGGGCCACTGGAAATTGTTGGCGCGGCAAGGCCGGGTTCTGGTTTTTTGAGGGACACATGTGACGTAGATTTGCCTGAAACTGCCCTTCAACCCAGGGCAACCGCAAATTTGACAACTGGAACTTTGGCCCACATGGCGGATTATGCCTTACGTATCCTCAAAAGGGACACACGCATTACTAAAATGATGACCGATGACGATTACTGGTTGGCCTGCCTCCTTGATCCTCGCTATAAAGGCAAATTGCAAAATATTATGCCACATGAGAACTTGGAACAAATATTAGCAACCAAACAATCAACTCTTGTTGACCGTTTGACTCAGGCATTCCCAGCACACAGCGCCGGTGATCGTTCTCACACGAGCTGCAGGGGGCAGCAGACCAGAGGTGTTAGAGGTGCACAAATCAGAAGTGGCGTTGGACAGAGGGGTTTTCTGACCATGTTGTGGAGTGATTTTGCTATGACCGCAGACAGGACAGGTACTGCAGCATCAATTCAAAGTGACAGGAGACAACATTTGTCCAGTATGGTTACTAACTATTTTTCATCCCTTATCGATGTTCTCCCTCAACCGTCATTCCCATTTGATTACTGGGCATCCAAATTAGACACCTGGCCAGAATTGGCAGAATATGCATTGCATGAGCTTGCTTGCCCAGCAGCTAGTGTGCTATCAGAAAGAGTATTCAGTGCTGCTGGTTCAATATTAACTGAAAAAAGGACTCGTCTGGCTACCCAAAATGTTGATGACCTAACCTTCATTAAAATGAACCACTACTGGATTTCGAATTATTTTGCCCCACCTTTCCCGGCTGACACCTAGCTTTCCAATGAAAAGGTCTTGCTTCTGGACTGCTCTGATTGAGTTTTCCAATCTCGTAATTTGCAGCAGCTGTTTGTCCAGCATACGACATGTTTACACCTCCCTAAATGGCCAAACTCCCCCCACGGGGCCATGGTCTCGTCACTTGGCGCAAGCACCCGTGAGAGTGCCGTTTGTCTGGTGGGTGTGCATGCTTTTGGTCGACCGCACTGCCACTGGGTCCCTCATAGTACAATAAAGTGTCTCTGGCGGTGGTGGCGCGCAACCAACGTCAGACACACCGTTGTAACATGAGGGGCCCTGGGCCTGTACCACCGGCCACAAGACAGTTTCCCCCCCCTGCTCAAACAGTGCTCTACGATTTGCAAAATTATCTCTCACAGCTCCACCAATGTTTAGTCTATGCGCTGACATCCTTCAATGCCTGGCACTGACAGTACCAATGTGTTGACATGTATGATGCTACTTAAAATAGTATGGGGCAGTGTCCTATATTTACACCAGTAAATAATTTGCTCCAAATTACTAGGTCAGAAACACAGCAGAGGAGCCCACCCCTGTACCTAAGTATGCCACCCTTTTGTTTTTTGGTTTTGTTGTATTGCGAGACATTAACATCTATTTATTTTTTGGGAGTACTAACTGTCAGACACTCATTACAATCGGCCTCCGCTGAAAACACCAATGCTGCCTGTGTACCCCTGCAAGATAATTTCAAGTGCATAGAGCCTACTTTTGTTATGTTAGGCCTACTAAGCCTGTCTGCGGTCCCTCCTTCCAATAGTCCTCCACTGACCACACCACTGCTGCTCGTGTACCCCTGGAAGCTATTTTAAAGTGCCTACAGCCTACTTTTGTTATGTTAGGCCTACTAAGCCTGTCTGCGGTCCCTTCTTCCAATAGTCCTCCACTGACCAGACCAATGCTGCCCGTGTACCCCTGGAACATATTTTAAAGTGCCTACAGCCTACTTTTGTTATGTTAGGCCTACTAAGCCTGTCTGCCGTCCCTCCTTCCAATAGTCCTCCACTGACCAGACCAATGCTGCCCGTGTACCCCTGGAACCTATTTTAAAGTGCCTACAGCCTACTTTTGTTATGTTAGACTATTGTCTGCGGTCCCTCCTTCCAATAGTCCTCCACTGACCACACCACTGCTGCCCGTGTACCCCTGGAAGCTATTTTAAAGTGCCTACAGCCTACTTTTGTTATGTTAGGCCTACTAAGCCTGTCTGCGGTCCCTCCTTCCAATAGTCCTCCACTGACCAGACCACTGCTGCCCGTGTACCCCTGGAACCTATTTTAAAGTGCCTACAGCCAACTTTTGTTATGTTAGGCCTACTAAGCCTGTCTGCGGTCCCTCCTTCCAATAGTCCTCCACTGACCAGACCAATGCTGTCCGTGTACCCCTGGAACCTATTTTAAATTGCATAGAGCATCCTTTTTTTAATTGTAGGCATACTAAGTCTGTCTGCGGTCCATAATTGAGATTGTCCTCCACTGACCAGAGCAATGCTGCCTGTGTACCCCTGTATCATTTTTAAACTGCATTGAGCCAAATTTTTTGTTTAAGGCCTACTACCTGTGTCTGTCTGCGCCACTCAATACAGCTGTCCTCCTCTGAAAAAAGCTGAGCGTCAATAGTCTGGTTTTCAGCCTATAGGAATTTGAAAACTGCATTGGGGCTACTATTTCGGTAGGGCCTACTAACGGTGTCTGCCGCTCCAAGGTGTTCTCCAGGTTGCCTCTCCATTTCTTCGATCTTCTAGCTCTCGTTCAGTAGTTGTTGAAACAACACTGCATTAGGCCTACAAGTTGGGTCTGGGTTGTAGAGACGGTTTCTTCCGCTCCAAGGTGTTCTCCAGGTTGCCTCTCCATAGCTTCGATCTTCTAGCTCTCGTTCTGTAGTTGTTGAAACAACACTGCATTAGGCCTACAAGTTGGGTCTGGGTTGTAGAGACAGTGTCTGCCACTCCAAGGTGTTCTCCAGGTTGCCTCTCCATAGCTTCGATCTTCTAGCTCTCGTTCAGTAGTTGTTGAAACAACACTGCATTAGGCCTACAAGTTGAGTCTGGGTTGTAGAGACGGTGTCTGCCGCTCCAAGGTGTTCTTCAGGTTGCCTCTCCATAGCTTCGATCTTCTAGCTCTCGTTCAGTAGTTGTTGAAACAACACTGCATTAGGCCTACAAGTTGGGTCTGGGTTGTAGAGACGGTGTCTGCCGCTCCAAGGCGTTCTCCAGGTTGCCTCTCCATAGCTTCGATCTTCTAGCTCTCGTTCAGTAGTTGTTGAAACAACACTGCATTAGGCCTACAAGTTGGGTCTGGGTTGTAGAGACGGTGTCTTCCGCTCCAAGGTGTTCTCCAGGTTGCCTCTCCATAGCTTCGATCTTCTAGCTCTCGTTAAGTAGTTTTTGAAACAACACTGCATTAGGCCTACAAGTTGGGTCTGGGTTGTAGAGACGGTGTCTGCCACTCCAAGGTGTTCTCCAGGTTGCCTCTCCATAGCTTCGATCTTCTAGCTCTCGTTCAGTAGTTGTTGAAACAACACTGCATTAGGCCTAAAAGTTGAGTCTGGGTTGTAGAGACGGTGTCTGCCGCTCCAAGGTGTTCTTCAGGTTGCCTCTCTATAGCTTCGATCTTCTAGCTCTCGTTCAGTAGTTGTTGAAACAACACTGCATTAGGCCTACAAGTTGGGTCTGGGTTGTAGAGACGGTGTCTTCCGCTCCAAGGTGTTCTCCAGGTTGCCTCTCCATAGCTTCGATCTTCTAGCTCTCGTTAAGTAGTTGTTGAAACAACACTGCATTAGGCCTACAAGTTGGGTCTGGGTTGTAGAGATGGTGTCTTCCGCTCCAAGGTGTTCTCCAGGTTACCTCTCCATAGCTTCGATCTTCTAGATCTTGTTCAGTAGTTGTTGAAACAACACTGCATTAGGCCTACAAGTTGGGTCTGGGTTGTAGAGACGGTGTCTTCCGCTCCAAGGTGTTCTCCAGGTTGCCTTTCCTGAGCTTCTATCTTCAGGCTCTTGTTAAATAGTTGTTAAATGGAACAACTGCATTTGGCCTACTAGTTGGGTTGGGGCCTACTAACAGTGTCTGCCGCTCCTTGCTGTTCTCCTGGTTTCCTGTCCTGAAATTCCATTTTCAGGCTCTCGTTAAGTAGTTGTTAATGTTAGACCGCATTTGGCCTACTAGTTGGGTTTGGGCCTACTATCGGTGTCTGCCGCTCCTTGCTGTTCTCCTCCACTGAACAAAGCTGTGCCGCCTGTTTACTACTGTTGCTAATTTTGAACTGCATTTAGACTACTTACTGATTTGGTGACACAATCCTCAAAACAGAAAACATTCCCAAAAAAAGTCAAATCCCCTTTGTCGTCATGGGGGCGCTAAATTTAGCCCAGAACACTCTCAAAGCAACTAGACAGTACAAATGAACCAAAGAGAGTACCAATTCTGAATAAAATACAAAAGTTTATTACATAGACCATCCCCCGACATTTCAGCATTCACCATAAATGCAATCCGGTGGGATTTCAGATGTGGGGGATTGATAGAGTGCGGTTGGGGATCAGAGGAGGTGACCCCAGGAAAATTCTGGCCCAGCGGGAATGCCGTTGGATAACGGTACTGGGGACTCTAACTCCAACAGGTTTAAACGAACATATTAGTTTTGTTCCATTTCTTTAAAAATCCTTACATCTCTGGTTTTATATTTTAATTTCCATCTTTGTCTTATTGTGTGTTTCTTTATTTTTTTCATTGTCTTTATAGTCATATATTTATATTTGGAAACCCTATAAAATCTTCGCCCATATATGGGTCCATGTATCTGCTTGGAGGAATGGACATAAGAGGAATCACATAATTACCATTGGATTGGAATTTCATCTGCCATCTGCCAATGCATCTAAGATTCTGGAGAGACGAATTTATTCATATGGATCACCACTATATCATATAACGGCTAATTTTTTTTCCTTTTTATTTGAGGGTGTATTCACATTTGATATTCTAATGTGGCTTATTGTCATGTATTTTTTTGGCACTTTCACTTTTAATACCATTTAGTCCTTAATGTATATATATTTATATATTGGTATCTATGTATGCACCTTATGTTTTTTTGCACTTATATATATATTATATCTCTCCCTTTTTGATGTATTGACCGTGGTGTTCTTCATAATAATTGAGATTCATATTCATTTTCCTCAACTATGAAATGTATGGTGTTCTGCGACGGATTATTCTGTTTCATGACCCTTTTTTCCAACTTAGCACCCCCCTTTTCTGGATGGGGTACTGGGTCGGAACATGTCCATTGATTAGAGCAACTTAGAGATGAGTCACCCTGTCGGAGCACTATATTTATATATCTATTCTGTTTATTCTCCGGTGATGGGATGCCCTTACCAGAAATGCAGCTCTGAGGTCCATCCAGCAGTAAAGATGGCGACCGGTGGTTTGTGCGCATGATCAGAGAGCGTCCTTTACCGGCGCGTCGCCCAAGGTCTCCGAGAGTTCCGGTGTCGCTGATGAATGACGTCATGTGGGATTTCCCGCTCAGCGATGCCGGAGCTGGAGGCCGGAAGTGATGCGGCCGCGGGACGCGATGCTCTGCGCATGCGCCGTACTATAACACCGGCATAACGATCTTCCCTATATAATGGGCATTAGTGGCACACAGTAAGTTACAGCCCCCCGAGGAAGCCAACGCGAAACGCGCGTTGGGGCTGCACCGCTCAGGTTCCAAGAGTGGAGACTTTATGGGTAAGGACCACGGCTAGGCCGTTTATGTACTTTCTGTTTCCCATTTTTTCGTAGGCCTTATACCTCAATCACCCAGTTTATGTCAGCTGGGTGTTTGTGTATTGACATTACTGTTTGCACTTGGCACTTTATGAATGCGTTTGGCATCTTATTTAAATAGTCTTATTTGGTAGTGATATGATCGAATGGGGTAAGAAGTTTTGAGCCTTACATGCTAGTGATCCTTTCCCATCCACTTATATATATTGGTCCTGAGTGTTATACCTGTGAAGTCAGGCTTTTCACTTTGATATATGATTTTTTCTGTTTATGTATGTCACTATTTAATTGAATTATGTAATAAACTTTTTGTATTTTATTCAGAATTGGTACTCTCTTTGGTTCATTTGTACTGTCTACTTACTGATTTGGGCCTACTCTCTGTGTCAGCCTCTCATTACAGTTGTCCTCCACTGCAATGCCCCCTGGTTAGTCCTGTTACCAATTTTGAACTGCATTTAGCCCACTTTATTCTTTGGGCCTATATCTGTGTTTCCTCCTCATCTTGCCCATTGCCCAGCCAGTAATAGATGAGTCTGCTGGTACATTGACCCATAACGCAACATTCCCCGTGCACGCTACACAGCAAGATTGTGACCCTGCTGAAAGTCAGGTTCCTCTTCCCGCATACCATACCACCTTACACGGGGACAAAGAGGAAGGTGCAGATGAAAGTGCAGGTTCCTTCATCAGGTGGGGGGAGGAATACTCGTTCACGACGTCACTGGCACAGGGCCCCTCATAGTACACAAAAGTGTCGCTGCCGGTGGGAGGCTCCCCTGCCGTGCAAACACACCGCCGTACTTTGAGGGGCCCTGTGCTAGTGCCAATGCCAACGAGTGGGCCCCCCCTGCTTGCTCAGGATCACAGCACTTGCAAAGTTGAAATACTTACCTCTCCCTGCTCCACTGCCGTGACGTGGTCCAGATTTCCTGGGCCCACTAAATACTTGAACCAGCCCTACCCCCCACAACTTTAGCCAAATGACCCCCAATTTCCAATGCCTTACTATTATTATAAGGTAAATTAAGATTGACAAGCTTCAGTAACAAGAATGGATGTTTTTGCCATTAAAATGGGCACTGTACATGTTTTCCTGGCCTCCACTCACTGCCGACTATGCTCCCCCATTGACTTGCATTGGGTTTTGTGTTTCGGTTGATCCCCGACTTTTCGCGATAATCGGCCGATTCCACTCGACTCGACTGTTGAGATAGTCGGGTTTCGCGAAACCCGACTCGACCCTAAAAAACTAAAAGTCGCTCAACTCTAGTCATCAGGATTCCCATACAACAGCACCAATGCCACAAAAAACTCATCCACCGACTGCAAAGATGGTGAATCGGTCAGCAGGGAAAAGGCCCACGATTGGGGATCACCCTTGAGACTGGAGACTGTTCCCCACACGCTGTTCTTCAATCCCTGAAGAACGAGGGCAAAACCTGAAACATAGTTTACAGGCTTCTTGAATACAATAAATGTATCTCTCCATCCAGAGGGAGGGATAGAGATTTTGGGTTCCAGTTGAGCCCGGACATGAG